>NC_072421.2:146070694-146385833 GCF_028858775.2 Pan troglodytes
TTTCAAAATATTATACTTGTGATTTGGTTTACCAACAGTTAACATTCTATATTTTTTAGCAAAAACGTATTAAAAATGTTCCTAACTTGTATTATTTGGATGTGTTTTTTTTCTTGTACTGTGAAATTCCAAAAAGTTTACTTGGATAGATAAATACCTAAACCTCATGTCTTTGGTAGAGTATATCAGGGAATTGTGGTGCTCAGGAAATGGCAGATATTATTCTCATTATTATTATTGTTAGAAGGACAAATAGTTCTAGAGTATCAGGAAATGAGAGTGGATATAGCGTGGTAACACTCATGTCTGAGGTGACCTGAGTAGAGACATCAACAGAGGACTTTGCCATCATCTAGCTGATGAGTTGTGTGGTCTTGGATTTTCTTGTGTTGGTTACACATACACTGAGCAGGTTGCGTCTACCCTCTGAGCTGACTTTCTCAGCTGTATCAGAGGGAGAAGTAATCTTTGCTTTTTACTTTCTTTAAAAGGCTGTGTGACTATGTCCTGAGGTTGTGGATTGTGAGTGCTGTGTAGACTGTGAAGTGTTTCGTGCTTGCAAGATGAGGGCTTCATACATCTTCAGTAGAGCTCCCCAGATGCTTTTATCTGTGCAATTAAAATTACATATGTGTTCTTTTCAATTTCTATAGTTGCAAAAATGAATGTATCAGTCTACGTAGTACTCAATGACAGAATGGATTTACTTTTAAAATACCATGTTTTGAGCTCTAGCTTTGCATATTTATGAACTTCTGGAGTTGTCCATGTGGATGTTTCCTATGCTACCCTGCTTTCTTGCGAATGAAGAGGTCTGAAATGCTTCTGGAGTACTTCTATGTCAGTTTTGCTTATATGCATTTAACATGTTGGTCTTACAGGGGAGACATGTCTTTTTTAAGTATAAAGTACGTATTTCTGGCCTTTTTCTTCCTTCTCTATTGATAAGTTGTAACTGCAGTTTTTGTTTGTAGGCTTTCCAAGCCTCGTGATTTTTCATCTGATTCAACCTTTCTCTTGACAAAACACCAGCCTCAAATGCTTTGCACATTCCTGGTCAAGGCTTAGACTTGCACCCTTCCCTACTGGCAAGAGACTTTTAGTTGGCTTGTTGCCTCTCGGAAGACTACTTTCATTGCATCACTGACTTTTTTTTGGCTTTGGAGGCTTGGGGAACTATTTAGAGCATTTATTTATATGAGGCAACATTGCCCAACAGAAAGTTACTTTCTGTGGACTTTCCATCATTAAGATGAATTTGTGCCTGGTATACATTAATTTCACCCATACTTAATATCTCAGAAGTTACCCTGTGAGACAGCCTGTGCAAACATTTTAAATGAAATAGATCTATGTACAATCTAGGTCTGAAAGGCATTAAAAGTTTTTAAAGTGTCGTCATTAGAGAAGAAGCTATGGAGGCTACTTTTAATAAGAGTTATGACAAAAGACATGTCTCTGACATAAGACCAACATGTTAAATGCACAGAAGCAAAATTAAGAATAGATTATTATTGTCATAAACTAATTAATGCATATTATTGGCCCTTACTAATCAGAGGCTTTCAAATTAGAAATAGTTAGCTCTGAGATTTCTGACATTTTTGAATTTAGCAATGTCCAGCAGTGATAATTTTGAAGGAAGCTATTGGTTGGCCTTTAAGTTTGTACCTTCAGCTTCAAATTCAGCAAGTTCATGCAATATTATATGGGAGCCTCGGTAGATTTTACTGAAAATGTGATACATTTCTTCAAAAAAGTTTTAAAAGGCAGTATTTCAAGTTTGATTGATAAAGGAAGTACCCATAAGTTAATGAGGCAGTCCCAGTTTCTAACCTGGGCCCTTTCTTATAAGCACAAATTTCTGTAACTGCTCAAAATAGCACTTAGGCACTTAGAACAAATATATACCTGGCCCACCTACACACCTATTTGATTTTCTAAATGTTGGAGCTAAGCTCCTAAGATTGCAAATGAACCTCAATAAGCAAGTATCAATGTAAAGAATAAGCACCCCAGTAGCTAAATTGAGAAGTGCAATTGTAATTATTTGGTGAAATAGAAATCAGGTCATTGCAGCTGCACATTGTCGTAGAATAAGCTCAAAAGGAAAATGTCTTCATTTTGACTAACATTGCCATATTTTAACTTTGGGATTGTTATAACTTGTTTTTTCACAGGTATTATCTGTATTATGTGTGTTTAGGAATCAAAGCAGTTCTTACATTTCAACAGCTAGGTAAAAATAAATGTGTGTAATTGTTGAAAAGTATTTTTAGTGTTTAAGGAGAAAGCAATGCTTTTTTGATTTAAGTAGCATAACTCAGGCTGGATTCCGCAGTAGACATCCCTGACTATAGACATTTCTGTAGGCAATTAAGTGCAAATTAAGCATGCTAAGACCCAAATTAGAGTCAAATCTGATGTGAGCCAATTTACTCTGAACCACAGTCCTGGAGTGAGAAGTGATCTGCTAGGTTGCTGCTTAGCTCAGATCTTGGTGCTACCTCCACTGGGACGGGAGGAAAAGGGGAGATGGAAGGAAGAACAATGACCAGTGGCTTAAAGTAATTTAATAATTAACTTTCCACATTGGTTAATTTGTGCATTATTTACACAAAACCAGAAAAACATTTTTAACCTAGTGAATTATCTCTGCCCATAGCAGGAATTATTGGAGGATGCCACAGGAATATACAGGGCTATTGAAAGCATCTACTTAGAGCCTTTAAAGCTTGAACCATGATAGCAGAAATGGTGACTTTATTTTTATAAAAACTTGAATTTTTGTTTTTTAAAATATTCTATTAAGCATTCAGTATTATCATTAACTAAATGACATTCCCAAACTCTAGAATGGGAGAGTAATTTCTCAGTGGAGAAATAGCTATTCTTATACATAATAAACAACAACGATTCTGGTGAAATACTATTGTAGATAGGAACCATTTAGGAGCCAATGTTCATGTATATGTAATAGTTTCAGAATCTAATGTTCAGAATTTCCAAATATCTCCCGTTTTCTGCATAGCTACCTCCCAGACCCGTATCAAAATATCACTTAATCTTCATTTTTTTTAAATTACCGGTCTATTTATCTCTTTTGTAAATTTTCAGGACTTTGACATAGAATGTGTCCAGGTGAAAATATATTACATTGTCTCTCTCTTTCTCTCTGTCTCAATCTCTTTCTTTCTTTCTCTCTCTCTCTCTATCTCTCTCTCACACACACAGACACACACACACACATACATACATATACACACACTCCTATCTGTAACCATTTTTCTTCTTTCTTTTCTTCTCAGGAGATTTTAAGCAAAAACAGCTATGAATTTTTCTATTTAACAAATGCCAACATGGAATTCAGTAGTATATTAACAGTGGAAATTTTGAAGTCTGTGAATTTTTTTTAGCAAAGCCTAAGTGAATCTGTGAGAACTAATAAACATGATAACAAAATGTTGCATCTCATTAATTGTTTTTATTCTGACAAATTCCTGATGATTTCATATATATTTGAGACAATCCAGAAATCGAGCAATGGGGTGAAACCATTGATCTTATTTTACATATGCTGAATGAAAGGCCCAGGAAGAGAGAGATGCCGTAATTGACAACAGTTCTTCTGACTCTCACATAAATGTATGCAGCAGCAGTGCCCTTGTCTTTTGTTCTTCCTTCATTTAGACTGAGTCAATCCATCAGCACACATTGATTGAGCACCTACTCTGTGCTAGATAGTGATAGGGTGACTGTATGAGTTATTGTTCTGAGCAGGACAGTTTTGAAAGTGAAAAGGGGCATAAACCAGTGAAACAGATGCCCGACTCCAGCTGAGGGACCTTTGACAAGTGACTTAGCCTCTTTCAGTCCATTTCCTCAACTGGGGATGATGATAATATATGTATCAAGTGGCATGTGTATAGTGCCTACCAGTACCTGCTACACACAGTAGGCCCTCCAGAAGGTTTTGATTTCTTCCTCTTTCCTGGAAGCATTCCTACTTCTGGAATCCTGGGTGTTTTTGTCCAATACTTAATGGCATTTACTGAATGCTGCCTCCTATTGGGGTCGTTTGGGTGCATGCCTGTATTCTGTTAGTGCTGTTTAGACCAGAATTTCTTGGAGAGCTGGGTCTATGTCTTTTTATCTTTGCATTTACTCTGATGCTGCTAGTTAATTAATTAATTCACTAGCTATTTATTGAATACTGTCATTTAGCAAATAATATATATATTTAAGATGAGTACAGAAAGATAGGCAAGTAAAACAAACCTGTGTCAAATGAAAAAATAAGAACCTGTGGAGCTTAAAGGATTGATATAGTCTCTATAGATACTTTAACGCTTAAGCAGTGGCTTGTGACTCTAGGGGAATTTTCCTGACTACATTCAGATGTGCAAAGCATCAGTTTTGTTGTCATATATGTTGGCATTTTCATTGGAACAAGAAGATAATAAATACAAATAACCATCTCTATATCATAGGGTTTCCTTTTTTAAAACCAACAAATTATCAGGTTTCAGTTTCAACTATTAAAACAATCTTGCCAAGAACTTATTTTTAAACCTGTAATTTTGTCAATTTTGAGATTTATTTCAATTTTTTTAGATGTCCAAAAAATAATTTATGCAGATTACAAGATCTAGTTTTCACATGAAGGTATCCTTGTTTCTTTATTTTTAATTCAAATCAATTAGGTACATATCAATGTGTTGATTTGGTAGCAGAAAATATAATATGTAATACCTTTCATACTAGAAAAAATGTTGAAGGGCATATTTTCAAATGTCATTTAGCTGATGAGATTTAGAGTTTTCTACATATTTACTTCTTAAGATGATATTGGTACTTAAGTAAGAGCTCATTATTTTAAAGCCTTTGATTTCCCTTCTGCTTGATCCTTCTGTGAAACCAGAAGCTTGTGTCTCTAGCTTCCTAGTCTCTTTTTATGCAATGTGGATTTTTTTTTGGTATGTGTAGTACAACCAAGGATGTCAGGAGGTGTGTCGCTTTGTTTAATACACATTGATGTTTAAACATTTAAATATTGCTAAAGAAAACCAGCTGGCAAATAATTTAGATGTATGTATGGTAAGTCATTCCTTTTTCCTCTTTCTCCGCTTATCCCCATCTCTTTCCCTTCTTTCTGTATTTGATAGCTACTATGCACTAGACATCAGATATGTATATGCAGCTGCCTTGTACACATCTCTATTTGGATGTTCCCATTGGGACCTCATATTCATAATAATTAACACTGAACAGCTGATGGCGCTACTATCTATGCCAGAAGCCTGGAATCACCTACAATCCCTCCCCCTCCCTCGTGTTCTATAGCCTATCAATCACCAAATCCTACCTTCCTCATTTACTTTGAAACTGTATTTCCAACACTTTGGCCATCACCTTACAACAGGTAAGCATCATGACTCAGCTGATTTCTGCTGCTGGTTTTCTTACCTCTGGCCCCACACTGCTGAACCCCTGCCTTCTCCACGTTGCAGCCAGACTGATCTCTTAGTGCCACCCATTGCCTAAAGAAAGAAGTCAAACCTCTGGAGATCCCCTTGTGACCTGGCCCTTGCTGCCCTTGCCAGCTTCTTCTAACTTACTGCCTTCCAGCTATATGAAGTGTGCCATCATACTTTTACCAGCTAATCTCAGTTTACTCTTGATATCCTTTGGGAAGACTTCTCAAAGCAGGTATTCCTCTTTTCTGTTCCTGCAGTTTTTGTAGTCCTTACGCCACTGAAACTCGTCTCACATTCTATTTTGATTGCCTGTTTACATATGTTACTCTCCCAATAGCCTGGAAACTCCTTGAGGGCAAGGAGTAAAGTGAAATTAATTTATCATTGTATCCCTTGTACCTAGCACAGAACGTAGCACTTAAGTAGGGGCCTAATAAATATAGTCATGAATCACTTAACAACAGGGATGCGTTCTGAGAAGTGCATCATTAGACAATTTATCATTTTGTGAAATATGATGGAGTGCACTTACACAAACCTAGATGGCATAGCATACCACACACCTAGGTTGTATGGCATATCCTATTGCTCCTAGTCTACAAACCTGTATGGCAAGCGACTATACTAAATACTATAGGCAACTGTAACACAATGGTAAGTATTTGTGTATCTAAACATATCTAAACATTGAAAAGGTACAGTAAAAATACATTATTATAATCTTATGAGGCCACCATGACATATGTGGTTGGTTGTTGACTGAAATGACTGTACTTGCTGTAGTGTTCCTTGTTGTATTAGTTTGTTAGGTTGGCTATAACAAAGTATGTACTACAGCCTGTGTGGTTTAAGCAAAAGAAACACATTTTCTCCCAGCTCTGGAAGCTAGAACACTGAGACAAAGGTGTGGACAGTGTTGGTTTCTTCTGAGCCCCCTCTTCTTGGCTTGTAGGTTGCCATCTTCTTTCTGTGTCTTCACATGATCTTCCTGTGCAAGTCTGTGTCCTAATCTCTTCTTGTAAGGACATCAATTAGATTGTGTTAGGGCCCACTCTGATTACCTTGTTTTGCCTTTATCACCTTTCTTAAGGCCTTATGTCCCAAAACAGTGACATTCTGAGGCAGTGGGGGTTAGGATTTCAACGTACAAATTTGGAAGGAGGCGACAAAACTCAGCCCATTGCACTTGCCCTTCAGATATTTTCAGACTAGTGCTTGATTGTCCTGAAGGCCTGTCTTACGAGATATGAATAGAAATGTTTGGAGTGGGATTTTCACAATGGCCTCCTGGAGTGTCTGTGGTTGGGAAGGTCCCAGGTTTTAAGTGTGTGTGGTCCCCAGGACCACTCCTGGGCAATGAGTTTCTCTTTTTCTAGTTCATGGATTCAACTGGTTTGATTGCTTAAGGAGCAATGATGATAGGCTGTGTTCAGGAAATCAGAGTTGAACAGATGTCTTTTGGTAATATTGGCTATACTGCCAGATCTGAGGGCTTTTCCTTTACTTTCAGTGCCCAGTGAATGATATTATAACTGTTTAGAATGTGACTATTATCAGAATGCAAACATGTTTGAAAAACTTTACCCTTAGCTTCTCTGAATTGACTTACTACTGTTAAGGCAAACTTGGATACTCAGAAAGTATTTGGCTGGCTTTGTTGCATTTTCACCTTCTTGATGAATGGAATCTATTAGTTATTTGCTTATTCAGAAACATGTAAATCATCTATAGCCGATTCTCTCTGTGTTTGACTGACTGACATTGTCTGCCATCTCTCAAGTATTCTTTCTGTATATAAAATCCTAGACTCCTGTGCAGTTTAAATATAAAATTAAAATGTTACCAAAAGACTCAGGTATTTTCAGCCTGGCCTGACAGCCCATCTTATGGAAGGCCTGTTTGAACTGATGGGCCCTTGATGTCAGCAGACCCAGACTTTTCCTTTTCAGGTCAGAGGAAAGAAAGTGTCTAGAATCATAGATCTTACAGAGAAAAGAGGCTACTTGCCTGCACTGCAGTTTGTAGTGAGGGACTGTTGTGATCAAATAATCAGGAAAGAGCATGCCTCAAATTGTCAGAATGTGTAATCATTTTATGCCAAGTCAAGGATAACTCAGTAACTGAGCAAAAAGCTTTTTGTTTTCCAGTTAACTAGTTAGTTACAACCCGCTCTCTGGCAGTGTGGACCATAGAATCATAGAACCACAGAGAATGTAGCAGTAAGGACCCATAGATACCATCTAGTCAAAACCTCATTTAGACATTTAGGGAAATTGAGGCCTAAAGAAGAGAATGAACTTACTCAGGACTATGTGTTGGGCCAGAGACTGAGCTGGCACCTGCATTTAGGTCTCCTGACCCTCAGTCCAGTCTCCTTTCTTCATTATATCAGAGTGTTTAGGCCTCTGCCAGCCATCTCACCATTTAGAGGCACTATGGCTTACCATCTCAGTTGAGAGGCAAGAATGTTTAGCAGTTAAGAGCATGTGCTCAGGGGCTAAACTGCCCAGATTTGTATCCCCTACTGGCTCTATGACATTCAGCAAGGCACTTCCTGTCTGTATGAGTTTGTTAGCATTACCAGAACAAAGTACCACAGACTTGGTGGCTTAAACAACAGAAATTTACTTCCCCACAATTTTGGAGGCTAGTAGTCTAAAATAAAGGTGTCAGCAGGGTTGGTATCCTCTGAAGGTCTCTCTCCTTGGCTTGTAGATAGCCACATTCTCCCCATGTCTTCTTGTGGTCTTCCCCTGTGTGTATCTTAATCTCTTGTTCTTAGAAGGGCATTAGTCATTTTGGATTAGGGCCCACCCATATTCCCTCATTTAATTTTAATTACCTATTTAAAGACCCTATCTCTAAACATAGTCACAATCTGAGGTAGTGGATGTTAGGACATTCATATATGAATTGGAAGGGGGCACAATTCAGCCCATAACCGTGTGTCTACGCCTCAGTTATCTTATCAACAAAACAGGGATGATAATAGATTCTACCCCAAAAGGGTGTGAAGATTAAATGAATTGGTCCAACATAGAATGCCTAGAACAGTGGTAGTGTGGGTTGTTAGTTCATAAACTGACAACAACAGAATCTAGGATTTTCATTTCATTCGCAAGTATGAAATCTAAGTGTTTAAAATGTCAAAACATTTTTCCTACTTTCATTTACTTATTCAACAGTTGTTTATTTTATATTTGTGTATCTTATATTGTGGTAGTTGCCATTCTGGTCTGAAGAAACTCATAGTCTAGAGCGGAGACACATGATTACAATGTGTACAAAGTGCAATGAAATCTGAGCAGGGAGTCACTAAGAAGAACTAATTTGACCTAGGAGAATCTAAAAGGCTTCCTGGAGGATGTGAGTGAGTAGCCAAATCATGAAGTGTGAGTAGGAATTGGTCAGCAAGCCAAATGCAGGAAAAAATTTAGACCTAGGGCACAGCATGAATAAAGTCTAGGGAATGTGGTGGTGAGTGGACCCAATGTAGTTTGGTACAGCTGGAGTATCAGCTGTGTTGGGGAAAGTGGTATGTGATGAGACTGGACATTTTGCCATGCTCAGTAGGTTAGACTCATATTCTGTACGTTGAAGCTGGCTAATAGTGATGGCTGACATTGCTAATTGATTACATCACTCATTCTCACTAATCCTGATTGAGACCTTAAAATCCATCTCAACACAGCTGTTTAGGCAACCATCACCACTCAACTGGAGTTGGCCTGTATCCCAGCTGTAGACAGTGACAATTATTAACGAATAAAATTAAGTCAGAAATATTCATTTTACCTAAAACTACTAGACTTGAGATTATTAGTTTAAAACTTCATAGTTCCTTAGGTTGCAAAAATGTTCTCTTTTTTTTTGCCTGATTTGTAGATGTGATAGGAACATTCCTTGGAAGAACTGTAAGTAGATAACATATAGTAAATTGGGTTTACAATGATTTTCTAAAAAAAGGAAAAAAGATAAAACTGTCTCACATTTTGATCTGAATTTATCAGGCTCTTGAAGTTCAATGAAATTTTCAGATACATCATCATATCATGACCATTGGAATCTTGGCCTAAAACTCAGCATCGGAAAGTTTCAAGGAATAATACGTCTTAGCGTTTTTGCTTCTACTAAGGGATACATGATTTTCCTCAAGAATGCAAACAAAGCACAATCTTTAGTATTGCCCTCTATCGTAATAAGGCAAGCATTTAGGACTGGATGTATTGGTCAGCATTACTGATTTGTGTCACAAGACCCACAGTATTCCAGAAAACTTGACCTGCTTTTCTGTGTGCCATCTTAATACTTATGTTTTTGTTCACAAAAGAAAAGGTTCCTGTTAGGGAGATAAACTAGATTAAAATGATTATTCTCAGTTTTGGTGAGTTGTATACAATTTTTATAAATCATGTGCTATTCATTTCTGGCAAGATAAAGTCATTTATTTTGTGTCATACATATAATTATATATAAGCATATAAAACTTACATGTAGTTGCATGTTCTATTTGCTTTCTTAGGTTTTCTCTTATATGTGTGCAGAGACAAAGGATGGTATCAATGAAGCCATCTCAGGTCAGTTTCTTGAGGAAATTGATTCTGAGATGAAGATTTTTGCATGTGGGAAGGTTCTTGGGGAGTGCATTTATGGTCAACACTTGTGAAGGAGTAAAGAAAATGAAATGACTCTTTAGAGTTGTCCTGAATGAGGCAAGGTGCCAGGGTTTTTGTTTTTGTTTTTGTTTTTGAGACAGAGTCTCGCTCTGTCACCCAGGCTGGAGTGCAGTGGCACGATCTCGGCTCACTACAAGCTCCACCTCCTGGGTTTAAGCCATTCTCCTGCCTCAGCCTTCCGAGTAGCTGGGACTACAGGCGCCTGCCACCAGGCTGGCTATTTTTTTGTATTTTTAGTAGAGACGGGGGTTTCACCGTATTAGCCAGGATGGTCTCGAACTCCTGACCTCGTGATCCACCCGCCTCGACCTCCCAAAGTGCTGGGATTACTGGCATGAGCCACTGTGCCCGGCCAAGGTGCCAGGTTTTTAAGCCCCTGCATCAACTAGTAATTGGATGTGGGCTGTCCCAGGAAGTAGGCACAACTTTGAGTCAGGAGCTTTCTTAGGGTAAGGGAAATTCTTGGAAAGGTGACTCAGTGGAGGGCAGCCAGCAGCCCACTCTCCCAGAAGATGAAAGAATTAGTGTTTCTGCTCAGAAAGAGGCAGGGATCTGGGACACTTGGAACACACCATGGACGTGTTCATCTGGACAAATATGAATATCCTTTGCATCTTATGGAAACCTGTTTTTACATTGATGGTGGTACATTTAATAGATGTTTAGCTTATGATTTCCCATGTCTAATTTTAGTTCTTCTACCACTTCTCTCCAGAGCGGTCTGATATATGCTTCTTTTGCTTATATTGTCTTCAGTTGACTCAACTTGATGTCTGTTTCTGGCTCTGGCCTCCTGGACTAAGCCACATAACAAAAGGCCATCATTTGCTGTATATTGATATAATTCTCCCTTCTGTACACATCAGATCTTGTCCGCCCAAGGAAAGGAAGTTAGATTGCCCAGAAACAATCAGTCGTTTCAATGGAATGCCTGTTCCTGGCCTCACCTGGCAATAAGTTATTATGTGGCATGAATTTACAATGAATTCAACTTCCTTTCCTCTTGCCATACTTCAAAGTGAAAGTAAAAAGCTGAGTCCCATTTAAGAACCAACCCAAATGTCCAACAATGATAGACTGGGTTAAGAAAATGTGGCACATATACACCATGGAATACTATGCAGCCGTAAAAAATGATGAGTTCATGTCCTTTGTAGGGACATGGATGAAATTGGAAACCATCATTCTCAGTAAACTATCACAAGAACAAAAAACCAAACACCGCATATTCTCACTCATAGGTGAGAATTGAACAATGAGAACACATGGACACAGGAAGGGGAACATCACACTCTGGGGACTGTTGTGGGGTGGGGGGGGGAGGGATAGCATTGGGAGATATACCTAATGCTAGAGACAAGTTAGTGGGTGCAGCGCACCAGCATGTCACATATATACACATGTAACTAACCAGCACATTTTGCACAGGTACCCTAAAACTTAAAGTATAATAATTAAAAAAAAAAGAATGAAACACCAGCAGACAGGAAGCTGTCCAATTGGCTAGGACCAACTTATTGATGATGCCTTATGAAGAAGGCTTTATTAGATGGAGAGGACTCTCAACTCAAGGGTGTGGGACTATTGCATACAATTTAATGTCCATCAACTTTGCTAGATAGGGGATGGAGGAGGGTCAAGTGGAGTTCATAAAGTTCAATAGCTACAATAAGTAAATTTTTTAGTGTTTTCAGTCTTAAAAGAAAACATTGGCTTTGTTGTGCCCAAATCATCTGTGGTTTGTTTGCATGTTTTGCTGCTTTAACTCCAAGAGATAAATGTACATAAGCACTATGTGTTCATCCTGCTAATGTCATTTAATTTAATGAGTTTAGAAAAATTACTTGATTAACCTTTTATAGTAAGGGTTTTGAGAATTTATGTTTACATTTTAAATTTGAAAATAAAATAATCTATCTTCAACCATGAACAAGGTATCATAAAGCACTTTTTTTTTTTTTTTTTTTGAGATGGAGTCTCGCTCTGTCGCCCAGGCTGGAGTGCAGTGGCGCGATCTCTGCTCACTGCAACCTCCGTCTCCCGGGTTCAAGCAATTCTCCTGCCTCAGCCTCCTGAGTAGTGGGGATTACAGGCGCCCGCCACCACGCTCGGCTAATTTTTTTGTCTTTAGTAGGGACAGGGTTTCACCATTTTGGCAAGGCTGGTCTCGAACTCCTGACCTCAGGTGATCCACCTGCCTCTGCCTCCCAAAGTCCTGGGATTACAGATGTGAGCCACCACGCCTGGCCTTCATAAAGCACAATTTTAACTACCATCCAGCCATTCCAGTTACCATTTGTGTGGGCTAGGTTTTACTTTTAGCTTCATTTCAACTTCACCAATAATCTTTTGAGAGCCTATTAAGTACAAATTGTATTTGTATGGTCAGGCCCCATCTGGTGACAGAGAGACTATGCATTTGGATGTTGCTGACACCTGGTCATGATGGAATCTGTGCCATTGGAAACAGAGGCCCAAGTATGTCTGAGATAATGACACTCTAGTGTAATGCATGTATATAGAATCCGAAGACAGGCCTGATGAATAACAATACCATCTGACAGCAAATAATCAACGCAGGAAATTTAGGCCACAACAGCTTGCTTGCTCTTTACACTGTCATGGTTGATTGGTTATTCTCATCACCCTTTGTTTAAAATCATTTCAGAATTAATTGGCATTCATTAACGAAAGTCTTTGCAGTGGAATTGCAGAAACAGTCATTAATGTAGCTAATAAACATAAAAAAGAAAAAAGGTCCTATTACTGGGTCCCTACAGGCTGTTAACTAACATTTTGAATAAGAATACATAAACATAAATTAAACATTTTTCAAACTGCTAAGAATGTGGGAATTTCACATGGTGGTCTGTAATAATGCTTTGAACTAATTTGTTCCTTTTTTAACATGTAGTTTAGAGAAAGTGATTCTGTTTAGAAATTATTATCGTGGGTGATCTCTCAGAGAAGCCAGGGCAAAGCCAAAGGTAAGCCATCTTATCAACCAATAGATTTTAACTAAAACTAGAGCACTCAAATGTAAGTATGACAATAACAAAGTCTAACATCATGGAGTTATTTGATCACTTAGTAGGTAGGTTTCTAAGGTATAAACCTTAATGAGATTTAGAAAAGCACTCATTCCACAAGACAAAGAAACAAATCTTTCCTTTCAAGAAGTAATGCTTTATTGATCAGGTGCCTCAGTTTTGGTTTATCAGTGTTGCATAATGTTGTATAATGTTGCCATTAGAACAAACTCCAGAGAACATCCACATTATTTTGGAATGATGAAATGGTGCCGACTTCTGTTTCAGTTCAAGGGCCTAGGGCTTATAAATATTTTCAAATTAGTTCTCACTCATAGGTGGGAATTGAACAATGAGAACACTTGGGCACAGGAAGGGGAGCATCACACACCGGGGACTGTTGTGGGGTGGGGGGAGAGGGGAGGGATAGCATTAGGAGATATACCTAACGTAAATGAGGAGTTAATGGGTGCAGCACACCAACATGGCACATGTATACATATGTAACAAACCTGCACGTTGTGCACATGTACCCTAAAACTTAAAGTATAATAATAAATAAATAAATAATATTTTCAAATTAGCTTCTGACTCATATCTTTATCTTCATATACATAGCTCTGGTTAACTCCAAAATGTGCACCATTCTAGCAGAGCCTGGATAGAAAATCCATCAAATTTTCTTATTCTTCTGTAACATGACTAGGCATTTCCAGTTATCCAAAGGGAAATGGAAAAAATGGCATAAAGTTTTAAAACTTTACTTTCCTATTTAAAGGATATTTGTGTCACATGTCAGTGTTGTGTTTTTAAGAACAAGACAAGGTATGGAGAGAGTCTGTGCTCTAACACCAAATACAGTAGAAACTCCCTTAACTCATCACCCAATTCAAAATTTGCAAGATTAACCAACACTCTCTGAACCCTGTGGGAAGTATGCTGACTGCTGCCCATGATATATACATTGTTGGCCAGAGGCAATTTTTGGGTAGACTGCCACTTCTGCTCCCAAAAGTTGAATTGGATGGCTAGTGGGGGCTAGTTGTGTTTGCTCCCAACCCTGTTAATGCCAGTCATACATATTATTGTAGTTATGTAATTAAATTTAGTATTGCATAAACCAAAGAAAAATGAGTGGAAAAGAAGAAAGTTGTTTCCCCTATAAAATGAATGTTTTGGAAAAGTTTAGTGGTATCAGTTTCCTATTTCTTCTCAAATGTCTTTAAGTTCCTACTCCACTTTCAGGAATCTCAAATGAGCAACCTTAGAGCATGTATTGTAGATGTGTATGTTGTGGAAATCCAGTCAGTGAGTCTGTACTCAAAGGCCTTGGCCTTGAGTTAAAAGATTTACAATTTTATGGATGAAGTTATAATATAATTTTTAATATACCAAATGTTGTGATACCCCATTTAAATACAATCCTTTGATTTGATGGCCAACTGAGGGTTATAATCAATTCCAGTTGAAAGAGCTTCTCCTCTAACTGGAGAGTATCACCATTGTAGGCTGAGATTTACTGTCTCAAATGAATAATCAGTATTGAGCGTTATAGATCTTGCCTTTATGTCCTGCTACTACATCTACAGCAGATGGGTCAGGCAATTTACCAATCCGATCTCCTCAGGCACATTTCTTTCCCTAGGCCATTGTTCATACCATTTTTCCTTATATACAATGTTCCTTCTGTCCCCACTTTTTTCAATCTTTCCCCTTCCTCTTCAACAGGAGACATTTATCTAATTCCTAGTTCCCATTAGAAAAAAAAAAGAGCCAATTTAGGTAAATTTATAATTCTGAACTTTGGTTATTTGAGGTTATTTGATGTATCATCTTCATACTTGAGTAGCTGAGGTCATGGGTCTGCAAGCACCTGGTGGGGTTGTTGTATACAGGATGCAACAGAGTCCAGCCCAGGGCTCTGAGCCTTTTCTACATGGAAAATGATTTTACTGCATTTATAAATGATATGACTATAGCTGGTTTGAAATATATGTCATAGCTTTAGGCTAGAAAAATGTTTTGTTAATGTATTTGAATGTAAAATACCAGGACAGGTAATTTATAATGGGATATTGATACACTTTTAACAAATTCCAGATCTCCTCAGAAGTGCAAATGTTGAATGTATTGCAACCATGTATAATTGTATTATGGCAATAAACATATACGTGTGTGTCTAGAGTACACATGTCATTGCAGGTGTCATAGTACAGTGGATTTGTATTGAACTTTGACTAAAGTCAGTCCTGATTTCATTTAAAAAATTGTGTTAACCTTTGGTAATTAGAATATAAAACCAGGAAGACTCAAAATTGTTAGTCTAACTTTTGCTTATTGACTAGAACATCTAAATGGCTTTAGGCATCACAAAAGTATAAAAAAGTGGCTTCCTATTGGGTCTTTGATCCATTTTAATTTATTTTTGATGCTGTATGCAGTTTCTGAATATCTTTTGTGGCTTGTAATAAAATAGCCACAGTGCAATTTTGCATGTATGTCAAGCGACGCGTGACCTGCTATGCAAATTTAATACCAAGGTGCCAAAGCTGAATTCATAATGTTTCTCAGCTACAGAGCTGTTTAAGGCAGTTTAGAAATCAATGAATATGTAATATGAAGGTGATAAGACCTAAATAAAAACCCTATTTATCTACTATGAAAAAGTATTTATACACAGAATACTTAGCACATGCAAAAAAATGGACAGAGTTTCCAATTATATGGTTTGCATAAACAAATGTTAAACTGCGTGCTCTGAATAGATAATAATGTGGCCAGTCCCTCTGCATTGTGCTTTAAACTTTGAAAATGTTTACAGATGTGTTTCCCCTCTTAAGATATAAATAAAACAAAATGTGCAGCTGAAGCAGTGGGATCTAGTCTGAGTTCTAGTGTTTTTGTTTTTGTTTTTTTTCTGTATTTTATGTTAGCCTAGATTCTATACTTGATATAGGGCTGAACTTCTTTAATACCAGGGTAAGCAGACATGTGTTTTATGAAGTCTTGTGCTTTATTTTGCAATAAGAAAGATCAACTGACAGTGATTGATTAAAGTGAGAAAATTCTAATAACCCAGGTTACTGTAGAATGTGTAATATTATTTGGATCTGAACTTCTGATATGCCACTATTTAAATCTATATGATGCTATTGTTTCTGTTGGAGTGGTTATGCCATAATTCTGGTAAACATTTGAGGAGTTTGTACAGTAGCTGACTACAGTGTGAGAAGAGATTAACAGGGAAGACAGGACTTGATTGATGGGAGTCAGTCCTGGCTTTTTATCATGGGAAAAATATATTTGTGCTTCTACCCAGAGAGAAGGATAAAGCAAGTGAGTGTGTTTTTGTATGTGCAATGTGTGTGCTTACATGCATATGGAAGTGCACATATGTATACCTGCACATGCATGCATTCACACATACACTCAGTCTGTACTGTTTATGACGCCCCTGCGAGTCAGATTCCAGACACATTTATATCCTCTGGTTTAGAGTAAGCTGCTACGATAATGACAAATAGTGTTTAGAGCAGTCAAGGAAAATGTAGGGGTGATATTTGAAAATAGCATCTATAATGCCATCTGGGTGGTGCTGATACTTTGGAGAGCATGGAATACACCTATCTAGAGGGCAAGTGCTCTCAAAACAAAGTCAGAAGAAGGTCTATATGGTAGGGAAAGTCATGACTCTTGGTAGATAATGATGAACTTTCACTCAGGGTCTGTATTTAGGTCTTTGAAGGAGGAAAATCAGTTTCTAGAAATTTAGCTCAGTTAAAGCCACAGTTGGTCCTTAGATAAGCTGCCAGAATAGACACCACAGCTAGAAAACTGATGGGTCCCTGTCTTTGAATTTTTACTTGCCATATGTTTCCTTTGGATAGCAGCATACTCAATAAGAATGCTTAAAAACCAGACAGTAATTCTAAGGAAGGCCAAAATAAAGAGCAAGTATAAGTATATCCGATCAAATGTCAATGTTTTAATGTTAAATTTTATTTAGATTGTTTTGGGCCATTGTATTTTCTTTTAAAAAGCTTAAACACACAGTAATTTATGCATTTCACCTGAAGGTTACATATCGTTTTACAAATGGGATGTGATTTCAGGCACTGTTCATCCTGTTTAAGAAATGGAGAAACTGTCAGGGTATGTGATGTGATTCTCAAAATATCAGTGACATATTTGGGTTGTGGAGACTGGTGAAATGGAGATGTGGCAATTACCAGGGTCATTTCAACAACGGAGACAGCTAAACTTGATAATTCAGACAAAAAATTATCTACCTTGGCCACTTTCGTTGAGCAGATGAACTAAAAAGTTGCCAAATCTCAACTTCCTGATGCTGTGTTCAAACCAGCCTTCCCTGCAACAGGACCAGGCAAGCAGGCTGACTCCCAGGGCAGACTCTTGTTCTACTTAGCTTAATTAAATGTGCCAGGCACCCGAAGTGGTGGAATTACCCAAGGGAGTATTTGAGCCCCATATTGATCCAAAGGAAGGGAGTACTGTTGAAGTGTGTGTGTGCGTGTGTGTGTGTGTGTGTGTGTGTGTGTGTGTGTGTGGTGATTGCGGGGGGATTCTATTCTGAAGTGCCCACCATGTTTCTAAAAGAGCCTCGGTCCTGACACTGAGGCACTCCATCCTCCAGAAGCTCTACTCCCCTGATATGTTCTTTCCAATAAGCTCTTCTGTCCTTGGCTTTTTGCAGATGCTGCCGTGAAGAGGAAGTTAATAACAGGTGTTTTGGAATATAACTACAGAAAAGCATTAAAAATTGTTGTTGTTGTTGTTTAGAAAGAACATCTGTAGACTCAATTATTTTTCAAGATTCTAATTTACTGCTGTGCAAACTACAGGGCAAATTATATTATATGTATTTAGCCCTACTCTGTTGCTATACTCCTGAGAATTTAATTGGCAAGCAAATGTCCTGTCAAAATGCCTTCTGTGGCTGGAAATCTTTCTAGCTCTTAGAGATTATAAGGCTCAAAATTAACTAGAATTCCCCTAATAAAATTTCAGTTTATGATTTGGGGCCTTTGCCCTTTGTATTCTGTGAGAACTTTTTGGTAGGTATGATGGGAGAGAGAGAGAGAGAGAGAGAGAGAGAATGTGTGTGTGTGAGTGTGTTTTGTGCCCATGTGCACATGTGCCCACACCATTATGGTAAATTGCCTTGGTGGATTCCACTCAGCTGTGTAAAAATCTGTAATTCTGGCAGGAACAATTATATCATGTCCATAATATTGAAATAGACCTCCTAGGTTTAGAGAAAAGTGGTTTTTCGCAGACAGAATTGTGTTCTAAGGGATGTGCTAGTAAGCATTTTGATGAGCACAAGCTTATGTGTGGAAAATGTTCGACCCATCTCTCAACGCCTGGTGGAACACTCACTAGTTTTAACATTTAAAGTGCTTTTTAAAAATGGCACTTTAAAGAATCATATAGGGTCCTCCATCTGTTCTGATATCCATTCCTTCATAGATAAGAAAAATATGTTCATTGTTCTAGAATTCATTGCCATGATAAATGACAAAATTTCCAGGGAATTTATATAATGTCCAAATGAGGAAAGCCAATCCAAGAAGAATCTGCATTGAAAATATAACCATTATTTCCAACCATTATCCATGATTTTGGATGTTCAAAAATAGGAACAAAATTTTGAAATTATTTTAATACTCTAGAGAATAGCACTATTTTCCTGAAGAAACATTTTTCTAGAATCGTTGCTTTAGAATGTAGTTTTCAGTGCATCTTTATTGGGAACACATTGTGGTACACTCACACACTTAGTTTTAACCCTGAAGTGTAATTTACTTGGCACTTAAATTGATTTTATTTGTGGTTGTATGTCTGTGAATTAGTCTGTAACTTACTGTGAAATTTGCCATCTCTGCCGTGATCAACCCATGAAATTTATCATCTGTCTCTCTGATTTACACAAAACTCCATTTATAATCATCAAACCCAATTTACAAGTGAACAGTATTAAACTAAAATTCTGAACATTGAAGCATTTTGACATTGTATTTGCTGTGCATTGAAAAAGTAAATTACAAGTGTGAACCATGTATAGATATTTTGACATTTATATTTTTAGGTTTCATTTGATCTTAAGTGTGCCATTATTGTGAATTCATTTGCTATTACTGGAAAAGTACTTAATATAATGGATTCATTAGGTATCCACGTGGATGTCACATTTTTTATATATGTTCTACTATAATTTTACTTCAATTCTGCTCTAGAATTGGTTGATGGATTCTCTCATAACTATAGTTCATTTCTAAACATCTAAAACTCCTAACTAAATTTTCTCATACTTAAAATTGTTTAGCTATATGGCTTGGAAATAGGAAATTTTACTTGGTCCTTGTCAGAAATATTGAGTAATGGCAGTTCCATTAGAATGGCGTTCATTGTTGATAACTGGGAACAATGTGGTGCAAATGGTGTTAAAGAGACTTTCGTGAGGAGGAAAAGAAAAGAAATGCCATTTCCAGGTAAGTTTTTCTGCATCTTTTTTGGTAAATGCCACCATACCGAGCCCTCATTTGTTCTTGTCTTTTCTTAATGCTTTATCTGTTCCTTCAGTGCTGCAATCAGGCACAGGTGGTTCCCTTCACCAAGTGAATGAATATTTAGTGCTGTCAGGAGTGTCCCATGAAAAAGCCCTTCCAGATATCTCCAAACTAGGCTGATTTGTCATTTCTGAACAGGGGATTCCTGTGAGTCACTTCTACACTTAAGCGAAACCTAACCAGCAGAATTACCTAACACTGCAGTTCAAGCCCATATGATTAGTGATGAATCTTCCTAGGGCATTTTAAACAAAAGTGGCTTCATATCCAATTGTACTGGAAAGGGCAGACAGTCTGCATCAAAGCTTTGGATTGTTGAGAAACAATAGCATACGGTTATGATTTTAGCTTGTTTGTACAGCTACAGTGAACTGTTTGCTCGAGATACGATTTCGGGTAAACAAGCCCCTCTAGACTCACTTGGAAAAGCGAACAAGTTCATTGAAACTCTTTGCCTATTAGGCTCAGGAAGAAAATTGAGGCTGAAATCTGCCAATATTTATAATAGAGTATTTGATTCAGTTGTTTTATCTTATAGTAAAACCAGTGAGAAGAGACAAAGAATTTGAGGGACCAGAACAGACAAAAGTACACATAAAAGTATGTTTAATAAAGGCATAGTGTCAAGGCATTTAGACCTCTCTATCCTACCTTCAGCATTTCCTGTTACCTTTAACAATGTGGTGATTCTCCACTCTAATATCAACTGCAATCTTCTAATTTCAGGAATAAATTGCATACAAAAGTTATTTTCATATTACAGGGCCCGGAAGACAAAGGAATGCCAAGCCTGGACCAAGATATTCAGATTATAATTTGTTTTCTTTTTCTAAATCCTCACTAACCATGAACCATTTCTCCCATTCATGAACTGGTAACAGGTGTCATGCCAAATGATTCTTTTAAAAATAATATCTGTTTCCCACGTTTCAGGTGTGTGCATATCCCAGGAAAAATAATTGTCTGATTTATATGGATCCCCCAAGGTACATTAAACTTGGATATTAAAACAGTAGGTTTATTCTAGGTGAGGCATGGATTTAGAAGTTTAGTTTTTGTTTCAGAGTTTTTGAGAGTAAATCTCTTGCTTTAGAATTACTGATGCAGTGGAACAGACAGCGTATCAATGGTTGATTCTAAGGTAATAGAATTTAATACAGCTCACTGTATGGTTCACAGCCTTTTCCTCTACCCTCTTCTTGCTACCTATGCTAATCCTTCCCAAATCCTATCTCCTGTCCACACTTAGATTTCTAACTTTATTTTATATTTCCACCTGGATACCCCACACATAGTAAAAAACTCACTAATTTTATTCTGAAGAGTTTCACTTATTAGTTATAATTATTAATGGAACCTTAAATAGGCCAGAAAAATAGAACTCCATCTTCTTTTTTATTGAGACAGGATCTTGCTCTGTTGCCCAGGCTGGAGTGCAATGGCACAGTCATGGCTCAGTGCAGCCTTGACGTCGACTTCCTGGGCTCAAATGATCCTTGCACCTCAGCCTCCCAAGTAGCTGGGACTACAGGTGCATGCCACCACACCCTGCTAATATATATATTATAAATATATGCCTATAATTATATATATATATTATATATATATTTATATATGCCTATGATTAGGGTGACTGCAAGTGGTTTTGGAACATAATTTATTTTCAGAAATTTTGTATGTTGGGTGAAATAGGAAGTATTGGAAATCCTATATATATGTGTGTGTATATATATATTTATATATATGTGTGTATGTATATATTTATATATATATGTGTAGATATATATTTATATATATGTGTAGATATATATTTATATATGTGTATATATATTTATATATGTGTATATATTTATGTATATGTGTGTATATATATTTATATATGTGTGTATATATATTTATATATGTGTGTATATATATTTATATATATGTGTATATATATTTTTTATATATATATATAAAATTTTTTTTTGAGACATAGTCTTGCTCTGACGTGCAGGCTGGAGTGCAGTGGCACGATCTCAGCTCACTGCAACCTCCACTTCCCAGGTTGAAACAATTCTCCTGCTTCAGCCTCCCGAGTAGCTGGGACTACAGGTGTGAGCCACCACACCCGGCTAATTTTTGTACTTTTAGTAGAGATGGGGTTTCACCATGTTAGCCAGGCTGGTCTTGAACTCCTGACCTCAGGCAATCCACCCGCCTCGGCCTCCCAAAGTGCTAGGATTACAGGTGTGAGCCACCACACCCGGCCTATTATTTTTATTATTATTTGTAGAGATGAGGATCTCACTATGTTGCCCAAGCTGGACTCCAACTCCTGACCTCAAGCAATCCTCCCACCTCAGCCTCCCAAAGTATTGAGATTAGAAGCAAGAGCTACCGTGCCCGGCCCCCATCTTCCTTTATAACATAATTTGTTTCACACAGGCACCCAAGTTCAAAACCCTACCTTCAACAGCCAATCCAGTACTGCCTGACAATTTACCAATTTATGATGCATTCCTCTTTGGATATTTTAAATATTTTAATTGTAACATATATCCCACTTCAATTCTTATTCTGATACTTCTACCTTTTCTTCTATAATGTGTATTCCTTGAATAGATCATTTATTATATTCATCATGGTATCCCCACTCCCCAACACAGTATCATTTACACAGTGAGTACGTCATAAATGTTTGTGAATCAAGTCAACTGGAATCAAATGGAATCCAAGTATATAATTGCACAAAGTCAAGGTGCCACAGTCAAGACCTCATAGCAGAAGCAGTACACTTCTTAGTGGTTAACATGGGATGTAGTGATCAAAGAGCAAACAGAATCTTAGCCAGGAGAAAGTGTATTATTTTCCAAAAGGGCAGTGATCACGTTGCAGTTGACTCTATACTGTTAAGACTGTGCCACAGGAGTTTACTGAGGACTGCGTGCCACAGTTAAAGGCACCATAAACTGGAATGAGTTGAGAAGAATGTGAGCAGAGGACTTTGAGCTTTTTCATGTGAAGCCAAGTCAGATAACTTAGGGAACAACGGAGTTTTCATCATATATCTGACAGTCTGTTGAATGGAAGGGAAGAGTAATATGGCTTGTTCTATGTGGGTATAAGGAATGAAGTCCCCATCAACTGATGAAAACTTCATCAAGGCCAGTATTGGCTGAGTGGTCAATAATGTGTGCCTCATCTTGAGTTAGAGGAAGTATGAGTTTTCTGTCACAGAAAGTGTGTAAAGAGAGGCTAGAGAAGCTCTTGAGAGGGGATGATTCATAGAGGAGTCAAGTATAAGATGAGGACCCTCATCAACTAGAGGTCTACAATTAAGAGATCCTTCTGACTGTGCAATCCTGGGGCTCTATACATTCACAGAATTAGGAGATCCTTCTAACTATGCAATCCTGGGGCTCTATACATTTGGGAGGAGCCCTCCTTATCATCTCATAAAATATTTGTGAACTTCAGTTTTAGTTGTACATTTTGATCCTCTGTAAATCAACTGCACTTCTTAAACCCTTAACTTATTTATTCTAGCTTCTGATATCACTCCCTTCACTTCAGTGCAAGAATCATTTGTGCTCTCCAGTAATTAACTCCAAAATCTTGTTTCTCAGAGCCTTGCATTAAAATTGCATTTTCAGAGGTGAGTGCTTCTGGTAGCCATTCTAGCTACAGTTCTTACTGGGAAACTATATGGACATGATGTCTGCCATTTGGGAACCTGTCCATTCAGCAAGAAAACAAGTGATTCACCTTTGCATATGGAGCAATAGAATTGTAGGCCAGAGGAACTGTTGATAGCTTCTGTCAAGGGTTCTCCCACCATTGAATCCACCAGCATCACTATTGCCAAAAAGCTATCTGCCGTGGTAAACTCAGCTATTTAAAACTTTGAGAAAGCTCACATGTCATACGACATTCATGGCACACGCTTCCACTACTGTAATACCTTCACTTTATTGGAGTTGTCCCAGATACATTTAAGTACCTGTGTGATTCCTTTTCCAGATCAAGAATGTTCAAATTAGGATCAAGAGGGTGTGTTGATGTGATAGCCCGCACCAGAATATAAGGATGCTCTTTCTTTGAGGCTTGGAATAAAATGAAAGAGAGATCACTTGAAATGCTTATGGCTTCCTATGCCCTTATTTCAGCTTTACTGACCATTTGCAAGGATGTTCCATAGTTCATGAATGCAACTCACATTTGAGTGTAGTGGGGAAAAATCATTGGCCAATTTAAAAAGTCATTGTCTGCAAATGTTTTGACTGAGTTATGCCTAAACAGAAGATTCTCTTTTTAGGATAGATATCATTCTTTCATCCTGTCTGGTGTTAGAGCCAAGCTGCTTCTTTCAGTAGTCTATCGTTTCTTTTGAGGACAGAGATTATGTCTTGTCTTTCACTATGTAGACATAGCTTATCAGAGTCTCTTGTACTCATAGTAATGGCTTTGGACCCATTTACTAGATTGAATGGTTTGAATTTGTTTTGGAAAGTTGTGATCTGTTCTAGTTTTTATTTCAGTTTTAGTTTCATAACAATAGCTCTGATTTGCAAATTGGAAGAATCTAGACTGTTAGAAGACTGTCAAAATAGAATGTGAATATACAGAGACACCATCTAATTCTCATTTCTAGGGATAGTAACATGGTAAGTTCTAATGTTGCCCTAAATACATATTTTTGAGGAGTTGAAATCATTCTGCTTGCTGTATTTGTACAGAGATATCTTTTATTCAGTTTTATCTATTCGTTGTAGAGACTAAAATCTGTGTATTGTAGGCATTAACATATTAATCTTTTTAAGTTCTCCAGAATAGAATCTTTTTGGCACTTTCATGTTTGGAAATTATAACTTGTAATTAGGCATATTATCACTTTATAGAAAAATAATATATCACTACAGAACTGAAAATAATATATATATTTTTTTCCTTTTTTTTTTGTCATTTGGGGGAAGGAACGTGTTTTACATTGAGTATCTCTTATTTGCCAAAAAGTGTGGGAAGTTTTTTTGTATACATCATTTCATTTAATTTTTGTGATTCTTTGAAGCAGGTGTTATCATCATCCCAATTTTATTAATGTTCAAACTGAGTCTCCAAGGGATTAAAGTATCTGGCTTGAGGTCATAGAATAAAGGATTTAAACTAAAAATCTGTCCAGTTTCCAAACCAATGTTTCTTTAAACTACAATAAATCCATGCAATTGGGCTTGTTGTCTGTGGCATCGTGCTTTGTATTAGTGTTTTACTTTTGATCCAATGTCATCATTAGAATTTTGCAATGCCTCTCATTTATTCTAAGAATAGCTCATATTTAAAGAAATGCAGAAAGAATGGCCACTCAAATTTTAATGGTGGTAATGTTAGAGGACAGAATTGCAAATGATTCATCACAAATATAAAATAAGCACATGAAATAAAAAGAACAAAGCATACTGTTGGAATTACCCTGCAGCCCCCTAAATCTTTTAAATCCTACTAACTTGCAACCACAATTGTTGGCTTATTCTTGTTAGTACTCCAGTATTTCAATTGTTGTTTTTTAATGCTTGCTCACTCATTGTTGCAAAATGTTCTGGTAATTGGATCTTTAAAAAATCTTCAGAATATTATAGATGAGCTTGTTTGCAAATGTGCACATATTAGAGTCTGAACTGTGCACTTTAACCATTCTAGAGATATTGAAAACATGCTAGAAAGTTATGTCATGGAATAAAAAGGAGCTAAATCAAAGATTTAAGCTGCCTCCTGTCACTCCATTAGAGACAACTACTCACATGTACCATTGTGGTCTAAGTGAAAGGTAAATCTTACAAGTAATAGCTTTATTCTCATATTCTTTGATCAGCTGAACTCAGTTGGAACTATATAAGCAACAAAAAAATCCCCAGCAGGTTAAATCTTTGCCTTTCTTCTAATCTAAATGAAAATATTACAGTCACTAGAAGTATGGCAATATGGTGCAAAATGGATCACTTCAGGTCAAGATTTCATGGGTCAACTTGTTTGTTTAAATGTAGTCCCAGATACTCGAGCGACTGAGGCAGGAGAATCACTTGAACCTGGGAGGCGGAGGTTGCAGTGAGCCAAGATCGCGCCACCGCACTCCAGCCTGGGTGATAGAGTGAGACTCCGTCTCAAAAACAAAACAAAACAAAACAAAATTAGACAAATGCTACATTAATGTTTGGGTGGTAAGATTCTATTTTGAAGTCTGAAGTTTGCAGATATGCCTATAGATTTTTGGAGTTTACCACTTTCTTATTCTGTATCACTAATGAAATATTTTAAATTACTATATATTTTACCATTTTTCTGTATTTAGTAAGAAATTTGCATTTTTGATTTGATGTAACAAAGGTTTTAATGTAATTTATGTTAGATTTTGCATTTTTTTCATTACCATTGTACTTTTAACCTGACGGAATGACTGATCTCTTTGTATTAGTATTGTGAATAATCATGTGAAATGTTTTGAGACAGAGTATTATATTTGTGAATATAATTTTATGGCTTTTTCACTTAGTAAGAACCTTTCTATTATTGTGGAAAACTAAGAAAATTGCTTTCTGCTGTACAATCTGGCATTCATTGTAGATTAAAGCTTATTTTTCTGTGAATAAAACTTATTCAATAAAATACTAAAAAAATTTTTTTAGGCTAATCAAATTTTGAATTGACTGCCTTGCCAAATGTGCCAG
Source organism: Pan troglodytes (assembly GCF_028858775.2). NCBI lineage: Eukaryota > Metazoa > Chordata > Mammalia > Primates > Hominidae > Pan > Pan troglodytes. The sequence goes on from NC_072421.2 coordinate 146,097,168, forward strand.
TCATTTAACTGCCTCCCTGACCACTTTTAACTTGAATGGGAAAAGATAGGATTAGAATGACTATTTTTAAGGATGTCTCTTACACATCCTTGGCACCTAGAACAGTCGTTGGCACACAATAAATGTCAATGTATTGAATGTATAAATTAGTGTGTTTAATGTGAGTGCTCACCAAGGGAAAAACACAATATGTTATTTGTCACCTCTGCAAAATTATAATCGTACCTATCTCATAGAGTTACAGTATAAGGATAAAATTATATAATCATGTTAAATCCTTTGAGTAGTGTATGATACATTGTAATCACTCAGTAAATATTACAGTGTAAAGTACATAGTAGAGGATTTGCTTTTTACAATGACTTTGCTGTTTGAACTGTGAGATACACACATACACACACTCGCAGGCAAGTGCACACACATAGACAGTGTGGCACGGTAGAAAGGGTAGCATACTAGTGGTCAGGAGAACTGGATTGAATACTTATTCCAAAGTTTGCATGTTCTCTGAAGTCAGGAAGGCATTATTACTTATCTCGCTTCCATTGTCTGGCCTGTAAAATGGGAATTGTAATACTTGAACTGCTGGAAGGCAGGGTTTTAAGATAAACTCTCTTTAGAGGGCTTTTCAAAGGTACTTAATGGCCCTGAGTCAATGATAAACCTAGTATAAATTGAGAAAGCCTAAAATAAGAATAGGTTCATGACCTATGAATACTTAATCTAAAAATCATCACTTAATGATGATGATCACAGAACCTAGAATAGTCATGGGCTATTTAAACTGGAAAAATCCCTTACTCAACAGATTCGGAAATGGAGACCCTGTTAAATAAAGTAAATTGCCCAAAGCCAGACACAATTTCTAAGAGGAAGATTCCAATTAGAAATTACGCATTCAACTAGTGATGAAATTGATCAGGTTGTTCTCATTGCATAACTGACTTGGATTAAAAAATGGCACAACAGAACTGAAGACAAATAAGGCTCTTAAAATATATGCAGTGATAAAATGGATCTCTTTCAAAATGGATGATTCTCTGCACCCTTCCTCTCTGCCTCCCTACATAGCAGTTTCCATCCATCACATAGGCAATATAGACTTGAGAGCAATACTTATAATTTTTCTAGGCTTCTGCTCCATCTTTCTGCTTAGACAAATGGAAACATTTAAATTCTTATGATTTTATAAATAACATAGCATTACACATTTATTCTTGTGGCAAAACATATATAACATCAAATTTACCATTTTAACCATTTTTAGTGTACAATTCAGTGGCATTAAGTATGTTTGCAATATTGTGTAACCGTCATCATTATCTATTTCCAAAATTTTACTTTTTGGTCACCTGAAACAAAAAGTCTAATATAAAACACATTGAGAAATAAAATATATGTTGATTTTTGGAAAATTTGTTAGAGTAGTGCATTAACCTCATGTAGATAATTTGCACAATGGGTTTATGTTTCTTTTTCTGTTAAATTCAGTTTAAACCATGATTTATTTGCCCTAGGTATATGTCATAGCCCTTGGAGGCAAATTTCACATATTTTTGAGTCTGTGAAATAGTACTAGTTTCATAGGTTGGGCCAAGGTCAGTTGACTGGATGAACTGTAAGAATTATCTATCTTAAAAATAATGGCTGGACTGGGCTCATTTTAATACTCTTACTGATCACCATTTTCATATATTGTTTAATTATTTAGAAACCTTTTTCTGTAATGAATTACACCTGATTAAATTATTTGCATTACCATGTGTTTAAATGTGCCAACCATAGTCAAATATTATCATTAAAATGCTTAATTTGCCAAGTATAGAGTCAAGAGCAACTCAGTAAATAAAGGATGAAGAAATTTTCTCTATGTAGAATAGTTTTTCCTTTGCTTGAATATATCATAGTTAAAAATTTTTCTAATGGAGAACAAAGGCTAGAATCCAATTCAGCTCTTGAAAAAAAATCATTTTGTAAAATGGATAAACTGCCATTTTTCTTACCCAGTGATTCATCATGTATTTCTAAATTCTGATAAGAATTGTTACAAGTCTTTTCTCTAGCATTATTAGAAAATCTACATTATTATGTATGACAGACCATGTCAAAATAATTGTGTGTGGGACTAGTCTAGGTTAAGGGGAATCGTATTTGATGTTACTAATTTTCACATTATTTCACCTATAAAAATTCTTCTAGCAGCAAAAGTTTTATTGCACTGTATTTCAGAGTCTCTAATTTATTCATGGGATAAATGTTTCATATAATGAATTTTCAAGTAAATGTATTCTGAAATTCATGCATAACCGTGCCTGCTCTAAAACTATAAAAATTTGGTTAAAATTGAGGCATCTCCTCATTCCCCTTGGAAAGTATATTGGGGAACCTGGAAGATTTTATGCTAATGAAGGCAATATGGTTCAGCTTTTCTTTTTATCCAATATATTTCTTTTATTGAGTTCAAACCATTGTCCTAATTAATAACTTTAAATGGAAGCACTTCATCAATTGTATTGAGGCACTACTACTGCTTAAAAGGTAGTATGTGCTAGGCCCATCCTGTGTCATTCAACACATGCCTTGTGATAGAGAAATATGTTCTACATTTTCTTCTGAATATTTTGTGTGGTTTAAGAGCCCTCTGCCATATGATCTTGTATCTGCCTTTCTTCCCTCACTCACTCCCTGCTTCATCTCCTCCTTTGGATTTTTGTAGTAGTGGTGGTGGTTGCTCATCTCGATGCTGTGCTACAGTCTGTGGACATTGGTAAGGAGCATCTCTCTGGTGTGATCCACACACAATAAACAGACATGAATACAAGTAATGGTTTAAAGTATGCAGTCACATCTGCCTCCATCTTCACATGGAAGGGTGGTCTGAGGTTATTCTGGCAGGATTTTATTCTACTATTTGTTCAATTTGCCAATGTAAGAGATAAACATAGGATTTGGAAGTATAGAGTCTATGTTTATCCTCAATACCAAGAATTCTTGTGCCTTGGGAATGTTGCCGTATGCCAAACCCAAGGTATTATATTTAAAGATTAAGTTCCTGAAAAACCCTCATTTTCAAAGAATAACATTATATTGCATTTGTAAAGTTGTAAAGTAGAATTTCATATATAAAAAAATCTGTATTCACTCCCCTCAAGACAGCGAAGAAGGTCACTTTTCCTAGGGAAAAGAACAACACAAATTTTAAAAGATCACACAGTGTATGTTTCTTTGCCTAGACAGCCTCTTTGGTTTGGAATCCTTCCCTGAAAGATGGGCAGTGATCAGACTGGGCAACCCCTCCCTCAATTAAAAATAAAGAAAAAACAGTCTATTATGTGTAGTTTTTAATGAGTATAAAACTCAATATGCAATGAATTCAATATACAATGAAATGTCAGAAATACAATATATAATGAAATGTTTCATTTGAAGAGAGAGGCTGTTGTGCATTTATACTCATTCATTCATTCACGCATTCAGCAACATTTATTGTGTACCTACTATGGACTGGTCACTTTTCTAGGTTCTAGGGACATAATAATGAATAAAACAAGTCAGGACTCTGCCGTCTTCAAACTTGCATCCTTGGAGCGGTGGCAGATGGGTATCAGAGAATAATGAAAATAAGTGTGTAAAATATAAAATATGTAGGATGATGACAAGTGCTATTAAAAACATGAAATCAGGGAGGGTGTTAGAGAATGGCTCAGGGGCTCAATTTCTAAGAGTGGTTAGGAGAGGCCTAACTGATGTGACATTTGAACAAAGACTTGAAGGAGGTGAGGAAGCAAGCCATGGACTATGTGTGGGAAGAGCCTTCCAAACAAGGGGAACAGCAAGTGCAAAGGATGTCTGAAAAATATAAAGAGGCCATAGAGGCTGGAGCAGAGTACTCAAAGGGGAGAATGGCAGCAGATGAGACAGGGAGGGGAAGGTTGTTTCCATTTTGGGTAGGTAGAGAACAGGTCTTGGAGCAGCATCTTGCAGACCATTTATAAGGGCCATGGATTTTACTCTAAGTGAGATGGAGAGCTGTTGAAGGGTTTTGAGCAGCACGAGTGAGGCACCTTTGCATGGCACTTTGGTGGTTATAGAAATGCATCAAATTTTGTCATTTCTCTTGATGTGATATAGTAAACTTCGATAATGGGATTTTATAAAACTCATGTCTCTTAGGGCTAGCACCTTCAGTGTTGGGGGAGGTTGGTCTTGCAGTGAAGAATGCACAATGTGCCCTGATTAAATAATTAGCAATAAATTTTACAGAAAATACCTTCAGTATAGGATTTCCAGTACTTCCTATTTCACCCAACATACAAAATTTCTGAAAAATAAATTATGTTCCAAAACCACTTGCAGTCAGCCTAATTATAGGCATCTATATCTCTTCTATCCATTGGCAGGAATAAACTTGAAAAGGCTGCCCACTTATTGAGTCTTGAGTCCAAAAATCAATGTGAGGTAGTCAGTTCTCAAATAAAAGAGATTGGGAAGAAAGCAGGAAGAGGATTGAAAAATTGGCCTCCTCAGAAATGCACGAAGGGGACATTTGCAGTCTTAAGGGGCATATTTCCTAGTAGCATGTCTTGTAGGGGCCCTACTGAGGTAAATGAGTTAATCTTAGTCTGTTTAAAAAGTTCCATTATAATGGTTCTTTCAGGGTATGAAAATGCAAAGAAGTGAATCTTTCAATGACCAGATGCATAGAAGCATGTTTTAAATGACTGCAATGTAATTGATATATGCTGCCATCAGTTGTGACCCAGGTAATAGTGCAGCTAAAATAATTTCAAGTGGGTCAAGATATCCCTGGAGTACTTCCTGCAGTGTTATAAAAATCTCCCAGCAATGTATCTTAAGTTCTGTAAATCATGTTAAACTTAATGAAACCTTCTGCAAGAGCATTCCATTTCTATGATGCATTTAACTGCAGTTGTTGACATGTTGTATCTTAATTGAAGAAATATGTAAACTTTTGATTAATTGCTTGTGGTACCAGGAATATAAAATATACTGACCACTTTTTTAAAGTAAGATTTAGGGTATGTGTCTTTATGTATAATTGATTACTCCCTAATTAATTAAAACATGCTCCTTTAGACTTTGTTTTCCATCTCAGACTAATATTTGCATTCCTATGTTGTGGATTTAGTTTATGATGCTTATTTTTTAAGATAGAAAACTCTGAAATTCAAGGCTGACCTGCAGTATGTTCATCATGTTTATTCTTACTGCTTTGGCACAGTTGAGTTTGATAATAATAATGCTAGCTTAGTTCAGTCAGATTCAGTGCCCTTGGAGTACCTACTCTGTGCAGTACTGTGTTTTGTGGAAGTCGTGCAGTGTCTTCAATTGAACAAGTATATACCATGGCTACAACACAGAAAATTTACTGAGAACCAAAATGTTATGCCAATGGCCTGTCGATAGTCTCCTTCCTCCTAAGATGTCGCCTCCAGAATGTCAGGAGCTTCCTCTGTCTCATTCACTTCTGTATCCCTAGCCAGATTGACACATCAAATTAACCATCATAGTGCTGGACACAGAGTAAATGCTTACTGCATATTTGTTGAAAGAATGAATAAATGTGAGAACAAACATTTGCTATGTACCTACTGTGTGCAGGGGTCTAGGCCAAGTAGGTCACAGTCCCTCCTATTGAGTAGTTTAGTCTTGATGATGTGGGAAATGAGGCTGAAGACAGAAATCAGAGAAACAAAAATAAAATAAAGGGAAGAGGAGAGTGAAAGTTCAAAAATGAGTTGATGGTGTCTGCCAGGAAAAACCAGGAATGCCGTCACTGCAGAGGTGGGGTTCAAGGAAGCATCCCAGGACCTTGAACAGCAGACCTTGAACACCAGGATGAAGCGTAGTCTGGCTGGGAGAATGCCGTTGATAGAAGCGCTAACAAGGGAAAGGACACATTATGTTTGCAGAGCAGCAAGTGATCTGAGTTTCTTATCAAGCAATTTATAAAAATGTAGGCATGTTCCTTATCAAGCAATTAGTAAGCATGTTCTTCTAGCACCTTTAATGTCACTAGATTTAGTTTCTGGTTAGGTGTACAAGCAAAGGGGAAGAAGTTCAGCAAGTAATCCATCAAGAAAGCCCCAGATCAACACATATATGTACACCATTCCACTCCCACTAGTGTGTGCTCGCTGGCACACACAGACATACACACACACATGCGTGCATGCTCCGGATGATTCCAAGCATAGCTCTCTCCTGTCGCTGCCAGACTTGACCTCTTCTAACGATGGGGAGCAGACCACAGAGAAGTCTCTTGCACATATCCCAATATGAGGATGATAGGGGCCATTTGAACACATATGTCCAAAGAGAAACCACGAGGTTTTAATTGTGGTCAAAAACATTCTACTTATAGACTTGAATCCAGATGGATGAATTCACTGCTCAACAGCATAGGTATGAATTTGTTTAATCAACTTCGTAAGAACCAAGTCAAGTTCAGATACACTTACTTTGCAGTCTAATTTTCTAGGGGTCCCAAAGTTTTAATACAATCATCTTCTCTGATTTCCCACAGGAAATGATGATCCCATACATTTAAAATGTTTTAATTATTCAAGGAATACAGGAATACATGATTAAACACAAACACTACAGATAAGCCTCAAGTGCCCTTTTGCTTCTGTCTGAAATTCTTGTCCCTTCTCCTGCTTTTGTAGGTAAAAACTGCTATGAATTTGATGCCTTCAAAGCATCATTTCTCTCTCTCTCTGTGTGTGTGTGTGTGTATTCACAACCACATTATATATATTATTTTGCATAGGTGCATTTTACATAAATGGTTATATATACATATATATGTGTATGTGTCTGTGTGTACATATATAGTAAGTGTTGCTGTTTTCAGCTAACTATATGTCATAGTAATCTACTGGCTTTAACTCAATCCTTTGACCAGCTGTCCCAAATTCTAGGCTATTAAATATGATAATGCACTGTTTATTGTACCATCCCCTTGTTGGAGGACACTGGAGTTGTTTCCAGTTTTTTGGCTGTTGGAAACAGTGCTACACTTAACACATTTCTATACTATACTCCTAGTGCCCCCAGGGAAGAATCAAAAGAGAGAACGTTGGACCCTACAACTTAATTTTAAACAAATGTCTTCTGATAGAAGAATCTATGCCAGTGTAAGATGAGCTTCCTTATTTCCTTAACTTCCTATTTCAGGTGATATGAATGACCTTGGTTGGGGGAGTGTTTCTAGATTTGTCATTATTGGTCCTACATATATTTTCCCATGACATACAGGGTGGCAGGCCATTTTCTCTCTGAGTTTACTATGGATGGCTCTGCTACAGTGTCTTGTTTTAATTACTCAAGGAATTACAACTCAAGGTGTTGAAACTGCATATCAGAGGGGATTTCTAAATGCAGGGAGCCCCTCTCTCAGTTACCTTATCTATATATACTCTTACATAGGAATAGTGACTTACTTCTTGCTCTCCCCACTCACCACAGATGCCTCTTGTGGCCTCTGTCTTCCTTCTTTTTCTCACAAATAGTTCTTGGACACCTTTATGTGCCACACACTATTGTAGACACTGGGGATCCATCAAGGAACACAGCAAACTAAATTCTTGCCCATGTGGAGGTTATATTTTAGAGGGAGGAGACAGATAATAAATGATAAGCACAATAAGGAAAGTATAGTATGTTCAAGCATGCTAAGTGCTAGAGGAAAAAAAGGAAAAGAGTCTGGCAATTCTGCAAAAAGTTAAAGATAAAGATATCATATAACTCAACAGTTACACTTCTAGGTATACATTTAAGAGAACTGAAACCATACGTCCACACAGAAAAATGGCACGCAGATGTTCATAATAGCATTATTCATAATAGCCCCAAAGTGGAAACATCTCAAATCTCCATCAATGGACAAACGAATACACAAAATATGGTCTATCCATACAGTGGAATATTATTCAGCCATGTAAATGAATGAAGTACGAATACATACCACAGCATAGATGAACCATAACAACATTAGGCCAACTGAAAGAGGTTTGAAACAAAACGTCACATATATTATTTCATTAATATGAAACATTCAGAAATTGGCAAGTCCCTAGAGACAGAAAGCAGCTTATCAGTTACCAGAGGCTAGGGGATGGGGAACACAGAGTAACTGCTTAATATGTAGAGTCTCTCCTTTTCGGGTGATGAAAATGTTTAAGAATCAGACAGTGGTGATGTTCACTTAACATTGTGAGTGTACTTAATGCCACTGAATTACACACTTAAAAATGGTTGGTGTTTAATTTTATGTCTTGTAGTGTTACCTAAATTTAAAAAAATGGAGCAGGTCAAGGAGGACCTGTATTGCAGAATTGGAGTGCAATTTTGAAGGGTATCACTGAACAGGTGCCATCTGAGCTGCAAACATACCAGGTAGCGGGGGCAGCCATTCAAAGGGTCATAAGAAGGGGCATTGCCTGGTGTGTTCAGAGAACAGGAAGGAGGCAATGTGCCTGGATGTGAGTAAAGGAAGGGCAATAGGAACAGAGGCAGCCTTGGTCTTCCTCATTCACCTGCTGTTTTAGACACCACTGGCTGCAATTGCCCACAGTTAGTTACCTGCCCAAAGTTGCAGTGATGATGGTACTGGCAGTGGTGAGGAAAAGAAGGGAAAAGGCAGAAAAATCACTCCAGATACTTCCCAAGGCCCAGAATTTGATCATACATTATTTCTTTTGACTATGAGTTTCCTTTACATGATATTTCCCCTTAGTTTTTTTTTTTTTAACATAGAATGCATTTTTCAGTAACACTTTATCTCATACAAAGGAGTGTGGACTTACCTTTTGTAACATCAGTGAAGAAAGGTTAAGGTTCCCAACAATTTAAAGGATTATTATTTCAGTGAATCTCTATGTGAGAATAAATTAAATAAAACAGACATGCAAAAGAAAAAGTGAATTCATTTAGAGAGAGATCATGTCCCTCTGTTCTCAGATGCTTTTGAAGAAAACATAATCATGGATAATCATCCACTGTTGCATTCTCAGGTCTCCTCTGACCCCACAAAATGAGCTTAGGGCCATCATTTCCTTTTCAGAAACACTTATAAATAATTGAGCGAGGCAATGATGTGAACTGGGAAGGGCAATGGACCTAGGACTAGAAGCGTGGATTTGGGGCCCAACACTTGTATTTATAATTTGTACAACCTTGGGCAAGACACCTAACCTCAGAGCTGCAGGTTCTTTATCTTCAAGTTAGAAATGATATCATCCCTACCTATCTAACTGGGTCGCCGTGAAGTTCATATGAATCAAAGGTATATAACTGCTTTGAAAAGTACAATTTCATAAATAGAAAGTACTACTATTAGTCTTCAAACATAAAAGTGGTTATCAAGAAAACCTAAAACCTCTCTCCTTCTATGTGTGTTTGCATATTTATAATTTTTTTTTATTTTATGATAGTACACATGTGGAGTCTCTGAGCCCCTTGAGAAAAGGGAAACCTGTTTTATTCATCTCTGTATCCCTGGCACTGAGCAGAGTTCTATACACACAGTAGGAGCATAGTTAGTTAGGCTAGGTTGAGTGAATGGATAAATAAACCAACTGTATTTTGAATTATTCTCATGAGGTAATGGTTTACAGTGTCCCACGATTTACCATGCACACTGTTTGATAGTTTGAGTATTCAGGTGTCTAAGAATGGATGGAGGAAGCTAACAAAACAGAGTTTAAATTGAGATGATGTCATAATTAGCTTATTTATTGTGACCTAGAATAAAGAACATGGTGATTCCACAACAGTTTTGGGGCAGTCTGGGATATTAAGGTGAGTTTTGGTTGTGGCAACCCAGAGGAAGGTTGCAGTGGCCCATCTATCTATCCCAGATGTAAGATATCCTTCACCCCTCTTTCTTGATCCATGAAGTTCAAAAGGAGGCACCAAGCATTTCCGTCCTTCTTCAGGATGAAGGTAGGCAATATGAGTTGGCTGTAGAAGGTCTACAATCAGCCAATGGCTTAACAAGTAGCTCTTCTCTCTCTTTACAAATGAGTCCTGATTACAGTGAGGTATTTCCTTTGGCTTAAAGCTATCCAAAGCACTGATTTAAATACAGTTCCTTAGAGGTAAAATTGTATGGATTTCCTTCTCACTAAGTAAGGAAACTGAGACAAACACCAGTTAAAGGCCTCAGGGTAGTCAGAATGCTTCACTGACTGTCCCTTTTGGAACTAAGGACAACCAGAGCATAATGGATTGGATCTGAGATTCTCACATCAGAAAGTGAACAGAAGAAAACTGAATGTCATTCTGAGACTTCAGTAAAGGATAATGTCCATTTTCTCGTCTACCAAATAGGGATAATTATCTCTAACTTACTAAGTGGTTGTGGGGATCAAAACAAACAACGATAACAAAACAGCCTATTTGTCTGCTATTTAAGTGCTCACATGTTCCAGAATGGATGGTGCAGGCCAACAACATGGGGCTGAGTTTGAAGTCAGAATTAGCTTCTTTATTATCAGCTAGATTTGTTGCTTTCTAACCAGCAACAATGACAACAAAACTTAGCATATGGAGGGGCCCAGCAGAGCTCCTGGCATGTAGTAGGTGCTCACTGAATGTTAAGAAATACAGACCTATAATGAGGGATGCTTGGCAATGGGTATGTAGAATGCTAAAGATAACCACTCACTTTGCCCATTTACATCAGTTAGACCATTGCCACCATTTGCACTCCCAGCCTCTTCCATTCCCCCAACTCTACTCTATTTCCCTCTGTGTTCTCTTGTGTCTTTCTCTAATTTTTTTCAACTCTCACTTTTTTTCCTCCCCTACTTTTTGCTTGGTTCCTCAGTGAGATCTATGAGCATAATATACTCCAACTACAGTAATTCACCTTGCTGAAGTGGCTGCTGAGTTCTGCTTTGAAGGAAATTTACTTATTTAATTTTGGTGGGGGGAAGTTGTGGCTGGACCACTTACAGAAATGTAGGTCTAGTTTTCTGGGAATGTTTAAAGAAATCATGCGCGGATGTACATTGTCTTCCTCCCTCTCTCCTTCCTTCCCTTCCTTTCTTCCTTTCTTCTTTCCTCATTCCCATCCTCCCCCTTTCTTCCTTCCTTCCTTCAATCAATCATATATCCATATTCATATATAGATATATATATTTAATCTTTTACCTGTAACTCTTGCCAATTCTATCTTCATTTTTCCCCTTTGGGCTTATGAGTATTTATAGTTGGTGCTCCATAAATGTTTATTATGAGTAACAATGATAATAGTGATGATAGAAAGAGCAACACATGTGCTATTCCTCAGTGCTTTTTATCTCATGTACAAAATTAAACACTAATGTTGCCATCAGTTACTCCCAAAAAGATGGTGGAAGCATATTTGTTAGTAATATTTTGATAATAACTATATAAACAGATATTTGTCATGCTATTCTGACTCCTACATCTTCATTCACAGAAGAGCATTTTATTTACATTGTCAAGTAAGAGGGTGGCAATTTAAGTGAGACTTGCAATTTATCACTTGCTTTGCTTTCCAAGGCAAGTCCTAGGAGTTGCATTTTTGAAATGGATCTAGAATCATTCTTTTCTAAGTGTTTTCAAATATACTCAGAAGGATAAAACAGATCTCTATATCCATATCTCATATTTCTATGGAGGGTTCATAGAGATATTTGTCCTCCATAGAGATATGAGATATAGATATTACCTGCACTTGCACCCTGGAATATTTTCCTTGCCTCAGGTAGTTTAGTTGATTGAAAGCCACCAGGGTTTATAACATGTCTGTCTAACTGCCTCTTGACATTATAGGCTTAAAGTCTATGTGTAAAGAATCCACTTGGTGGAGGGCAACTTTCTTTTGGGTGTATATTTTACAATCAAAGTGAGATATTCCAAAATGCAAAGGAAAATATATGTACAGAAAGAAACATGACACTGAACAAAATTGGACAAGCCTGACAAAAAATAGGTGTGGATAAATGAAAACTTGAACCTGGCAGTGAAGAGCACATGATTTGGAGTGGGCCAACACTGGCTCTACCATTTATTTGCTTTGGAACACTGGGGAAAGTCCTTCTCTGGTCCTCAGTTTCCTCACATGTGAAATGGGGATAATAATCGTCTCTACCTCATAGTGTCATTGTGAGTCACAAATGAAACAAATGCATGGAAAATCATTGTGCGGATAACATGAAATAATATTTATCTAGTGCTTAGCAGATAGAACATTGGATAAATAGGGGCAGTTATCACTATTATCCTATCAGACAGGTTGTCTGTGTCAGCCCTTCGTTAGGATGGCATCATCTGCCTAGGACCAACAGTGGAGGGCAGTGAAGAGGCATGATTTTATTTGACTATTTCAATTAATAAGTGTATCAGGTTGCTAGTGCTGCTGTAACATTGTACCACAAACCAGGTGGCTTAAATAACAAACATTTATTGTCTCATAGTTCTGGAGACTAGAAGACTGCAGTGATGGCAGGGCCATGGTCCATTTGAAGCCCCTAGGGGAAGATACTTCCTTACATTTTCCAGATTTTGGTAGCCCCGGGCGTTGCCGTAGCACTTCAGTGTCTGTCACCATTGTCACATGATATTCTTCTCTGCATGGGTGTGTGTCGATGCCCAAATTTCCCTCTTCTCATAAGGACATCAGTCATATTGGATTTAGAGTGCACCCTACTCTAGTAACTGTTCATCTTAACCTCACAAATTAATCTGCAGTGGCCCCGTTCAAAAATAAGGTCATATACACAGGTACCAGAGGTTAGGATTTCAACACATCTTTTGAGGGTGGGAACGCAGTTCAACTCATAACAGCAAGTATCTGTTAAGGTCTTATAGTATACTAGATGCTGATCTTGATATGGAAGGACTGGTCAGAAGGGCAGAGGAAAGAGGGCTTTAAATGAGGGAAATTGTGTGAGTTCTGGTTCAGGAACAACAACAACAACAACAAAAACCCACAAGATTTTGTTCAGCAAGTAACACTGTGTTGTCAGAGTATGGATTTCCCAGTGAGCATGGTGGGTAGAGTTGCTGAGAAGACAGGCTAAGTGACACGTATCCACGCCTTCTGATATTTGGGGTTGCGCTGGCTCTTTTTTTGTCTTATTCCCCCTCTTAAAGAATGGCCCTTCCCTCCACTCAGGCTCGCAAGAACTCAACCAGCGAGACCTTGTAATTTCCTACCTCTTCTCATCTTCATGTGAGATGTCCTCTTTCATCAATCACTGTAGGCTGTCAAGCTGACCTGTGCCTGCATCATTACTGCTTGGAACATGGCAATGACTTCTTTCTAACTTGTTTTTCTGTTTCCAGTCCCTTCTCCCTAGTTGGTCCTCCATACTATGGCATATCTGAACATGTCAACACTCTGCTAAAAACTCCATCAATGATTGTCCAACACTAACATGATGAAATTCAAACTCCTTAGTTTAGCATAAATGCCTAATATGCCTACTCCCTCAATTCTTAGCCATCCTGCAGTGCCATTACAATGAACTACCACTGTAGCATCTCAACTGCCCCAACGTGTGTCATGCCTCACTACCTTTGTATACCCCAGTCCTCTGGGCAATGTTCTCTTCCTTTCTCTCCCTTTACCATCTTGCTAGCTCTTTCTCAAGTCTTCACCACTCAAGTATTACCTTCTCCAGGAAGCCCTCCTTGATCTAGTGTCTAGTCTGAGATAGGTTCTCATTTTTCTCATGCTTCATGAGTATAGGGCTGTGGTCAATCCTCTACCTTGTCATATAGCACAGTGTACCACAATCCCTAATTACCGTGCTTTTCCACTCCACCACACAATGAGAAGTGTGGCTTGCAAAGGCCTATGGCTCATGTCTCTCTGTAGCCCCCATGCTGAGTGCTGGGCCTAGCCCAGGGCAGAAGGCCAATTTAAATGTTCATGGGCTGGACAGTAGAAAGGTAGCAGGCTAGCCAACCTCAAGGCCTGGGAGTTACCTCTGAGATGATTGATTCCCTAACGTCCTCTGGCAAAAATGTAGATCAAAATATCTCTTCTACCACATACAAACACTTTGATAAGGGAGAAATTTAATGCAACTGAGAGATACGGAGACAAACTTTCTAATTATACAGCTCACGGGCCTGGCATTTGGCAGGGATCATGTGAAGCATTCACTTTTCTCTATTTTAAGTCACCATTTCCCAAAGTTGAATTATTGAGAGCACATTAGGCAGAAGATGAGGAGTAAGAATAAAAAAAAAAATAACTTCAGTAGACAATCACCTTGTAAACATCTTGAGATGAGGCTGGCTATTAAACAGGAACGTTCGGCACCAACTGAAGCTCAGGCGAGTTTAGCCAAGCAAATCAATGCAAGTTAATCTTCCAGTGTCAGCTGGCTGAGTTTTGGACTAGTGATGAATGCCTTGACTGGAAAGATGAAATGCTGGAATGCCAGCCAGTGTTCTGACAGCTACAGATGGTGCCAATTACTGCCAGTGGAGCCTGTCCTGCTGTGAGCCCAAGATGTCTGATTTGTGGCCACAGGAAAATGAAAAAGAGGCCTTCCAGCTGGGCCTGTCACCTGTCCTTCTGTCCTTTATTGTTCTGTAACCAAAATTGTATTCAGGTTTGAAAACCTTTTTTTTTTTCTTTTTTTCTTTCTTTTTTTTTTTTTTTTTTTTTTTTGGTGATGATGGTTGGGGGCATTGGACATGGGGCGGAAACAGGAACAATGTTACTCATGTTAATCATACAGCCATGCTCATTGCCAAGCGTATGCCTGAGGAGGTGAAGCAAGTCACTACCAAGGTTGGCCACTTCTTCCCATCCCGTTCCTAGCAAACAAAAGACTGTCAATTAACCTGAAACATGGAGAAAAGCAAATGAAAATAGCCCCAAGGCTCATGATGGCCATGGGATTTTGTACACATAAGCATGATCTATCGTATCTTTTGAGGACGATGTTTCTGCTAGGAAGATTGCTGTGCCTCTCTCCTATGGCAGACCTCAGAACTGGGTTCTCCTTGTGTTTAGGCCATGGTAACAAATGAACTCAGGTACATGTTTGGAGTCTAACACCCAATGGCCCTCTACTGTGCTCATCCTTTGAGAGAGTAGGCTGCACTCAAACTTTAGAGGTATCCAACAATGATACCTTGGCATAAATTGCATAAATTGCATCCTCATTGTAAGAGTAACAATATAAAAAATAATAAAATCAACAACAATATCTGCAGTCACATTCATTTATTGAGAACTTATGATGAATAAAATATTAGACCAGGTCTTTTACCTACTTTGCCCTTAATCATTTTAACAAAATTGCCTGAGAGATATTACTATCCCATTTTACAAATGAAGGCACTGAGTAACAGAGAGGTTGAATGGCTTGCCCAAGGCCACAGAATTACTGAGTGATGCCACCTAGATTTGAACACAATTCTCCAAATCTTACAAGGGAGTACAACCAAGAAGTGAAAAGAATACTATTACTTTCATGTCGTATAGTTAGAGTAAGGTGTTCAATTCATGTTGGAATGAGCATAAAGGAGCTAACGCTAAGCGCTTTAGTAGTAGTGGAATAGCAATAGGGAGGACAGAAGCAACAGCAGAGTTAGTAATTAA
This sequence comes from Pan troglodytes, assembly GCF_028858775.2. Classification (NCBI taxonomy): domain Eukaryota; kingdom Metazoa; phylum Chordata; class Mammalia; order Primates; family Hominidae; genus Pan; species Pan troglodytes. The sequence continues at coordinate 146,112,790 of NC_072421.2, forward strand.
TACATCATTTAGACTTTTACTATTATTACTGTTAGCCAAGTTTTGCTTCCAGTAGGTCACCACTGAATATTATGGTTCTGGTCCTAGATAATGGATAGATAATACTAGGCACACGGGTAGTTTTTTTGTGAAGCAGGCAAGGACATAGGGTCAGCTGGTACCCAGTTTGAGTCAAGAAGAGACATCAGCCTAGTCTAGTTGTCAAGCCATAGGGTGGCATTTGACTCTTACAGCACACCTAAAGAAAGCCACTCTAGCCATATCCATCAATAATTCCATCAGTCCTTGGAGAACCCTTCGGAGGCAGTGTGAGGAATGGAAAAGTCAGTCCCAAAAGCCCTACCCCCACAGGGACCCTGTGAGCAGTGTCACTCCTGCATGGCCTAATCTTCTGCTCCACATCAACTGAACTCTCTTAACCTGGATGTTGTCCTCCATCCAGTGTGATTTCCTAGGAGGTGGAGTGGGTTCTGGGATCCTCTTACCAGGATTTGGTCTGGAAGATCAGGTACTCTAATAAAAGACCATTTCCTCCTTTAATAAAACATGGAGCACAAACAGGCTCCAGTGCCCTCAGAGGAAATCCCAAGACAACACAGTTTCTTAAAAGGCACTTCCTCCAACTTTGTGGGCAAGCAGAGATTAGAGTTTGGGTCCTAAGAAAACTTAGCTTACTAAGATATGGCTGGTGCCTCTAGAACACTTTTACTTCTCTGACATAATGTCCGTCTTTGATAAACTTTCAGTGCATTTCTCCCTTTTCCTGTTTTCTTACTCAACACAAATCGTCATTGACTGCACTTCGACGTTTCTTTCTGTCTTTGTCGAGACATCTGTGATCTCTAATTGATTTCTTCTCCAAAAGACAATTGATTATAAAAACTTAAGTGACTCAAAATTATTTTACTTGTAATACTTTAAATTATTATGGATAGTATATCTTGGCCACTTTAGTTTGCAGTCCTGGCTTTTCAAGATGGCCAAGAGTTTCTTGAAGAACTAGCAACAAATCAGAATGATTTTTTAGTTTTAAAAGAACTTTATATTTTTAAAAAATAGAGTGTTGAAGGGCTATAGGCCAGTTTTCCTCAGTAATTTCCATGTGGCGATTGTTTAGGGGTTTTCCAAGACCACCCAGTATTCATTGACTTGCTAGAAGGACTTGTGGAACTTAACATGCAGTCAAACTCAAGACTGAGAGACACAACAAGAATAAATATTACAGCAAGATCAATAAAGGAAAAGACACATCAAGAAGAGTCTTGAGGAATCCATGTGCAGGCTTCCTATGCTCTATCCCTGCCATGAGGGGCCGCACAGCAAGCTCTCACCATAGCAACAAAAATGCAGCCACATACGTGCAATATTTCTTTCCAGGAAAATCCATTTGAGACTTAGCGTCCAAGGTTTTTACTGGGGTCTGGTCACAGAGGCCCACTCTGCCTAGCAACTACCAAAATTTCAGATTCCCAGAGGGAAAACCAATTTAGGGCCCCAGGTGGGCAAAACAGTCTTGTCACGGAGGGGAAATTTCTTATCGGTATAGGGAACTGTTTACCAGTCAAGTGCCCAGACTTCAGCCGAAGACCAACCTTATAAAAAAGCCTTTCTAAGGAGAGCAGTCTCAGGCCTGCTACTTTAAACTCTGTTCTGCACATACCATCCTTTTGTTCCTTGGCCAAGGTATCTTTATAGCAAAATCACTATCAGTATGACCCCATTTGGCAGGGTGAGACTAACCTGCAGTATTGATCTCAGTCGTGTCTTTTAGGGGTCATGGATTTAGCCAGTTAAAACAAATCCCACCAATCACAAAGGTCTGTGTTAAAAAGCCAGGTGGCTTCCTTCTTAAGTTTTTGTATGAACCATTTTGATCTGGCCTGGGGTATTGATTTAGGTGTAGCACAGCTCTGGCAGTGTGTTGGCAGTTGACCCAAAAACCTTGCAAGCCTGAAGTGGTATCCAGATAGCCAGGGCACACACAAGAAACACAATCCCCCAGGGCACACATGGTCCCCATGCAGACACACAACTTAACAATTGTTAGGGCATCCTGGGCAGTACAGATTAACAGAGCCCCCAGTGTGGCCTCCCACCCAAAAAAGATGTGGCAGGCATCCTTTTTCTTGTGCTTTCTGAAAGGCGGAAGCAATGCTTTATAGTCAGATTTAAATGTTTATTTATTTATTTCAAATTAATAATGACCTATAATCATTGGCTTTATTTAAGCATAATAAAATGGAAATCTGCTTTTTTTGTTTTAGAGTTATCTGACTGGAATAACCTAACTGCTAAAAGCTTCTAAATTAAGATGGACAAAATTTTTTTTTCATTTTATTAAATATGTCCTATAGGAATTGAGCTATTTTGCTCTCAACTTCAAACACAAATATTTATCAAATTTTAAGATTCATTTAACAATCGAATTCTACCAGCAGACAAATAGCCTTATAAAATGACCCTCAGCATCTGGGAAGCATGTCACAGTTGTGCATGTTGTATTTCCACCATATCACTTTGCAGAATTGATAGTTTCTGCTCCAAATGACTATGAATGCTAAATTGCGCTCTCGTAAATGGGAAATTGGCTTATACATTAGAACTTTTGGAAATAAAGATAAATGGAGAGAGTGAAAAGGAGGTCAATGATGATACAGTGCTTTACACTTTGCAAAACACTGTCTCATAGATTCTCACAATTGTCGTCTGAGGTTGGCATTCTCATTGTCACTTTAAAAGTGAAAAAAAAAATGAGTTTGGAACACGTTGAAAATCACTCTAAATAAACGAGTAGCAATGTATAGAATTAAAGATAGATATTCTGACTCCCAACTCTACCTTTTGAGCTACTATTAATACCACATGGCTAGCTAGCTTTTAAGCCTTCAGCCTCTCATCTTGCTTCAGCATGGAAATTGTACAGCACTAGGGTAAGCCTAGCTGACAATTTGCTAGTGTTCTTTATAGCCTTATAGTGTCTCAAGGCTGATGTTTCTGTTGCAGATGTTCCTCACTTCTTTGATTCAAGATCAAGAGAGTCCCGATAAAAAGATACTGTATTTTGTATGTTTTCTGTAATTGATGGTGTTGATGTCTTTGGTGTTAATACATGAGTGCTTTTGAAGAGCCATTAGAACAGGGAAAAAGTTGCAAGACACAAGTCTCAACTTAACACTATTCCGAGACACTAACTAGTTAATCATTTGACTGTACATAACTAGCTGAGCTTGGGCGTGGCATGCAATTCTCACTCCAAAAAGAGCTGCTGCCACAGCGTCATCGGGTTTACTGTCCATTTTCCTTTGTTGTAGGCTGTTTCACAGCAAATCTTTAGCCTTAGCCTTCCCTGGGACTGGCTTCTTGTTAAAGAAATCTCTGCTGTCTACTGAACTCATTTTCATTTCCTGCCAGCAAGAAGAGAGGGGATAAAACTGGTGCAATCCATAGGCCATAGGCCCCAAGTGGACAGTTTTCTGTAGAGCTGAAGCAGACGATGGGTGGGTTTATGTAACATTAAACCCAGGTGGGTACTTACCCACTTTGCCTTGGTGCAACATGTTTTGGACTTGGCACAAATTAGTGTGTTTGTCTTTCATTCTACTTGCCTACTAGCCAGCAAGGATACTCTATTTTCATTTTGAAATTTCACCTGGCAGATCCTTAAAAGTCACCAGAGGACTTTTCCTGAGTAATAAAAAGCAACTTTTATTGAAAACTAATTACTTTTTCCGATGAATATGCCAGCTGTTTAAAAGTGCTGCAGTCATGTTAAAGCACATTTTAATAGTGTACTTGCAAATGCAGATCCAGGCGTGAAATGCTTTTTGACAGTAACTTGTAAGCACCTTATTCCAATATACCTCTATGCCTAGTTACATGCAGGTCTGGAAATCTGATAAATGCCAAAAAATATCCACTAGGTGAGTAAATCAGTTATTTGAAAATGGGCACATATTATAAAGTTCACTATATAACTAACAGGTTCCCCCTGCTTAGGAATGAAGACTGACAGAAGAAATGCATACCATTATTCATCGAGCAATTTTAAGCTTTTAGAAGGGAGTAGGACTGAATTACTTGGGAAGGTTGCGGTTATTCTGGGTATACTTGGGTTTGTGTGTCACTCTGCATCTTTGCCTGTGTCTACACACGTAGTTGTGTATTCCCTGTGTTCTGGGCTCCACACTAACCACTGAGATATGTATGAAACACTAAAATGAATTAAACATTGTCTTTGCCTGCCAGGAATTTACAGCTTCATGGGGTGAATCAGAAGAGAGACAAGAACAGAAATGTAAACAAGACAGAATTATGCACGTGTGAAATAGAGGCTTAAGGGATATCTTGGACTTACACAAAGCCTGGTGTACATTCTGACTTAAGGGACCAAAGAAGAGCGTGATAATAGAGGTCCCATTTGAGCTAGGTCTTCAAGGATGAAAATGGCAATGGTTAGTGGAATGTAGAGAAAGGACATTTTTCATTCTTTGAAGGAATAATAACAAAGACACCAAAGAATAAAGGGGCATGGTCTGGAAGGGAGAATAGCAAAGGAGATGAGGCTGGATGGAGCAGATGACAGAAAGTCTCAATGTGACACTACAGACGTTATTTTCTTTTCTGTTTAGATTTGTGAGAGGGAGAATGGATTTGCTCTCTGTTGAGTCTAGGCCTGTGAAAAGGGAACTGGCATACCCAGGCTTTCATTCTGGTGGAGAGTAGAAAATGAATTGGAGAGACAGGGAATAGACAAGACTAGAGACAGGGAAACAGACCAGTTAGGAGCTATAACAATAGTTCAGGGAAGGGACGACAAGGGTTTGAAAGGGGCATTAAAACAATTATCCAGTGAATTTAATCAATGCAGAGAGTGATCTGGCTAATTCGGGGAGTTGGGAAGGAGGCACTTTACTCTCAATTGCTTGTTTTTATTGGCTTGACTTGGCCAGATAATTGTCTCAACTTTCCACTTTGCTATGCCTATGTCACCGCCACTGTATAGTTTGGACAAATTGCTTAGTATCTCTAGGTTTCATTTTCACCAGCTGTAAAATAGTGATGATAATTCTTGCTACCAATGGTAATTACCTCATAGGAATGTTCTACGCATTTGTGTGAGTGGTAGCATATCCGTGGCATGCAATAATCATTAATAAGATTTCTAATACTTCTACTAATGTGCTTGAAGATCTTCTGAAAAGTCAACACGCCCAAATACTAAAACACTTGAAGTGATAAAAGGGTGACTCCATTTGGTTAAGCAATAATCCCTGATGGCCTCTCTTTAATTTGCAAATCCTCTCTGATTTAATTCAAAATTTTTATTTTATAACATAAATGTAATATCCAAAGTTGTCTTAAGAACCTTTCTAGGATTTTTGCAGCAGATTGGAGGCTGCTTTCCACCAGCTCCAAAGCTGTTCCAAACACCAAAGATTTCCTAGATGATGAGTTTGCCTGTCTGTCTGCAGGTAACAGTTGAAGTCCAGAGGTGTTTTAGAGTTTAGCAGTGTCCTTTATTGATGACCTAAGGACCCAGTGACAGAAATAAGTTTTGTTATTTTTCTAAATCATGATGAAAACTTTAAGAAAAAAATGCCTTTGTTGACTGACCTCAGACTATTGTAGAGTGTTAAGAAAATTAGGGGAAGATTTAGATGACATTTTCTTTCAGGAAGTCAGCCTACTCCTCCCCCAACCTCTACTCCACAAAACAAAACTGCACATTCATGAGATGCACATGCATTGACATGATCCGAACTATGTTCTTCAGAACATCTGGGCTTGGTTGGCCAGTATTAGCCGTACTTACAAAACAAAACACCCAAAGCCAATGTTGCATGTCAGTTCTACTACTAACAAGCAAACAAGTGAAACCATTCCTGGGGCTTAAAACTAGTTCACCAGGAAATTCAGGCAAGTGAGAATTGAGCTCCCCATTGCCAGTGCAGCTTTCTGATGGTGGTGTGGTCTCAGGAAGCCAAGCTGTGGAAGACAGAAGCTCCATTTCAGCTATTAACAGCCTAGATGTTGAAGCATGTTATTCCAGGATGAGGTGTTTGGCAGCCAGGAAGATTGTGTACATAAATCTGGGCAAGACTTTAAAGGCCTCTGTCTCAGATCAGCTCTTTCTGACAAGTCATTTCAGTGAGACCATTTCAAGGTATGGCATCCAGTTCCTTGAGTGACCTAAATCTCCCCGATGCTGCTCTACCCCCAAAAAGATCCCAAAGAATTCATTTCTATCTATGCCTAGCCAAGTGTCTTAGACCAATTTATAGAGACGAGTTCTGCTGCACGTGTCCACACCTCAGAGTTTAGCAGTAACAAGCCAGGCTGTATGTATCTTTTCCCAGCTGGTCTTGGCAAAGCACCAGTCCCAAAGGACCTAAACTGAAGTGGCAACGTTTGATTTATCTAAATGAGTTGCTTTCATAGGAATGGGAAGATTTTCTCTGTGAGTGTGTGGGGCTGGCCCTCACTTGATATCTGACTACAGGTTCACTTTTTATACTCCATCCCCAAGCATCTGGGAAATTGCATTTTCCTTCAAAGTGCAACCCCTACCTTTTCTCAGAAATAACAGAAGAAAGGAAGCATTTCGGACAAAGCACTTACTTTTGAACAAGTTAGAAAACTCTAAAATTTTAGAAGGAAGAGTTTAAAAACCACTGGATACAGAGTCAGAAGGCTCATGGTTCAAGAGAAAATTCTGCCATTTTAAAAACTACTGTGATTTTGGGGTAAGTCACTTCAGTATTCTGATCTTGTTTAGCTTCTTATGTATAGAATGGGAGTACCTAGTACCTGCTTCACCAGCCTCTCAGCATTGCTTAGAGGGCCAGAGGAGGTGATCCATGTACTCATTCTTTGAAAAATATAAAGGATTGCTTATTTGGAAGTTTCTTTTTGGGATGTGGTATGCTTTATGAGCAAAAGGCCCATAATTGTCCAGATTAACTACCTGTCACTAGAGGCAGAAATAATTCAATAACTCAGCAGCCCACTCTCTTATTCAAACAACACTGAATGACATGTTTGTGGCTTCCTTTTCCTTGTATATAAATAGCACCAGCTTCAAAATGATTTGATCTTTGGTCAAGAGGTTATTACTGACTCTGATTTAGAGATACAATTAACTTCCCATCAATAACTGTGTTCAACCTAAAATAATTATAATAATAAATATTATTTTCTTGGCAAGATTTTTGTCTGGAGGTAGGGTTCACTGTTTTACCCTTGTAAGTGAGCTGCTGAGAATGAAGTAATAAAAATTAGTTATTTTGACTACTCATGCAACATTGTCTGCCTGCTTGGCGTTATGTGTTAAGAACATTTAATTAAGGATGGGTGAAATTGTCATTCATTTATTTATTAAAATATTTGTGACACAACACCCACATCTCCAGTACTGTCATCTTAGGTACTAAGTACTGTAGGATTTTTCTGCCCTCACACGTTGTATCCCTTTAAATCTAGTATACTTTTCCTTCTTTTGTGCATTCATTCATTCATTCATCCTTTCATTCATTCATCTCCTTAATAAATATTGGAATGAACCCTTTTTCTGTCTGAGAAACTGTGTTAGGGCTCTGGAAGTTGGAACTCCGTAGGCTTGCCCATGATAAGACACCTGACACAAAGGAGACAATAAAGTAATTTTTATGAAAAATAAAAAATTAAAATATTACTGATGAGCAAAAATACATATTTTATCCAAGCAAAAGCCATACTTTCTGAAACTCCACGATTTGTGCTTTTGTGCTTGTACATTTTACTTTTTTTCCTTTACAGTGCTGCCACTGAGTTAACATATGAATAGATGCACAACCCACCAGTGGATATAATTAATGCTTGGAAATTGTGGCTTTCAGAAAGTCCCACCAAGCACAGGAAAATGTCTTAATTTGACAGTGGGCCTGACCAAATGCTAGTTTGTTTGGAAAGACAAAACTAGCCAGTTATGCAGTGTATGGTCTATAATCTGACAGAAGGAGACCAAAACCTACCTAGCTATTTCCATCCAGTGGCCTTGGTTCCAACAATAGTGCCATTTACAGCAAGACTATTAAATATCCTTGCATGGCATCACCTTATATAAACATAGTGGTGAGGGACCAGAAGCCTGGGGACAGAACATGTGCTGCAGCCCTCTGTCCACCCAGTGGGGACCTTCCAGGCCACATTAGACTCACACAGGGAGGGTGATGAAGTGCTTGCTCCGCACTTTATTTGCCTCTAGTTGTAGTCTATGGATTCCTTTCCTGTAATAGGCACTTGTTTGGCTACTGTACTTGAGCTGTTGTATGATTTCAGCTCAGGAGTTTGGATGCAGTAGCCGGCGAGGACTATGAACGTAGTAGTGAGAGACCAGCCATTGAAAATGGAAGAGGAAAGGAATAGTTAATAGGCATATATTATGTGCTTGGCACTCTGTTAGGCCTTTATGCACATTATCTCATGTGTACCTCCCAACAATACTATGAACAATACTATGAAGCTAGTATTGTATCCCTACTGTGTTGCAGAGAGAACAGCCACTTTCTCAAAGCCACACAGTAAAGCATGGAGCCAGGATACCATCCCAAGTATTCCACCATATGCTTTATTCAATTCGCCACACTGACTACTACATTATCTTCCTTTGTTGAATCAGGAAATGACGTATATGATATCTACTGAAGATGGGTCATTCTCTTGTTTGTCTTAGGCTAACCAGTGTCACAATTTTGAAAATGTTAACTAAAAACATTTTAGGAATCTTAAAAAGTCTATCTCAATATTTATGAATAAGAGTCCCCCTTCCTCACCACTTCCACCAAATAACAGAGGCAGTGAAACCCAATGTCTACTAAATGGTTCTTTATAAACATGTTTTTTCATAAATTTTGTGCATTTGTATTTTTTGTGTACCTTCAGCTGGTTTGAGTATGTACGGAGACACAGGTGTGAGAACTGGAAGAACACTGAAAGATCATCTAGCATGTTTGACAGATGCAGAAATTTAGATCCAGAGAAGGAGACTGTTATTCTCTCCAAAATCACCCAGCAAGCAAGTGAAAACACTAGAACTTCACCTTGAAGAAAATGTCATTGTGTGCCTATAGCTATAAATTAGGTCGCCCAGACTTATTAGGCATCGATTCATATAAGAATAGACCCTTAGTTTTGCAGAGGTTTGACAGATATGCACAAGTGGCTTGCTTGGGAATTGCATGTATCTCAGGCTTTAAAGCAAGAGATGGCATGTTATCTTTGATGCTGGAAAGACCAAAGACCCAGGAAAATAATTTTTCATCCAAGAATGTGCAAACAAATAGTTTCTCAGATTCTCTGATGCACAGTTCTCTTTGAGAGTCTGTGTATATTTATGCACATATCCACCTTTAGTTATTCTTTCTTTCACTCCTATGTTTAGCTTTTAGGAATTTAAACAATGTGCAATTTTTGTTTTGTTTTGTTTTGCATTTCATTAAGGCACATGAAGACTATGTTGGAACACTTGGGCTAAAATGTGGTTCTACCATATAGTTTATCAATTTTAAACAGGTCAAATATTGGTACATATGAGAATATTAAAATTTGTTGTTCTAGTACCTCCATCTTTTTTCCTGCTTATGTAAACAAATGAATGCAATTCATTGAGATTTCTTTATAGTAAAAGTAAGTGAATAGTACAAATAAGTTTCTGTTTTTTTTGGAGTACCTAAATATTTATTTTATTTTATTTTTCTTTAAGTTATTGGGGTACAGGTGGTATTTGGTTGCATGAGTAAGTTTTTTAGAGGTGATTTGTGAGATTTTGGTGCACCTATTACCCGAGCAGTATACACTGCACCCTATTTGTAGTCTTTTATCCCTCACCCCTCTCCCACTCTTCCCCGCAAGTCCCCAAAGTCCATTGTATCATTCTTATGCCTTTGTGTCCTCATAGTTTAGCTCCCACATATCAGTGAGGACATACAATTTTTGTTTTTCCATTCCTGAGTTACTTCACTTAGAATAATAGTCTCCAGTCTCATCCAGATCAGTGCAAATACTGTTAATTCATTCCTTTTTATGGCTGCATAGTATTCAATTGTATATCTATACCACAATTTCTTTATCTACTCATTGATTGATGGGCATTTGGGTTGGTTCCATGATTTTGCAATTGTAAATTGTGCTGCTATAAACATGCATGTGTGAGTATCTTTTTCCAATAATGATCTGTTTTCCTCTGGTTAGATACCCAGTAGTGGGATTGCTGGATCAAATGGTAGTTCTACTTTTAGTTCTTTAAGGAATCTCCACACTGTTTTCCATAGTGGCTATACTAGTTTATATTCCCACCAGCAGTGTAGAAGTGTTCCCTGGTCACCGTATCCATGCCAACATCTACTGTTTTTTGATTTTTTGATCATGGCCATTCTTGCAGGAGTGAGGTGGTATCGCATTGTGCTTTTGATTTGCATTTCCCTGATCATTAGTGATGTTGAGCATTTTTTTCATATGTTTGTTGGTCATTTGTATATCTTCTTTTGAGAATTGTCTATTCATGTCCTTAGCCCACTTTTTGATGGGATTTTTTTTTTCTTACTGATTTGTTTGAGTTCGTTGTAGATTCTGGATATTAGTCCTTTGTTAGATGTATACATTGTGAAGATTTTCTCCCACTCTGTGGGTTGTCTGTTTACTCTGCTGACTGTTCCTTTTGCCATGCAAAAGCTCTCTAGTTTAATTAGGTCCCAGCTATTTATCTTTGTTTTTATTGCATTTGCTTTGGGTTCTTGGTCATTAAATCTTTGCCTAAGCCAATGTCTGGAAGGGTTTTTCCAATGTTATCTTCTAGAATTTTTATAGTTTCAGGTCTTAGATTTAAGTTCTTAATCCATCTTGAGTTGATTTTTGTATAACGTGACAGATGAGGCTCCAGTTTCATTATCCTACATATGGCTAGCTAATTATCCCAGCACCATTTGTTGAAAAGGGTGTCTTTTCCCCACTTTGTGATTTTGTTTGCTCTGTAGAAGATCAGTTGGGTGTGAGTATTTGGGTTAATTTCTAGGTTCTCTATTTTGTTCCATTGGTCTCTGTGCCTATTTTTATAGCAGTACCACACTGTTTTGGTGACCATGGCCTTATAATATAGCTTGAAATCAGGTAGTGTGATGCCTCCAGATTTGTTCTTTTTGCTTAGTCTTGCGTTGGCTGTGCAGGCTCCTTTTTGGTTCCATATGAATTTTAGAATTGTTTTTTTCTAATTCTGTGAAGCATGATGGTGGTATTTTAATGGAGATTGTGTTGAATTTGTAGATTGCTTTCGGCAGTATGCTCGTTTTTATAATATTGATTCTACCCATCCATAAGCATGGAATGTGTTTTCATTTGTTTGTGTCATCTATGATTTCTTTCAGCAGTGTTTTGTAGTTTTCCTTGTAGATGTTTTTTTCTCCTTTGTTAGGTATATTCCTAAGTATTTTATTTTATTTTTGCAGCTATTGTAAAAGGGGTTGAGTTCTTGATTTGATTCTTTGCTTGGTCGCTGTGGTGTATAGCAGAGCTACTGATTTGTGTACATTAATCTTGTATCTGGAAACTTTGTTGAATTCTTTTATCAGTTCAAGGAGCTTTCTGGAGGAGTCCTTAGGGTTTTCAAAGTAAATGATCATATCATCAGCAAACAGTTGACAGTTTGACTTTCCCTTTACCGATTTGGATGCACTCTATTTCTTTCTCTTGTCTGATTACTCTGGCTAGGGCTTCCAGTACTATGTTGAAGAGGAGTGGTGAGAGTGGGCATACTTGTCTTGTTCCAGCTCTCAGAGTGAATGCTTTCAACTTTTCCCCATTCAGTATTATGTTGGCTGTGGGTTTGTCATAGATGGCTTTTATTACATTAAGGTATGTTCCTTGTATGCCAATTTTGCTGAGAGTTTTAATCATCAAGGGATGTTGGGTTTTGCTGAATGCTTTTTCTGCATCTATTGAGATGATCATGTGATTTTTGTTTTTAATTCTGTTTATGTGGTTTGTCACATTAGTTGATTTGCATATGTTAAACCATCCCTGCATCTGTGGTGTGAAACCCACTAGATCATGGTGGATTATCTTTTTAATATGTTGTCGGATTCGGTTAGCTAGTGTTTTGTTAAGGATTTTAGCATCTATATTCATCAAGGATATCGGTCTGTAGTTTTCTTTTTGGTTATGTCCTTTCCTGGTTTTAGTATTAGGGTGCTGCTGGCTTCATAGAATGAATTAGGGAGGGTTCTTTCTTTCTCTATCTTGTGGAATAGTGTCAAAAGGATTGGTACCAATTCTTCTTTAAATGTCTGGTAGAATTCTGCTGTGAATCCGTCTGGTCCTGGACTTTTTTTTTTGTCGGTAATTTTTTAATTACCATTTCAATCTCACTGCTTGTTATTGGTCTGTTAAGAGTATCTAATACTTCCTGATTTAAGCTAGGAGGGTTGTATTGTTCCAGGAATTTATCCATCTCTTCTAGGTTTTCTAGTTTATGTGTGTAAAAGTGTTCATAGTAGCCTTGAATGATCTTCTGTATTTCAGTGGTGTCAGTTGTAATATCTTCTGTTTCACTTCTTAGTGGGGTTATTTGGATTTTCTCTCTTCTTTTCTTGGTTAATCTTGCTAATGGTCTATCAAGTTTATTTATCTTTTCAAAGAACCAACTCTTTGTTTCATTTATCTTTTGAATTTTTTTTTTTTGTTTCAATTTCATTTAGTTCTCCTCTGATCTTGGTTATTTTCTTTCTCCTGCTGGGTTTTGGTTTGGTTTGTTCTTGTTTCTCTAGTTCCTTGAGGTGTGACCTTAGATTTTCTGTTTGTGCTCTTTCAGACTTTTTGATGTAGGTGTTTAGGGCTATGAACTTTCCTCTTGGCACCACCTTTGCTGTATCCCAGAAGTTTTGATAGGTTGTGTCATTATTGTCATTCAGTTCAAAGAATTTGTGAATTTCCATCTTGATTTCGTTTTTGACCCCATGCTCATTCAGGAGCAGGTTATTTAATTTCCATGTATTTGCATGTATTTGAAGGTTCCTTTTGGAGTTGATTTCCAGTTTTATTCCACCATGGTCTGAGAGAGTACTTGATATAATTTCAATTTTCTTAAATGTATTGAGGCTCATTTTGTGGCCTATCACTTGGTCAATCTTGAAACTTCCATGCACTGTTGAATAGAATGCGTATTCTACAGTTGTTGGATGAAATGTTCTGTATGTATCTGTTAAGTCCATTTGTTCCAAGGTATAGCTTAAATCCATTGTTTCTTTGTTGACTTTCTGTCTTGATGACCTGTCTAGTGCTGTCAGTGGAGTATTGAAGTCCCCCACTATTATTGTGTTGCTGTCTATCTCATTTCTTAGGTCTATTAGTAATCATTTTATAAATTTGGGACCTCCAGTGTTAGGTGCATATACTTTTAGGATTGTGTTATTTTCCTGTTGGACAAGGCCTTTTTCCATTATATAATGTCCCTCTCTGTCTCTTTTAACTGCCATTGCTTTAAAATTTCTTTTGTCTGATTCTAAGTATAGCTACCCCCTGCTTTACCCCCTGCTTGCTTTTGGTGTCCATTTGCATGAAATGCCTTTTTTCACCCCTTTACTTGAAGTTTATGTGGGTCCTTATGTCTTAGGTGAGTCTCCTGAAGGCAGCAGACAGTTGGTGACTTCTTATCCATTCTGCGTTTCTGTGTCTTTTAAGTGGAGCATTTAGGCCATTTACATTCAATGTTAGTATTGAAATGTGAGGTACTGTTGCATTCATCATGCTCCTTGTTGCCTGTGTACTTTTTTTTAGTTTTTTCTTTTTGGTTTTTAACTTGTATTTTCGTTTTATAGGTCCTGTGTAATTTATGCTTTAAAGAGGTGCTGTTTTGATGTGTTTCCAGAATTTGTTTCAAGATTTAGATCTCCTTTTAGCAGTTCTTATAGTGGTGGCTTGGTAATGGCGAATTCTCTCAGCATTTGTTTGTCTGAAAAAGACTGTATCTTTCCTTCATATATGATGTGTACTTTCACTGGATACAAAATTCTTGGCTGATAATTGTTTTGTTTGAGGAGGCTGAAGATAGGGCCCCAATCCCTTCTAGCTTGTAGGGTTTCTGCTGAGAAATCTACTGTTAATCTGATAGATTTTCCTTCATAGGTTATCTGGTGCTTCTGTCTCACCACTCTTAAGATTTTTTCCTTCATCCTAACTTTGGATAACCCAATGACAATGTGCCTAGGTGAGGATCTTTTTGTGATGAACTTCCTAGGTGTTCTTTGTGCTTCTTGTATATGCATGTCTAGATCTCTAGCAAGGCCAGGGAAGTTTTCCTCGGTCATTCCCCCAAATATGTTTTCCAAGCTTTTAGAATTGTCTTCTTCCTGAGGAACACTGATTATTCTTAGGTTCGGTCATTTATCGTAATCCCAGACTTCTTGGAGGCTTTGTTCATATTTTCTTATTCTTTTTTTCTTTGTCTTTGTTGGATTGAGCTAATTTGAAGACCTTGTCTTTGAGCTCTGAATTTCTTTTTTTTTTTTTTTTTTTTTTTTTTTTGAGACGGAGTCTCGCTCTGTCGCCCAGGCTGGAGTGCAGTGGCGCGATCTCGGCTCACTGCAAGCTCCGCCTCCCGGGTTCACGCCATTCTCCTGCCTCAGCCTCCCGAGTAGCTGGGACTACAGGCGCCCGCTACCACGCCCGGCTAATTTTTTGTATTTTTAGTAGAGACGGGGTTTCACCGTGTTAGCCAGGATGGTCTCGATCTCCTGACCTCGTGATCCGCCCGCCTCGGCCTCCCAAAGTGCTGGGATTACAGGCGTGAGCCACCGCGCCCGGCCTGAGCTCTGAATTTCTTTCTTCTACTTGTTCAATTCTATTGCTGAGACTTTCCAGAGCATTTCACATTTCTAAAAGTGTGTCCAAAGTTTCCTGAATTTTTTATTGTTTTTTATTTAAGCTATCTATTTCCTTGAATACTTCTCCCTTCACTTCTTGTATCATTTTTTGGATTTCCTTTCATTGGGCTTTGCCTTTGGTCCTTCCCTGATTGGCTTAATAACTAACCTTCTGAATTCTTTTTCAGGTAAATCAGGTGCGTATTATTGGTTTGGATCCACTGCTGGTGAACTAGTTTGATATTTGGGGGTGTTGAAGATCCTTGTTTTGTCACATTACCAGGGTTGGTTTTCTGGTTCCTTCTCATTTGGGTAGGCTCTGTCAGAGGGAAGGTCTAAGGGCTGAAGGCTATTGTTCAGATTCTTTTGTCCCACGGGGTGCTCCCTTGATGTAGTACTCTCCCCTTTTTCCTGGGGATGTGGCTTCCTGTAAGCCAAACTGCAGTGATTGTTGTCTCTCTTCTGGTTCTAGCCACCCAGTGAATCTACCCAGCTCCAGGCTGGTACTGGGGATTGTCTGCACAGAGTCCTGTGATGTGAACTGTCTATGGGTCTCTCACCCGTGGATACCAGCGCCTGTTCCGGTAGAGGTGATGGAGGGTGCAATGGACTCTGTGAGGGCCCTTAGCTTTGGTGATTTAATGCTCTGTTTTTGTGCTGGTTGACCTCCTGCCAGGAGGTGGTGCCTTACAGAAAGCATCAGCTGTAGAGAGGGATTGGTAGTGGGCTGGGCCCTAGAACTCCCAAGATTAAATGCCCTTTGTCTTCCACTACCAGGGTGGATAGAGAAGGACCATCAGGTGGGGTGGGACTAGGTGTGTCTGAGCTCAGACTCCTTGGGTGGGTCTTCCTGTGACTGCTGTGGGGGATGGGGGTGAGATTCCCAAGTCACTGGAGTTATGTACCTAGGAGTATTATGGCTGCCTCTGCTGAGTCTTGCAGGTAGTCAGGGAAGTGGGGGAAAGCTGGCAGTCACAGGCCTCACCTAGCTCCCACGCAAACTGAATGGTCGGTCTCACCCCCACTGTGCCTCCCCCAACAGCCCCAAGTCTGTTTCCAGAGGAAGGGCGAGACGGACTTGAAAACTTGCCCGAGGCTTTCCTCCTCTCAGCTGCTAAAGAAAAGGGCTTTTTAGTTCTTCACCCTGCCTGTGAAGTCTGCTTGCAGGATTCGCGCCCTCCCCTGGGTTCTGGCCAGGAGGCTTCTCACCCCATTCAAATTGTTACAAAGTCCAGCTAAAGAATTCCTTCTCCCTATGGAGTTTTACACCCTGCTCCTCTGGCCAATCTCTCAGTGGATCCCTGTGGTGTCAGGCAAGAATGGGCTGCTTGGGGACCCAGCGAGCTCTCAGGACCTTTCTGCTGCTTCCTCTACCCCTGTATTTCACTTGGCTCGGCTCTCTAACTTGACTCAGCTGCAGGTAAAGTTGGAAACTTCTCCTGGAAACAGACCTTCAGCTTTTCCTGTGGGAGTGTGTATTCAGGAGAGGAGGGTCTCCCTTTCCTACTTCCACAGTTGAGGCACTCACAGTATTTGGGGTGTCTCCCGGGTCCTGCAGGAGCAGTCTCCTTCCTTCAGAGGGTCTGTGGGTCCTCTCAGGATTGCTGGTTTGTTCTTGCATTCAATCTGGAGCTAAAATTCACAATGCTAGCCTCTGCATGCTGCTCTGTCTGGAGCTGCAATCTAGTCCTGCCTCCCATCCACCATGATCCCCGCAAGTAAGTTTCAAGTAGTGTCCATAAGTTACAATCAAGATGATAACTCCATACACTTCAAGCCAAGACTTCTATTAATCTTTTATATATTAAAATACAAATCATAATTTAGCAATGTTTACTGAACATATTTCTGCGAAGAAATCTCTTACTAGTTTCTGGATGAAAATTATACTTGATTGTGTCCTCCCAAAACTTGGACCTACCCATGTTTGTTAAAATAGGAAAGGAGAAAGTAAGATTTTGGTTTAATCATTCTATTATGTATGAGTTTGTAGGAGGTATTAGACATTATCTGTTTCAAGTACAATAAAAAGCTCTAAAATAAATGTAAGCATTTCAGTTTTAGTTTGCTGAGGAATATAGCATGCTATAGTGGAGTAATTACTGCATCAGAGTCAGAATCCATTGAACTTCTGTTTTTCTGTCTATAAAGTAAAAATGGGACTAATAGAATCCCTAAAATTCTATCACGTTGTTGGAAAACTTGCATGTGCTTTGCAGGTAAGGGATTTAAGAACGATATTTGCTGTAAAAAATGTGAGATGAGTATTATTTTCCCGCAGGAATAGGATGACCGGTTGCTAAATATCAGTGGGTTATGTTCTCTATTCCTAGACTTCCCATTTCCTTCATGAACTCTTATCAGTCCATCTTTCTGCAATCACTCAAGAGGTCTGTATGTGCTTTCCAAATTTCTTCTCTTGGCTTCAGAAATTTTATTTGGGTTTTGTTCCAGCTTATATTTTATTTGTTTATGTAAAACTTGTCTCTACTCCTCTTCCTTTTTACTTCTTTTTGTGATTTGCTGCTATTTTGTGTTTCTTGACAGAGGTAAGTCATGTATTGTTCACCTGTTTATAGCTCTATTTCTAGCCAGCTCCTTCTGTCTAAACGTTCAGGCTCACTTTCTCTCTCTAAAACTGACTTTAAAACTAATATTTTCTTTTCAGCTTGCAGTTCAGTATGTCTGTAAAGTTTTTGTGATACTATTTTCTCACGGACCAGAGATAAACAAATGGTATTACATTATAATGCTCTAATACAATCAACTGTTGCATGAATGAGGTGTTTTTCAATGAGTAACAATATTTGTCAAGCAGGTATAATTCCATTCTGACTAATGGAAAGAATTTTGTGTCCTTCAATTGATGAAAGTGAAGATTTTACAGATCAAAGTTTTAATTAAAAAAATGACTACTGAAAATTGCAATGCCTGCAAGTGTTTAAATATAGCATAGGAGCTTCTGGAGATACACATACACAAATAATTTTTCTTATTATGTACAGATATTTTGTTCTTCATGGCTTGTTAAACAATGAAAATGAACATTCGGTAATGATATTTAAATTTTGTTTGATGGGTGGGTATGTTTGTGAGTGTGTGTATCGTGATGGGGAGTGGGTGAGTGCACTTGATTTATTTCCTATTTTCTTCTTGTTTCTGCTCCTTGCATTTTGCTGGAGGACCCTGAATGCTTTATTTTCTCAACCATGTCTACTCCCCCAGTGACAAAGAACATTGAGGAACTACATGAATAGAAAAGGCAAGAGCTCTAATGAGGTCTTTAAAAAGGACTCCATTGGGTGGTCAGAGTAGGGTGTAATAGTTGTTTGATTTAAAATGAAGTCCTTAATGGCGTCTATCACTAATACATTCTGAATTGATTGTGGGAGTGTGGAATGCTTGCAAAGAATGGAGAAAACTGCCAAATACAGACTGAATTTGTTTGAAAGGCTTTTAAAAGAGGGGGCAGAAACATAAGTAAATATGTGTATATGAAATATATAGAAGGAAATGGGTAACTGTGTGCATATGTTACTATTTTCTACCGTGGTAGGATTTCTGTATAGAAACAGCCCAAGGAATCATATCTCTAATTTTTTACATTATATGCCGAAAGAAAGGTGTAATTAATGGTGCTAAGAATCCAAGCAGAATACCCTTATATTTTTCAAATTGATACCTTCTACCTCATCTCATTTAATGCTCACAATAGGCCTGTGAAGTAGAGGCTCCTGTGAAGATAGAGATCCTGAGTCTCAGCACGGTTAAGTAGCAGTCTGCCTTGGATTACACAGCCAATGAGTGGAAGGGCTGAGGATAAAACATGGCTCATAACCAAGTGTCCTTGTCTATTTTTTGTAATAAAATTGTAATATTTTATTATGATAATTTAGTTAAGAATCTTGCATGTATGTAAACGTGTGAAGAAGAAAACAAGTTAAGGCATAATGTCATCACCCAGCAATATCAACTACTAATGTTTGGTTTATTTCCTTTCAGATGCATGCATGGGTAGACAGAAGACAAGAATTGAGGTTATCATTGCAATCAGAGTTTTGCGCCTTGTTTTCCTCCTTGTAATACAATATGAGCTTTTCATCATGTCATTAGATAGTCTTTAGAATTATAATTTTAAACTCCCAATGCCTTTCTCCTGGTTCATGCCACCCCTTTTTAAAGGAATTCATCCATCATTGGTGACAGTCCAAAATGGAAAGATGACACATGCCAGCGATCTAAGAGCCTTCTAATACTCATGATCATATTGTCATGGGGAGGTGTCACTTTAGTGAGTTTTGTTTTGTTTTTATTTTTTGTTCTGTTTCATGTTTTTCACAGAGGGATGGAGAGAAAGGCCTCTAAGCTGTTAGGTTTTAAAGCAGACCCTGCTTCCATTTTTAATCCTAGACTTGTCATGATTTTCTCTCTGTGATTTATCTATAAAGTAGGAGTGCCCCTCACTGGTGAGGGAAGGATTCAATGAAGATTCAGGATCCCTTAATATGTAGGACTTTGGCTGAGGAAATAAAGGATAGGCTAGGATTTTTCAAGTTGTCTCTACCATGGCACAGGGAATAGTGAGTCTTGTGCCTGGCTCCCGAGTTAGGTGGATGTGTTGGTGGATTATTGCTCTTGTAAATATCCTTCTGTATATATCCTTTGGTAAATTAACAGGTGGTCAGCACTCCTAGGTTTCCATGTTCCTTTAATTCTCATTGCCATATAACTCAGAGCCAGTCATTTCCTCAATCTGGTTTCATCTCTAAAATGAAGATGTTGGATTAGCTGATCTCCTTATTCCTACAAGTTCTAAAATTGTTGTACATCTATTGTATGCTGTTCAGTAAATGGATGACCAGACATGAGCCCTCTAATGCAGCTCCACAGGCAGTGATGGGGAAGTAGAAAACATTTTCTAATTTCCATTAACCCCTTCCCCCATCTACTCTATCTCCGGAATTATATTTTTAGAAGCCAAGTGCTTCTTGACTTTTTGCAAAACAATATTTTGATGACTTAATTTAATATAGGTCAGCAACATATGGACTCTATTTTACTTGAAATGTCCACTGGTTTAAAAATGAAACAAAGATTTTGGCAAATGTTTTTAAAAGTATCTTGAAACTTAACCCAGGTTTTCCGTGCCTATGCCTTTATATGAATGTGATTATTGTTCTTGTCTCTTTAAATACTGAAGCCTGCAGTGCCTATTACAATTACATGTCCACTAAAGAACAAGTAGGCATCAGCTGACAATCATACTGCATTTTTATTATTATTATTATTGTTATTATTTTTAGACAGAGTCTGACTCTGTCGCCAACGCTGGGGTGTAGTGGTGCGATCTCGGTTCACTGCAACCTCTGCCTCTTGCGTTCAAGCAATTCTCCCACCTCAGCCTCCCGAGTAGCTGGGACTACAGGTGCCTGCCACCACGCCCGGCTAATTTATGTATTTTTAGTAGAGACAGGGTTTTGCCATGTTGGCCAGGCTGGTCTTGAACTCCTGACCTCAAGTGATCCACCCGCCTCAGCCTTCCTAAGTGCTGGGATTACAGTTGTGAGCCACCGCACCCAGCCCATAGTGCATTATTGAAAGGGAAAAACGCCTGCATAAGCAAGCACAGTGTAGCTTATAAATTAAAAAATAGTAGCCAAAGCAAAAAGAAGAAATATCAGTTGAAACAGCTACTTTATTAGTAATGTGTGATAGTGCTATAGGCAGACAAGTAGCAATAGTCTTCTACTTACATATATTCTTAATTAATCTTGAAACCCTGACAGGCTTTTCACTGAAAATTCCATTTTGCTCCTTTGGATATCAGACCCTGTTTGTAAGATGCTATTTAGTTTTCTCCTAGCTACAGCCTAACCTTTTCTCTCTCAAGCCTTTTAAAAATGAATATTTCATAGCATAATTTGCCTTCCTTTGTAACTAGAGTGTTTTGGAAAGCTACGAATAAGAAAACACAGGTTGCAAAGCCAGGCAGAATCCCTCCTCTTACTTCTATTGTATCAGTCAGAATGTTGGTTTTTCTAAAGGGATCAAAGCCATTTGTCTGTTGGAGCACATTAAACCCCTGCCTAAAGGATTTAGGCTACTGTTTTCTCTTCCAGAAAGGAATTACCACAACCATACAAGTCAGCATAGTAAGAAGCTAAGAACATTTTGTCAATTCTCCCATCCATTCATTCATTCACTCATTCTGCGTTTCCTGCAACTTCCTATCCTGGGCAGGAGACAGATAAGTAAATAAGCAGTGATGATACCAGGCTTTCTAATAGAGGGATGATGCAAGGAGGGGCTTACTGCCATCAGGCAAGTTTTCTCTAGCCAATTCCTTTCTGGCAGACTGGGGGCCAATTCACTGGTAGAGACTAGTTGGGATTGACATACCAATGAGGTAGAAACAGATTGTACCAAAGCATGGAAATGCAAAATGATCTGGCCCACTTTGGAAAGAAATTCAGCATGTGTAGTCATTGACATGGTGGCAGAGAGGTAGATGGACTGGGGACGGGGTTCCTAGATACAGAGAAGCATTAGATATTTGATTATTTCTTTAAGAAAAATACAAATAATTTTCAATGACCCCATGATTTCTACACGAAGCTCTCCTGACTCACACACCCAGAGACATTTATGTCAATAAAGGTTATTGTTGGCAGTAACCAAGACTCCTCATGAACTCCTATTCACCCTTCAAGACCTAGCTTAAATAGCACTTTTGTAAGGAAGCTTCCCTTGATCCTGACTTCATGTCCCCTCTCAGAGCACTGCTCAAACATCATCTTTTGCGCTAGGCTGACTTGCCTATATTGCTCACCATTGTATCTCAAAGTTCAACATGGTGCCTGGCCCCTAGAAGGAGCTTGACAAATAATTTTTGAATGAACAAAAGAATATATATTATGCCCATTAAAACTCTATGAAGGATACAGGTACAACCTTGAGCACTCACGCAAAAAAAAAAATATTGTAGCTAAAAGAGTAAATGGAAGTAACACAATTTGAATCTTTATTATAAGACATTTAACTTAAAAGCACCAAGTTGAAAGTTTTTGGTTTTTGATTCGTCTTTCAAAGCCCAGAGTCACTTTCCAAATAATCTGCCTGGGACTGTTTTGTTGTTTACACATCTCTTTATTTTTTTTCCTGCTGTTATTTTCATTAACAACAAATATTTTAATATCATACTAAACTGAGCTACATTAGATCAACTCGAAATCTTTTAGACTCTCAAAAGCTGGGCATTACATATTCAAAACAGGACCTAATGTTTCAGAGCTTCATATTCTACTATAATTATATGGTTCAATGCAAGTGATTATATCTCTTCTTCAGTAACGGGCTGAAAAGTTTTGGTTTGCTGGTTCCCTCATAATTTACTGCCTAGGTATAATAGGCCAGTCTTGCGGAAAAAAAGATGATAAATGATGCTGGCTAGGAATCATAGATTTATTAAATTTCTATCAAACAGTGCAACAAAAAAAATCTGCTTAAGTTAGAAATGGGCTCAAATTTTTTAATCAAAATTCATGAGTCCTGATGCTTGGTTCAGTAGGTCCAAGGAAGGCTTGAATTGAAGACTGATTAAAGAAAATAAAAGGCTTATTTGAAGTAATTTTTCAATGACGGCTTTTAATTGGATGTTAAATCAAATTCTTATCTGCCTTTCTGCAGATAGCACATTATATAAAATACAGTTAGCGGCACTACCACTGTAACGGATACACTGAATAACAATTGACTTCTCACTTTACACTGAGAGGGTAGAAGGGCTGTGTTTGTCAGCCTGTCAGAAATTAAGTATGTAAATTAATGCTTAAGTGTATGAATATGAATATGATTTACAAGAGGCTTGGAGTATTGTTGGGGAAAATACTGAAGTTTTTCTTTCCCCTTCAAGGTTAACAAGTACTCAGTGACCTTTACAGACAGCGTGCAGCCATGAGTGTGTTAGTGTGTGTACCCACCTGTGCATTTTGCCAGTGAGCTTGGGCTGGGAGCTTAAATACTCCCGAAGAGCAAATACCGGACTCATTCTCTAATGTCCCTTTCTGCCATCCATGAGTGTCAGCCCATAAAAGCAATTTCATTAGCATTTCCTCATTTTCCAATATAAGCAGTCAGTGTGGTACTAATAATGGGTCCTTATCCATCCTTTGCAGAGGATGGGTATTGTGCCCTGTGGAGGGAAGATGGGCTACCTTGACTGGGGGGCTCAGAGAGCACCCTGGCCAGCATATGTAAGCACTTGAGACCCTATTTGGGAAAAATGGTTGGCATTCCTGAAAAAATGCTTAACCTTTTGCAGGCCATAGTGGGGACGGGGATGGAACAAATTCATCTCTCACAGCTGACTGAGATGAGGTTGGTTTGCAAGAGTTAATGGAACTTTTGTTAAGTACTGAATTAACTCCCAGGATAGCGTCTGCAGATTGAGGGAATGGAGTTTGCATAGAATGGTTTTCTCACATACATTTTTAATGGTAGATCTTTAGTAGACAGCTCATTAATTTCATGATTCATTACCATGAATAATATCCTTTAGGTTTGGGAAAATTTTCTCCCATTTTTATTCTAATTTTTGGAGGAACTGTAAAAGCTGTGCTTCACAGAATTTAAAAAGGGGAAACCCCAGTACATAGTTTAGTTACAAATACATATTAGTTTCTCTGTTGCCCTAAACAGAATAGCTTCTATGTTGGCTTTCCATGTTTGAATACACACAATATCATCATTTTGCTGATTGAGAATTATTATTTAAACTAGTGAAATTTACGTTGCCTTCCTAAATAGTCTTTTTTTTTTTTTTTTAAGTTTAGAAACAGAGTCTAGCTCCATCACCCAGGCTGGAGTGCAATGACGTGATCATAGCTCACTATAGCATCGGACTCCTGGGCTCAACAGATCCTCCCACTTCAGCCTTCCAAGTAGCTGGGACTTCAGGTGCATGCCACCGTTCCCAGCTTGTCTGTTCCATTGCATATTTTCTTTACCACTTTTAGAGTAAAGTTATTTTAATTGACAAATTCTAAATTGCATTAATAATAATAATACCTACATCTGCTATATATTGAGTGCCTCATTTGGATCAGGCTGGTTACTTGATATTGATGGTTAACAGCAGCTTGTGGTGAGTCCTGTAGCGCCTGAGGAATATTCCAAGGCCATATGGTCAGAAGTGGCCCAGCAGGCATTGCAGCCCCACTTGGATTGACCCCAGACCCTACGTGCTGCACCATAATGTAGCATGCTTCTCTCCGTCAAATCTTCACAGCACTTGCAAGGTAGTTGGCATTAAGCATCTTTTACAGATGATGAAACTGAGGCTCAGGAATGGTAAGTAATCCAGAACACAATTAAGACATTGGTGAGAAATTTGAGCAAAAAGTATTTCCATTTCTACCCTTCACCCACTGCCTCCTCCTCACCTTACACCGTGAGCACTTTCTCCACCATGATGCTGAGGGCCTGCACCCCTTATTTATTTATTTATTTATTTATTTATTTATTTATTTATTTATTTTTAAGACAGAGTTTCACTCTTGTTGCCCAGGCTGGAGTGCAATGGTGAATTCTCGGCTCACTGCAACCTCCGTTCCCCGGGTTCAAGCGATTCTCCTGCCTCAGCCTCCCGAGTAGCTGGGATTACAGGTGCCCGCCATCACACCTGACTAATTTTTTTGTATTTTTAGTAGAGACGGGGTTTCACCATGTTGGCCAGGCTGGTCTCGAACTCCTGACCTCAGGTGATTTGCCTGCCTCGGCCTCCCAAAGTGCTTGGATTACAGGCGGAGCCAGTGCGCCCAGCCGCCTGCACCCTTAACGTTTATTCAGAGACTCCTATGCAGTCGTCTTTTCTGGGACCTCATCTTTGTTGGTTTTATTTTCTGGGGGGAATAGCATTTGACATTTTCCCATCCTTCTTTTGAAGACTCTTGACATTGTATTTTCTTGGCTGTCATCCCACCTGTCTGTCTGTGATTTGCTGTTTTTCCCTTCCATCCCTCAGAATGAGGTATCATTTCAGTACTTTAACTTTGAGCCTTCTCAGTAATCAGATGTAGTCATTCTCTTATCCAGTCATTTCTTACTGTGCCATCTCTCCCAGACTGCTGTCTCACACTTCTAGCCATGCTCTACTTGTGTCAGATTTGGATTTAAATCTGGATCCTATGCAACCCTGGAAAAGTCAATGAACATTTCTATGTCTCTTCATTTGTAAACTGGGAATAATAATAGTTTTTCATAGTGTTAAATGAAGTGTAATATTTATAGGGTTAAATAGTTCTTGCAAAGATTAAAAAAAATGAGATGGTGAAACTGGAGAACTGAGTACAGTGGCTTGCACATAATAAGCAGTCAGCAAATGGTAACTCTTGTTCTTGTTACTAGCATCCACTTTTGGGTCACATGGCACAACTTGCCTTGCATTGTCATTCTTAATGACCATATCTTGTCTCCGTGAGAGACCATGAGCAACTTGAAGCTGTAGATATCCATATATCATTCTGCCTCAATCAAAAGGTATATTCTTGTCTTGTCTTTTGATAACAAGCATTTAGAGTGGTTTATTTTCATTCTGTGAGCTGAGTATAACAATTTATACTTATTTCCAAATTCTCCAGTGTTTGCTGACTATAATTGAAACCACATAAAGATACTCTGTTTAAATCCCATAAGTAATAATTCTGTGCTAACAACATTTTTGAATATTTCAAGGAAATAGCCAGTTTCTCCAGAGAATTGCTAGTATCACCAACATTTTTGGTGAAGTTTCTGTCTTAGTTTGTTTACTTTTGTAGCCAGTTTGAAATGCTAGATGTGGACTGCTGTGGACAGGGTAAAAACCAACAACAAAGTTCTCTAGCTAGTTCATTACCTTCATTATGATGTATGTGAGAGCTAGATTATTCCCTCTATGCAATAGTTGTGTTTTCTAAATGAGGGAGTTGCTTTGGGAATGAGGGGCCTGTGGTACTTCTAGAGCATTCAGGATTTCCAGATTTGTAAACAGTTATGCACAATCTTATGATGCCCTACTCACCATGACAGAGAACATATGGCCAGACTGGCCTTTCTGTAGGAGAAAGCACATTACAGGATAAGAGTGTGCTAAGCAACCTGTAGTAGACAGGGCTTGTTCTCTGGAGAAATCTGCCTATTGTGATTGTGTGGGCATGTCAGTGGACACGAGGAGTTTCTGATTAGAAAGCCCATCTTGTCCTGGGTAGCCAAATAGCAGGTGCTTAAAAAATGGTGGTATTGACAGCCATCACCATTTCTTAACTAGGCCTCATGGATTCTGCCTAGTTAATTTGCCTGCTTTCTCTGACATGATTTATTTGTTCACTCTCCGTGCATGTTGCTTATTTCAACTGGGGTTGCTGTAACAAAGTACCGTAAACTAGAAGGCTTATAAACATTAGAAATTTATTTCTCACTGTTCCAGAGGCTGAGAAGTCCCAGATCACAGCGCCAGCAGATTTGATGTCTAGTGATGTCCTCTTACATTCTTAGTATCTTCTTGCGGCAATCCTCATGTGGCAGAAAATGCAGAAAAGCAAGGCAGCTCTCTGAAGCCTCTTTTATCGGGGTACCAATCCCATTCATGAAGGAGGAGCCCTCATGACCTAATCACCTCCCAAGGGCAACATCTTCTAATACCATAGTATTGAGGGTGAGGATTTCAACATATGAATTTGGGGGAATGTAAACATTCAGACTATAGTACATGTACTATTCCCACTGCCAGGAATACCATCCTATTTTCCCTGCTAATAATCGACTCTACCTTTGACAACAGAGCAAACAAGTTATAATATGAACTTTGTTAGTCATTGTCTTTTATCTGCTGCTGGGCTTTTCACCTACCTTTGTATCCAGTACTTACCAGGATGTCCTGAACCCAGGATGAGCTCTCTTAATGTCTGCGGAAGGAAGGAAGACAAGGGAGGAGAAGTGGGCAATTTAGTCAAACCACTGGGGAATCAAACAACTTGTTAATAATCCCAACTGTGGAGTTTGTCCATCTAGTTCTAGTCCTGAATAGCATCCCAATTTTTTAAAACATGAATTTCAAGTGAGAGAATGTCATGTTCACATTAGTATTGAATGAGCCACAGCACGTCCCTGATTTAATTATGTTGTGTGAAAATTTAAGTAGTGATGTAAGAACATATCGCTTTGGGGACATTTGCTGTTTTTTAATTTAACCTTTGTGGCAGCAGAAACCATCTCCTCAATGAAGACCCCTAATGAAAGCTGGCAGAAATTCGTGTTTTTATTTTAACTTCATGGAAGAAAAATAGTATGTTACTTACATAATGTTTCTAATTATAGCTTTTTCGTTATACTATTTTAATTGTCTTCTTAAATGCAATATTTGACATGCTGCCAGGAACTTCTCAATGATTTCTTCATTGAGCAAAGGGTTTTTAGACATCAGCTACGTTTCTTAAAACTGTACACTTTCGCAACATTAAAACTCAATCTTTTCTCCCAGAGTCATGTTGCATCTTATATTCCTCCCTTCCCAGGACACATCATGCCCCTTTGCATAAATATGGAGGGTGAGGTAGGGAGAACTTGAGCAGCCATTTGTAAGGCTCACTTCTTTTTAAGCTTTAAGACCTTGGGGATGTTGTGATGATATAGCTGTTTGTCTGTGGGGGAGGAAATAGGATTCAATGAAATGAAACCATACCAGAATCACTCAACTCCACATTTTTATAGTATGCATAATCTGCTTTTTTTCTGGAAGTCATGAAAGATGTTCTTTATTTCTTGTTTTACAAAAATAGCTGCCTCTGGGTATCGATAATACTAGTTTAAATTCTTCAAAAGAATCCATGAATTGTAACTGCTCTGATAGTTCTGCAGCTATTTTTTAATTTGTATTTTTGCTGAGAAAATTATAAGCTGTGGAGTAAATTTTAAGTGCAATTATATACCCCTGGAGGAAACTTTTGAGGCAGTATCATAAATGGACTTATGAGGCAACCTCCTGATAATATGGGACAGCTGATTCCATAACATATGCATCTGGTCTTACATGCTTTGGCACATTTTCATTTATCTCATTAAATCCATTCTGACACATTTTTCATGTAATAGCTTTTCTGATAACTTCGGTTTGTAAAACATTAATATTGTATCTTTTGGGGGAAGACAATGATGTCTCTGTTTTAATCTCCTGTAGCTATGATGTGTATCCTGCACTTTACCGAGTGGCAGAAGGCACAGCTTGTCACTGTTAATTGTGACTGGGATATGTTGTTGATGCTGAGACTCTATCCAATGTCCTGAACTGAAAAGTTTTCCATAGACCACTGACAAAAATAGGCCATGGAGTCTGTGTTCCTTCAGTTTAGTTCTACATTCCATGAAAGCCACTACTACCTGGCCTGTTGCTTAGCCTTTCAGACATCTCTCCCATTCCTTCTGAATACATAATTGGCTCTCAATCTTACTACGTATGTCTAGCTAAGGGGTGCAGAATACGAACTCCAGAGCCTCCCAATATTTAGGCAAATTCTTTTGCACTTGAGGGAGCAAGGCGGTAAGTGGGGGTTTGATCAAGAGCTTCCCATCCAATCAATCATGGCTATGATCAAAAGTAGACCACAAAAGAGGAAGGCATAATGATAAGATTCCAAATCACTGAACCTACTAAAACTATTTTCCAAATCCTATTAGAAGAGCACTAACATACAAAACACATTGATTATACAATAGATGCCATTATGCCACATACAATATGCAATAAACACAAGTAACCATGCTATGTAACACTTTTTATCTCTACTAATCTAATAAGCAAGCTCTAACAAGCATTAATTCAACAGTAAGTACCAATAATTGTGTTAGGCTTCTTAGAATCCTAAGAAACTTTGGAGGATTGATTTGGTTTTCCATGTATTTTTAAAGTCTTTTTTTTTTCTCTGGGAAACATGAGCTGATAACTGTTTTCTTCCCGTCAATACATTTCCCTGTAGCAAAGACCATCAGGAAGGCATGAAGAGGGCAGGAAATTTATTTGCTTTGAGGATCCAGAAGCTATCTATGGGCTCCTTCTAGGGATCCAAACATCTGACCTTTCTTAATCTCAACTAATGGAACGAGTCACCTTTCACCTCTTCTTCCTGTGTGGCCCCTCCCACTATTCCTTTTCCCTACACCAGGAGGATAGAGTCCTGTTACAGAATCCATTCAATGTTTGGATGTTGATTATACATTGTTGAAGGAACAATTAACCATTGTTACAAGGGGATGTATAAAGTGCTGAAAAGTGGTGACTTGTGATTAGAGGTGTTCCCCTTCTTTCTTGTTGAGAGACTGTTCAATTCAACTGTACTATTAAAGAACACAAGAGGAATAATACACGTAACCCCTGCCCTCCGGAAGCTCATAATCTATTATGAAGACTAAGATAAATATACAAAGGATTACAATGAAATAAATAACAGGACTCTTTCTTATAACATCTTTAAGGATTCTGAATAAGTTGAATGAAGGCATCAACATGCTGATTGAGTTCATGCCCTCATAGATGGGCTTTTCATGTTGATTGTAGTGGTGATTACGTTTTGTAACTGTCCTAGCGAGTGTAGGAGTCAAAGAGATAGATGAATATTTGAAACTTCCTGATTGCTTTTCATCTTGGCATCAGGTTATCATTTTACTTGCACTTATACCAGAAACTCCCATGTTCAAACACTTCCTTCCATATTATGTATTTAGCCTTATCTTGATTATGACTGAAACTGCGTTTGTCACTTTTGTTTTCAAATCATCGTGACGCTGAGACAGTTCAATGCTTTGTATGTGCTTAATTATGATATTGAGTTACAGAAAAACGTTTCACTTTTTTTTCCAATTTGCCTTAATCAGGGCCTTAAGTCTGACCTAGCTCTGAGTCTTGTTGTATTTGCTCCTCAGCGAAATAGCAAAGCAGTCCCTGTTCAGGTTACACTAAATCACAAAGTGATGTGGGGGTGACAGGTTCTGCAGCAAGTTAGAATCACATGCTGTTAGGTTTTTGCCTGTATGGATCAAATTCTTACAGAAAAATAAGAAAAAGTGGAGGTCACTGCATATGTCCAGATACTCTGAAGTGAAATGACAGCATTAGAGTGACAGTATCTTATTCTTCAGACAAAGGAATTATACAGAATTTCTAATTAGAAAATCAAAAATACTCAAACATTATTTAAATTATCATACGGTAAAATATCCAGTGATTATCTGTTATCTATCTATCTATCTATCTATCTATCTATCTATCTATCTATCTATCCATTCGTCCATCTTTCTGCTTCTGTTTACTGAGCCATCATATGAGATGTTTCATAAATTTTGCTTGGAACACCCAAATATCTTCCCTGAAACAAATATGCTGTTGGTCATCTGAGCCCTTTGCTCCTTCAAGGAAAATTAGTGGGGCAGAACAACTGAAGTTGAAACACTGGCTAGTTTTAATGTTTATAATTAGAGATTGTTTACAAGCTTGATGGACTGGACCTGAGCCAGGAAACTATTAAAAGAGGCTGGGCCCATATCATTGTGGAGCAATGTAGGATAGGGGATTCATATAAAATAGGCTTTAGAATATAACAGCCTGCATTCACATTCAGGAACTGTCTCTTTCTAGCTGTAAGGAAGATATTTAACTGCCCTGAGTCTCACTTCCATTATCTGCAAAATGGGAACAATAATAGTGCCTACCTTAGAGGGTTCTTTAGGATCACATGAAATAAACCATGTGAAGTGCTTAGCACAAAAATTGGCTGTGCTGTATATGTGCTAACATTTATATAGAGCTGGCTTGGTGTAAGAACGGCACTGGCTAAGATTGGTGGGAGGTAAGAACAGTTAGCAAATTAATACAGTGAGCTTCTCTCCTTGTGCTGTGCACCTTGAACTGGGAATGATCTCATATGAAAGACTTAACTGTGCTTTCCACTTTGCTGGTGAATTATGAGAATTCTGAACTTTATGATTTTGGAATGTGAACATTTCATTTGATAGTGGTGATTTGTGTCCTTTATAATCTGCAAATAATCAACCTATTTATTTGAAATTAAAAAGAAGACAATTCAAGAATTGACTTATTTCCCTCTGACATCTCGGTAGTAGTACATTTGAATCTTCATTCATTCACCATGTCTAACTCATATAAAAACCTGCCCAAGCATGATGAATGAAGGTATAGTTTTGAATTTTAAAAATAAAATATATGAAACAGATGTTTGCAGCAAGCTTCCTCACTTTCTGGATGATTAGATATACATGGTGCTGACTGAATATTTTGTGGGCTCATCTGGCAGCTTAAGCACAAAGTGCATGCTTGCAAGTTAGCAACTAGAATATAAGAAGTTGAGACACATAAATGTAGTAAGTGAATAAAAGTGGAACTTTTGATTTCTCAAGTCATTACATTTGACCTGTTGACCCCTGGTCAGGGTGGGAGTTCATAAATGACAGAGAACAACAACATAACATGAGCACATGGAGTCCAAAAAAAGGGTCAGGTGGGGAACATAATATGAGGAGGGTGAATTTTAAAATCATATTCAATTTAAATTCATTCTGATATATTTAGAAAATGTTCAGTTCTGTAATAATCTTACCTCAAGGTATAACATAGTACTGGCCGCCATGGCCAGGATTGTATTAAAGTTCCATTTGGTATAGACCAGGAGCTTACAAATTACAAATGCTTGTTTTTACAAATAAAGTACTGTCAGCACACAAATATACCCATTCATTTACATATTGTCCATAGTTGCTTTTGCACTGCAAGGGTAGAGTTGAATAGTTGTGACAGAGACCATACAGCCCACAAAGCTGAAAATGTAGTATTTGGTCTTTCGCGGGAAAGTTTGCTGACTGCGATTTTAGAGGAACAAGAAAAAAGTTATCAGACACATATATGCCTATATGTGTGTCTATGTATATGTGTGTACTGTATGTGTGTGTATACCCATATATATAAAAATACAATTTAAAGCACCGTATATACATATTAATTAGAAAATTATAAAGAGTACTATACCATGCTACTAGCATGGTAGTTGGCTCTCAGTAGGTGCCCAGTGAATGAGAGTTATTAGAATTAAAAATAGTCTGCATAAAAAATAACCTAGATTAGATCTTTAAAAAGTGTTTTGGATCAGCAAGGACTATTTTATAAAGAAAGTGAGGAGCAGGAAGACTTGTTCATTTCTGGTAAAATGAGAACTAACCCCAATCTTTACTCTTCTTTGCCAAAATTGAACACAATCATTGACTTAATAAGACTTAAAAATCCTCAAACCATTTTAAAAATCTATCTTTCACTCTTATTTTTGTTCTTATGCTTTATAATTATTCAAAAAAGTTAAACTCTCATGCATCTCTCTGCTTTATAAGCTGGGAAGAGAACCAGCAATATCAAAAAACAAAAGTCCGTTCTCATAACAACTGTAATTTTGTCAAAACATGCAATGTCCTAAATGCTACCACGGAGCTCATTCGGAGTAAATTCATATATTTAGATGAGGTCAGGTGACATTGATAACTAGCTGAGTAATCCATTTTCCATTTGGCCTGCTGTTATTAAAAAGTACATATTTGCATTATTTAGCATGATCCTATGTAGGGCAAAGCCTCACACTGAGCAATCTGGTTGATTCCTGTGTATTGTATTTGAGCAAAAGACCATGTAGGTAGGGGCAGAATGCAAGAAGCAGAGTATGAAGCTCTTGAGAGTAATGTATAGAACAATTTTCTGAGGCCAAATGTTAGCTTGGAAAATTTGAGAGAAGAACTGTCAATCTAAATGTCAGGTTATTTGAAACAACATGATTCTTAAGACACAGAAACACGTTTCTCAAATATTGGATAGCTGTTTTTGTGATTTTGCTTGTTTAGTTTTAAGGTTGGCCCTTTGGCAGACATTTCCTGTAACTTTTTTAAAATAAAAGTGATAGAAGTTGATTGTGGAACATTGGGAAACTGCAGAAATGAATAAAAACTAGAATGAAAATCACCCATAATCTCATGAATAAGCAATAACCACTGTAGATAGCTCGGTGATATCTATGTCTCTATCTGGTTATTTATCTCCCCAAAACAGAATCATAATATGTATGTGGTTTTCTGTCATGCCTTTTTGAGCATTTTCACTTATCATTAATTTTTAAAACTTGAAGGAAGACCTTCTATAAATATTATAGAACATGATTACATTTTTGATTTAACATTTCCCCTTTTGTTGAACATTTAGACATTTCCATTCTTTGGTATTGTAAATAGAGCTGCAATAAACAGCATTTTGCATGAATCATTTCATGCATATTTAGCTTTTCTCCCTTAGGATAAAATCCTGGAAGTGGAATGATTGGATCAGAGAGTATGAACATTTTTAAGTCTATTGATACATATTTCCCAACTGTCCTGAGATTCCCAACTGAGCTGGGATTATAGGGGTCCGCCACAACGCCCGACTAATTTTTGTATTTTTAGTAGAGACTGGGTTTCACCATGTTGGCCAGGCTGGTCTTGAACTCCTGACCTCAGGTGATCCACCCACCCCAGCCTCCCAAACCGCTGGGATTACAGGCGTGAGCCACTGCACCCAGCCAAGAATATGTTTTAAGGAGTACCAACAACAGTCCTGAATTTTCGATGCTAAACTCGGCAGTCCTGGGCAGATGAGAACAGTTGGTCATTCTATTTTGCTTTGTGTCGCCTAGACATAGGACTTAAATCCCGGAAATGTCACGACTTTGGGTTTAGAATTTGAGAGAATCTTTACAGAAAGCTGCATTTCTGTGGGAAAGTCACTCGTTTAGTTCACATGATCCTAGAAAATATGTACACAATTATAAACCATTCTACTTTCTCTTAGGTTTTTGTACTAGACTTAACTATGTGCATGACATTCAGGGTTCTGATTTCTTTTGAATTATGAAATAAACATGTTTATACCCAAACAAGAAAGAATGAAGAGTTGTATTTCCCAAGAAATATTGTAGAATGAGTTCAAGGATTATTACTGAGATAAGAAAGGTTGAATGCAGTGTGACAATGAAGGCCC
Organism: Pan troglodytes; assembly: GCF_028858775.2. NCBI lineage: Eukaryota > Metazoa > Chordata > Mammalia > Primates > Hominidae > Pan > Pan troglodytes. The sequence goes on from NC_072421.2 coordinate 146,146,768, forward strand.
AGTGAATTCAGAGAAGCAAAATGGTTCTGAAAAGTGACATTTTCTCACATAGTCCTCTCTGCTGACATTATTGTAACCACTGAATGCACAGTGCAAGCATGGTGTTGATTTTAAATCACAGTCAGAGAAATTGGGGCTGGACACGTTTTTCATTATGTTTTGAGGATAGAAGGATCATTATGTTATCCTAGGAATAGTTTTGTTAATGGAAATGCCTCTGATTCTCCCTAGATCTATCATAAATAGATTAAAATAGCTTCAGCAGCATTTATCCTGTGCTTCATTTCACTTCCACGATGTACTGTGATTATGACAATGCCTGAACTGTGTCTGAGAATTGTAAGTTACATTCAGCCTGGAATAAGAAATTATTGTCCCACCAAGTAAATCCAGTAATGCCATCAACTTTTTAGGCACATTGTGAAAGCAATTGTGAATTAATACTTGCTTTGAGCCACAGTAGACAGAGTAGAGAGTGGACAATTCACCTGAAAGAGCTTTTTCACTTTTCTAACAAATGCATCTGCCCAAAAGCCATTTTGACTCTTTTCATAATATTAATGTTTTAAAATTAAAAATAAAACATTGAAACTAAGTCATTTGTGATTTTCTTTGTTCCAATTTACCATAGTTGGAATTTTCATCAGATTGGAAAAATAATTCACGCCCAAGGTAACAGTTACTATGCCAGGTTTAATAACGAAGCTTTGAACCCACCCAAATCAGGATTTAGAATGGAAACAGTGACACACCTCCTGAAAGCTTTAAGCAGCATTGAATGGAGCTGCTTAAAAAGCCAGACTGGAGTTTTCTATGGGCCTTCTTAAAAAGAACTGCAATCCCTGCCTGGTTACAGAAAGCAGTATACAAGACAAATAAGAAATACTACCTTTCTTTCTTCTTTTCTGATAGAATTCACAAAAATTTCCTCAAGCTTTCAACAGTGTCTCTGTCAGTGGCTCCTCAGGAAGAAGGATGGCCTTCAGGCATCATCAAATATTCACAGGGAAGGAGGTTTTTAAGAATTGTAGTGCCAATTGCATGCTCACAGCTGGACTGACTCAATGGGTTATGAGACAATGGAAGGGCAAGTTTTTAGTGATATTGAGGAGAAGCAAAATCAGTGAAAATAAATTGGAAATTTCCGTTGTGTAAAACAGTGAAGTATGCTGAGGTATAGAAGTGCATGCCTAGAGTTTGTATTGTTCATCTATTTGAACAAGTGCCTTAAGTGAGGCATTGTTGGATAGTTTGTCAATATAATAAATAGTATACACAGCTTTTATTAAAACATGAAGTCATGTCCTTAGAATATAACTAGGTAAGATTTTAACATATTCCTGTGTTAAGCTGACATTCAATGCCAAGTCTAAAAATATTGAACATAAACACCTCTATTTGCCAATAGATTTAAGTGCAACTCTTCTGCATTGGGCTCTTTCCATGTTACCTCATCTATTTATGTGGCCCTAGAAAGAATGTGTGAAGAAAGCAGTCTTACATTTAAGAACACTATTCCTATGTATTCTGACCTCAGTTTCCTTATATGTAAAATGAACTTTATATCTCTACTATTTAATGAATTTGTTGTGACAATCAAGGGTTATGATCAAGGGTAACATTGATCCTGTGTTTCACTTTACTTCCTCAATGTACAAAAATATAGCTGGACGAAAGTATGGGTAGGTATAGCTTTGACCAGTATGGAAATATCTGGCTATTTGGAAACATTGAGAGATTTTTCTTTCTTTTTTTATTGTTTTAAACTACTATTTAGAACTATTATGTAACATTTTACAGATAGAATAGTTGGGGGGAAAAGTCACTGTACTTGTCACTTAGGCCTGTGGGTGTATATGGGGAGGTCATTTACAAACAATTACTAAAGAGGTAGATGATTTTGATGGCATATCACTCAACTGTCCTCCAGTTTTTTTTGTTTTTTTTTTTTTTAATAAAAACTTGGCCCATTATTTCGCCAATTGAAAACATTCGCAATCCAGTCTACCTTGATTTTCTGTGTCAACTCCCCATGGCTGATTAGCTCTTTAGACTGCAAACTCATTCATTTGTTTATTCAATGAATGTTTACAGAGTCCTGACTCTATGTCAGGCATGATATCAGGTGCTGGTACTACAGCAGTGAACACAACAGACACCTTCTGTATCCTCATGGAATGTAAGCTGTGTGTCTTTTCTGTTGTGGCTGCCCAAATGCCTAGCATAGTGCCTGTTGCATAGTAGATCTTAGTGAGAGTGAGATTTGCTGATGGGTGACAGATGATAGAGTGAATCAGTATATTATTTAAAAAGTGAGCTACAATAGTTCCCTGCAAGTGTAGACTTTGTAAGCTCCAAACACTATTCTCTGCCAATAATGAACCTCACTATATATATGTGCATGTATATGTGTGTGTGTGTATGTGTGTGTGTATATATATAGATAGATAGATAGATAGATATAGATATATATAGATATATATTTTAGGAGAACTGTTGATTATTTTTACGTTTTTAAAATTTCAATAGGTTTTGGGGGAACAAGTGGTGTTTGGTTACATGAATAAATTTTTTAGTGGTGATTTCTGTGATTTTGGTGCACCCATCACCGAGCAGTGTACACTGTACCCAATGTGTAGTCTTTTATCCCTCACCCTCTCCTACCCTTTCCCCTGAGTCCCCAGAGTTCATTGTATCATTCTTATGCCTTTGCATCCTCGTAGCTTAGCTCCCACTTATAAGAGAGAACATACGATGCTTAGTTTTCCATTCCTGAGTTACTTCACTTAGAATAATGGTCTCCAATTCCATCCAGGTAGCTGCGAATGCCATTATTTTGTTCCTTTTTATGGCTGAGTAGTATTCTATGGTATATATATATATATATATATATATATATACACATGCACACATATATATGCTTAGTGATATATATATATTATGTGTATACATATGTATATGTGTGTGTGTGTGTGTGTATATATATATATATATATATATATATATATATATATATATATAACATTTTCATTATGCATTCATTGATTCATGGCCATTTGAGCTGGTTCCATATTTTTGCAATTCCAAATGGTGCTGCTTAAGCTAGATCTGCCATGCATATAACATCTCATTGTGAAGATCCAGGAAAGCAAGTTCCCTCAGATCGCTGAGGATAGTTGACTGATTCTCATTTCGTGTACCCCATGCATCTTATAACTTCTCAGGAGCCCCTCTGTGCTCTGGCTGCTAGGGAACTGACTGCTCTTTGTGACCCACTTGGACTAAATATCCAGGCTCTCTAAGAAAGTACTTGTGCTACTTAATCTTGGCCTGATCTCACCATCCATATTTCTTACAGTTTTAAACATTATTGTATTGTGTTTATATCCACAAACTGCCTGACATCTATTTTGTGACAGAACAGGATTGAACATGTAAAATATAAAAATGCATGTGGCACGAGGTCACTGATCTTACAGCCCAGGCTGACGACACTTTTTCTGAATAGCTAACTTCTAGAACTCTGTGTTTGCTTTGCTGAATTACTGTATATTTTAAAATAAATATACCATGTCCCTTCTCAAAACAACAAATATTGATTTCAAAAAGCTTTTTTTAGTTTTGAGAATCTCAAAGCATTTTATAGGTTAAAGGTATCTAGACTTGACCATACTTTTCTGCTAAAATTTATCCAGCAGTACTTGACATTGTGTTGAGCACTGATAAAGTATTTAGTGAATTTAATTATACTCCATATTTTACTTCCTGGGCTTTTCCACGGGAGTACAAATCAAAATCAAAATCTTAGTCTCTGAGATATGTGTAGAACATGTTAATCGAGTATTAACCCTCAGGTTGGCTTTCATCTCTGCATCCTAGAACCAGTATTAGTTTTAGGATGCTATATTCCAAACAGTTTCTACTTGAAGGAATGGGAAGAGATTGCTGCAGGGGTAATTTCTTATCTTCCACCTGATTTTTTTTTTTTAGAGAGAAGTAGGTGATATGGCATGGTGACTCTAGTTATTAACAATGTGTTGTATACTTGAAAATTGCTAAGAGACATTGTAAGTGTTCTCACCACAAATAACTAATACGTATGTGAGATAATACGAAAAAACGAAAGAAAGAATAGAAAGGTAGGTGGAACATAAAAGAACAACAGCCAACATTGAGGAATATAGAAATCCACCTGATTATTTTTATGAAGTGGCACAGTAGAAAATTAGTAAGATAAATTGAGGATGAATGCAAGGATGCTCCAGTTCTGGACCTCCAGAAGGACAGCTTTGAATCTCAACTGATTTTTATTTCTACCACTGTTTCTATATTGGTGCCAGTTGGAAGCATAGCATGCAAGGTGTCACCCAATAAACGAATTTGGCCAGGGAATAAACTAACAACGATAACGTTTTCCTGGAAGCTAAGGGAGTAATTAGAGCAATGACTTTTAGAGACTTCATTTCAGAAAAGTTCATGCTTTAATATTCAAATAATTACATTAATCTGTAGATTAGTCAGCTGAAATATTAAATTTTTTGGCACAAGCTTAATGAAAATTGTCATAATGGTGCCAAAAAGAAATCTTATGGCTGCCTTTTAAATACCAAAGAAATTCTCCATTGTTGTGATAAAATACAGATGTGGCATAGAAAGAAACTTGCATGGTGAGCAGAAATAGAATATATAATTAGAACAAAGAGGGCTTAAATCAAATTAATCTTCATCTGACAGGAACAGTTACATTTACATCATTGAGTGCAAAGTCATAGCCAAAATTGAAATTAGAAACAGATAATTATGATAAGAGAGGACACTTATGCTGACTTTTCTCATGCATAATTGGAGAGCATACAAAATGCAATGCTGGTTCTAATTAGAATTAACATTAAAAGATGCCAGTTTTGATGAATTCTGGGTTTTGCCATAAAATAAGTTGTCTAAATAATTAAACTATGGACATGCAAATTTGTTTGCCTGTTTGTTGTTTGTTCAAGATACAACTTTAATAGTATCAGTGATATGAATGCTGTTAATTTCTTTTGTCAATGTCATATTGTAATTTTGTTGGCTTTGTTTTATTTCTATTTTTCTTGAGAATCTGATTTAATTCTTAAAAGTCCATCATTCATTTCTGTCTGCAAAGTCTCTTTTCATACGTGTACTTACATATACACGTGCCTTATAAAAATACAGAGTTTAATTGTTCACTTGGCATGTATGAAAAGAGTGTGTATGACAGTTTCAGAAATGCAGATGTCTAAAGACTCTGTGATACAATCCTGCTTTTTTCACCTTGGAGTTCAAATGTGCTATTTCTGAATGGTTGTACTCAAAGGGAAAATGCGCATCCCATTGACAAATTCTTTTTGAAATATTTCTTCCCGAATTATTTACTAGAATCAACCCCTTGACTGGGGGACTTTTCCAACAATCCTAGCAGTTGAGAAAAGCAGGGGCAGGTGTTGGCCATCATCTTGGGGCTTCATTAATTCATGGTAGGTGCTTCACAACTCTGTAGTCTTTGCTTTTCTTTCATTGTTGTCGTTTTTAAAAACTTTTATTCATAGAGATGGGCTTTCGCTATAGAGTTGTTGCCCAAGCTGGCCAACAACTCCTGGGCCCGAGCGATCCTCACGCCTCGACCTCCCAAAGTGCTGGGATTACAGGCATGAGCCACCATGCCCGGCCAATCTTAGCTTTTCTTTACCTCTTGTTCTGTTACTCTTTTCTTATTTTCTTTTTTCTTCTTCCCTTTTCCTTCTCCAAGGTGAAGCTTCCAGTCTCTTCAGTAGTAGTAGTGGGTTTGGCTGTTTAACTAAATCTCCAGGGGCTCTTGGGAGCAATTTCATTCTTTTCCATTAAATTCATTCTGTCATACAATGATGCATATTATTGTAGATTGTGAAACTCCTAATTTCATTTTTCTTGGAACTGCATGAGTTTCTGTCAGGAGAAGTGGACCCAGACCAACCAATGAAAATGCATTTCAAAGCTCCTTAATTCTTGATTTTGGATAAAGAGTTTTTCTCTGCATAAACAAAATAGATCTTAGTTGTATAGCATACAGCATTTCTGGCTAGGGTAACATTGAATGCCTTTCCACCTAGGGCTCTTTAAAACCCTGTGAAGGATTAGATTAAAACCTTGTGAAGGTTGTAGGTTTCCTTCCTAAGAAAGTCTTTATTTATTTATTTATTTTTATTTTATTTATTGTTATTATACTTTAAGTTTTAGGGTACATGTGCACAACGTGCAGGTTAGTTACATATGTATACATGTGCCATGCTGGTGTGCTGCACCCACTAACTCGTCATCTAGCATTAGGTATATCTCCCAATGCTATCCCTCCCCCCTCCCCCCACCCCACAACAGTCCCCAGAGTGTGATGTTCCCCTTCCTGTGTCCATGTGTTCTCATTGTTCAATTCCCATCTATGAGTGAGAACATGCGGTGTTTGGTTTTTTGTTCTTGCGATAGTTTACTGAGAATGATGATTTCCAATTTCATCCATGTCCCTACAAAGGACATGAACTCATCATTTTTTATGGCTGCATAGTATTCCATGGTGTATATGTGCCACATTTTCTTGATCCCGTCTATCATTGTTGGACATTTGGGTTGGTTCCAAGTCTTTGCTATTGTGAATAGTGCCTCAATAAGCATATGTGTGCATGTGTCTTTATAGCAGCATGATTTATAGTCCTTTGGGTATATACCCAGTATAGGAATGGCTGGGTCAAATGGTATTTCTAGTTCTAGATCCCTGAGGAATCGCCACACTGACTTCCACAAGGGTTGAACTAGTTTACAGTCCCACCAACAGTGTAAAAGTGTTCCTATTTCTCCACTTCCTCTCCAGCACCTGTTGTTTCCTGACTTTTTAATGATAGCCATTCTAACTGGTGTGAGATGGTATCTCATTGTGGTTTTGATTTGCATTTCTCTGACGGCCAGTGATGGTGAGCATTTTTTCATGTGTTTTTTGGCTGCATAAATGTCTTCTTTTGAGAAGTGTCTTTTCATGTCCTTCGCCCACTTTTTGATGGGGTTGTTTGTTTTTTTCTTGTAAATTTGTTTGAGTTCATTGTAGATTCTGGATATTAGCCCTTTGTCAGATGAGTAGGTTGTGAAAATTTTCTCCCATTTTGTAGGTTGCCTGTTCACTGTGATGGTAGTTTCTTTTGCTGTGCAGAAGCTCTTTAGTTTAATTAGATCCCATTTGAACGTCTTTATAAGCAAGGAGGATTCTGATCCGTCAAGGATTATTTAGAGTGATGCTGCCTGAGGTTTCTCCAATTCTATGACCCTGATCATTGTCAGATTTCTTGTTGATTTAGTGTTCTCTCAAAATTTCCCAGTACTCAGAAGTGCCAAAAGAAACATCAAAGTGTGGATTCTCTCTTGAATCTTGGTTGTAGTATCTTTCCTTAGCTTTCACATTTTTCTTTGAATTGTATTTTTATTTGTTTGGTTCATTTTGGTCTAAGGGCTGGGGTAAAGGGCAAAGGAGAAAGACATTTCATTTTAGGGACCACAGTAGAATGATACTTGAAATGCCATTTTAATATAACTTCTCAGATAACTGTTTTGTACAGGTAAAACAGTTGTTGCCAGGATGAATTATATAAATGATTCATTTATTGTATATTATGTTAAATAAAGGTAACATGGAAGAGGGAAAGGATTTTAAACATCCAAATAAAAATCATAATTTCTCATAAGAAGCTCCAGTTTTTATTGTTAATGTGGTTGGATGATGTATGTTAAATAATTGTTGATTAAAAGGTAGTTGTAAAAGCTAAACATTAATAACTTAAATAACAGGATTTTAGTTGAGAAGATGATGTCATGGAACAGAGTGTGATTGTGATGCAACAAGTGGCATCAATGTGACCATGTCAGGAAGATTTCTGTTTCTAAAATGCAAACAAAGCATTTCAAATGATAGACTCAAAAGAGCACTTTCAATTGAGATATTTAGTCATATAGGCTGATTTGCTTCAACCTGAATGCAAAGTTTCTCAGGGAATTTGCCCCTGAAAGCCACTAGCAACCTAAAGCTCAGTCTTAAGACAGAAAAGCATCCTAAACCCTGTGATTTCATAATATCCTTGTAACCACATGCTGAAAAACTAATTTGCTAGGAACTTAAAAGGGTTGACAAACAAATTACAGCCATCTTGATAGGGGGTGATTATTGGCATTACCAACTCAGTTGGGTATTCTTAATGAAATAAGACAGCTTTATTTTCACAACTTGCCTTGAAATGTAGGTGAAGGATATTTAATGCTTTTAAATTAGCAATATTATGTAGTTACATAGCACTTCACATTTGCACATATCATTGAAGTCAACTCCATTTCTTTTTCCTTCAAAGACTTCTGGGAAGTACGTCAGGATAACCAGGCCCATTGTATGGAAGGCATAATTGTAACATGTGCTCTATCTGATGAGCCTTGCCTATGTAATCTGAACTCTTACATACTATGGCCATCCGCCCTGGGAGGCTGACTGGTGCCTACTGCCGCCTTATGCCTCCTCCATGCTGTCACTTCTGCTTGGAATACTTGACTGTTTCCACTTACTTCCTCTGCCTGGTGAACTTTTATTCATCCTACGAGAGACTGATCAAATTTGTCTCTCTTCTGAAGTTTGTTCTGCCCCTTTTCAGCCCTTTTCTGAACCCCTCAATCACCCTCACCCCCAAATCCAGCAGTTAGTCCTTCTCTTTCCTAGTTCAAACTCCCTCTGTTCTGTTCTTATGGCTACTATGGCATCTATCACGCTGTAATATAGTGATCTCGTCACATATGCTTCCTGCACTTGGCTGGCCTGGGACATGTGTCCAGGTTACCTGCAAATGTCTCCTCTCCTGAAGAAGAAAACTAAGAGTCCTTAATTAAATGCAGTTCACACCTCCTTGACGTCACTTCCAGGCCTTCAGACGTGAAGCCTGCTGTTAACTACTCCTGCTGTTCTTGCTGACAATTTTATGGAGGATCTTTAAGGGCTTTCACACTGGGCCAAAAATGTGTGCATATGCATACACACACACACGCACACCCATAAACACAGATATTTGCAAGTTAATGTGATCTGCAAGACCTTTCAGTTTGAGAAGAATAATAGCTTTGGCTATAGAGAAGCTATTCCCATAGCTATCACATACAGAATAAATTAAAGTTACCTTCTAAGGCACAGGTTAGGGAGGGAAAACAGCATTTTGGGATCATTCACCAAAAGGTCTTTGCTGTGGCAGAAAGTTATGAGGACATGTTTTTGTTCATTGTTTTTCTCATTTGTTGTACAACTGGCCATTAAATTGTAGGTGGTTCCTCCCAGCCGACAGTCCCATCTGTGTCCTGGATGGTGGCAAGTTTGTGATGGTTCAAGATCAAGTTCAAGATTCAGATCAAGAATCAGATCTTGCCAAAATGTCACTTCTTTTTTATTTCAACTTTTCTCATTTAATTCCTTTGAAGTAGATGTTATTCTTCCTCATTTAAAGGTGACAAAATTGAGACTTTGAAGGGACAAGGAGCTTGACATGTGTACAGCTAGAGTTTTATGCCCATTGGACTGAGCCTTGAAACTGTGCAACCTCTCATTTCTTTCCACAGAATGGAGCAGGGACCCTGCTTGAAGAAAACTTGGTAGATGAAAAATGATATTATAAGACAAATACATTAGAGTTTTTATTTTTAAAAGGCTTACTATAGAAGTCTTTACAATTTGGACTTGCTTTGTGGAAGGCAAGATGTGCCTTCCTTCTGAAGAGGTTCCATTGAATACATTGGGTAAAAGGCAGCTATAGTGTCATGAAGGCTGCCAGCAGGCATGGAGTGTGAGTGGTTTTCATGAGTGTGAGTGGTTTTCATGAATAGCAAGAATACAAACCTGTAACAGAAGAAACTAAGGTAACAGGGTAACAGGCAGCAGGGACAATGATGTATTTTTATTCCCTATCGATAAACTGTTGAACACTTTTACAATACACTGTTCTTTATGTTCCTCAGAATGTGTCACTGGGAAGCTCAGTTGGAAATGTAGAGCCATTTCTTAGTACGTAATGGACTAAGACCTCAGTCTTGCCCCTCCATCCTCAACTTGGCTCCTGTTTCGCTCTGGGGTCTTTGGTTTCAATGAGAATCCAGAACAGACGTTCTGAATGTTTTGGGAGAGAGCCAGAGCCGCTGGAGTAGTATGGAAAATGATGCTTCTCAGACTCAGGACTCTAAATTAATAGAACAGATTCCAAACCCAGACCCCTTCTCCTTAACTTGATATTATATTTCAGACTGACTCCCAGGAAGAATCCCCAGATTTCCAGCTGCTGAAATGGGCAGTTACAGACAAAGAAGTGCATTTTGCAAACCAATAAAAATGGTTCCATAGCATTCTGATCTCTGCTGCTGGGGGCAGAGCTTTCCATGGAAAGATATGCCGTCTTTAGAAGTCCAGTTATCAGCAATTTCACAGGGGCCAATTCAAAGCCTTTCCAGATTATTCAGTCTTCCACCCATCTGACATACATTTGCTGAGTGCCTACTATATGCGAGTACTGTGCTAAACATCAGTGATGATGTGTGATGGGGGAAAAACTGCAAAGGACAAACATTTATCATGATTGGATTAGACACTGCCTTGGTGTGGCTTGCAGATTAGGAGAGAAAATCATGCGTGTGGCATGATATTCACACAAGCATCTATAGCTCAAGGTAGAAACTGCTAGGAGAGGTATAGATTAACTCCAGCCAGTGTTGCTGGGGATGGCTTCAGAAGCAGAAGATTATATTTGAGAAAAATCAGCAGCTCATTCTATACGTGGACATCCTGAATTTGAAAACTGATATTTTCTTATATCAAATGACACAAATAAAATTGTTACTCCTAGATACACTTTAATCCTGTTTGGCAGGGTCCCACACACTTGAAATATCAGTGGGATTTGTAATTGTAAAGTTGGGGGTATCATTCCAAGAGCAGGAGATACTACAAATGGAGGAAATGTTAATAAAAACATGGACAAAGAGGTAGAAACTTGTGCAAATTTAAATCACATAATAAGTGATATTGTACAGCAGTCCATAATCTATTGATAACTGGGAGGGATTTTCCTGGCTCCTGTCGTCTGGAAGGGCCTCACACAAGTCTTCAACAGAACATATGAAGAGCTGGGAGAAAGCCTCTCACTCCTTTGTGAGGATGGTAAAACATGTTTTAATGCAGATACTTCCTTGATCTGCTTATGATGACCTTTCTGTTGCTGAAATTATTTGAAGCTTAATATGGTGTAAATGTATTTCACTGCAGGAGTATTGGTGCAGAAAAGAGTTAACATCGCAGTACCGAAACTGCAGTTTCCTGAAGCGCCTGCTTACAAGATTGGCCTGTGGCTGGCCTCTGGGAATATGGCTTTGAAAATGTTCCCTAACGGAAAAATGTGGCTCACTGTGCCTCAATTGTTTGTACAAACGTTGTGATTCATGCTGAATACCTGCTTTCTTTCACAGGATCTGGAATTTTTGTACGTGCTAGGCAGAAGGTGCCTATGTGGCTAGTCCCAAATGTAAAGATTCAGTGCTAATTCTATAATGCGCTTCCCTGAGCAGAACTTCTCATGAGATGGAGAGAACACAAGGAAGCCCGCATATGGATTCCTCCAGACTCTGCCTATTTCTTTTTTCCTTATTTTCCTATCATAAGCCTTAGTCGTGAGTGAACTATATGTTGAATTCCATGGGTGTTCCTAGTGATTCTCCAAATGTGTGGGTGGTCTTATGGACCCTGCCAAACATAATTAAAGTGTATCTAGGAGTAACTATCTTCTTTGTGTTATTTGAGAGAAGAAAATACCAGTTTTCAAATTCAGGATGTCCAGTTATAGAATGTGCAGCTGATTTTTCACAAACAGAATCAAGACCTGCATTTCCTCCTTATATTCATTTTCTCCTTCTCTTTTCCATGTGTAATTGCAAGAGAATGGCCCCTGATTTTTATATTGAACTGCCTAGTAATGAGCATTCCTCCAACACACTGAATTCTCAGAAAAGAAGCCCTTTCAGGCTTGTGACCATCTTGTCTCTGTTGTGATTGGCAGTAATCCAAGTAAAGACAGTAGTAAATATGTTTTCTCCTTTCACACCAGGTGATCCTCAGTGAATCTGATTGTTGACTCATTTGCTCTCTCACTGTAACAGATGTTGCTTTTGGAGATGGAAATCAATGTTACAAAGTATTAACAAGGGGAGAACTTACAAGAAAGTGAACCTAAATGATTCTTTGCTGATTTAATACAGCCTGATCTTGGCCTGTTATGTCAGATTTTGCAAACAGATTTTAAAGGGTGTAATTTTAAGTAGGAAATTAGTTCTGTGACGTGTATATATGCATCCCAGATAGCCAAGAGTAGTGAAAGTAGGAAGACGAGACCCCAGTTTGAAATGTAAAGACAGATGGAAAGTTTACTTGAAAAAGAAACCTGCAAGATTCATGCAAGACTGGATGTAGGCAGGAGACTATTGGCCCTACAAATGTGTTTTTTGACCCATAATAGGTTACAGCCTGATTTAATAGGTCACATTTCACTGCCTTTATGGGCATCCTTACATCTTCTTTTCAGGGTAATTATCTCAACACACATCTGATGTGGCAAGGTAATTGACTCTTGCTTTTGTACAGTTATAGGTTAATGAACCAGACTGACTTTTTTAGACCAAATCACTCATGTTTTGTTTTTGAAATGAAATAGAAATGTATTTAGAAGGCAATGTTTGATACATTAAAAATTCTCAGATGGCTGACAACTTTGATTTCTCATCCTTTATGCATCACAGTGTGTAGCCATGAAGAAAGGATTATAGAGGCATCTGAAAGCAGCTTGGATGTTTGAAATTTAGAATCCAAGAGGAAAGAATGGCAAAATGATGCTTTTGATGAGTTTAACGTTGGCTGTATAGAACACCATGTGATTATTATAGAAGAGTGGCTTACATTTTCAAAGTTGTTTTTTTTCTTTCTTTCTTTTTTTCTTTCTTTCTTTTTTTTTTTTTTTTTTGACCAGAGCCCCCTATGATTTTCAGGTATAATATGTGGTTACTTTAAATTTTCAGTTAAAGTTCTTTCCAAAAGTCTGTTTCAGATGCAATTTGTTTGTCCTCTGATGAAGCTGCATAAATATTTCTTTATTAATAATTTCTAAGTGGAGGCAGTAAAGATATTGAAACTTAGAATTGAGATTGAGAAAACAAATGCCTTATCATTTATTTTACATTGTCATGGAGTTAGCCCTATGGAATCACCAACAAAAAATGAGCAGCAAATAATAACTAATAATTCAACCATTGATAAAGAAGCAACTCATTATGTATAGCATAATCATTTTTGTTTAAAAAATGCTTGAATAACATAGACACAGAGAGGGGAACAACACACACCAGGACCTGTTGGGAGAGGGAACTTAGAGGTCAGGTGCAGCAAACCACCATGGCACAAATATACCTATGTAACAAATCTGCACGTGCTGCATATGTATCCCATGTTTTTAGGAGAAATGAAGAAAACATAAAAATAAAGATAAAAAAGAAAGTAAAAAAATAAAAAATATATTGCATTTGATTAACAGAAAGAAAAACACTTGAATATATAAAAAATACTAGAAGACCATACACCAAGATGTTAAATCTAGTAATTTCTAAGTGAAGAAGCCATGGATTCTTCTTTTAAAATATATTTCCTGAATCATATTTAGATATCATGAAATTTTTGTTATAAGATGAAAGAAAATATATGTATCTCTTTTAAAAAGTAATAATTAGTGCAGGGAGGTCTGAAAATAATAGTGACTATATATTTCATTGTGGTTACATCTTTTTCCCCAAATCTTCATGAGAAGAAAGTAATCCTCCAAAGAATTCTGTTTCCAGCTCTTATTAACTAGCCTCTTAAAACCAGTTGAGGGCCAGGGCAATTTAACAAGCATTTGTGAAGAGGGTAGCCTCCTGAGTAGTAAATGAGATTCATCTTGGAAATATGCAAAATTTGGGAGAGAATTAATCAGAGTGACAAATGCAAACGATGAGTATGCTATAGAGATGTAAAGATGCTGTTCAAAAAGGAAGGAAGGAAAGGACGGAGGGAGGGAGGAAGGAAGGAAGGAAAGGAAGGAAGGAAGGAAAGAAGGAACGAAGGAAGGAAAGAGAGAAAGAAAGAAAGAAAGAAAGAAAGAAAGAAAGAAAGAAAGAAAGAAAGAAAGAAAGAAAGAGAACATTGTCAAAGGTTTAGTGGTAGAATTAGCTCTCATTTCAGGAGCCCTTAAAGCTGGGAAGAAGAGGATTCCAAATGCGCAGGGAACTGGGTCTCTTATAGAAAATCTGAGCTACAAGTTGTTCATTTTGCAAAATGTCAGAATCTAGGAGAAGTGTGACCACCATGCTCCAATAAGTTATTTCATAGACATTCTTAAGGTTTTTGGAGAACACCACCATTTCCAAGAATTTCCTCTGAATGAAGAATTAGGGCTCATCTTGAGTTATTACAAGTATAACTAGCAGCACATACTCATCAGAAATGCCAAGTCAGGGTGACTGCCTAGATCCTATAATTTTAAACTCACTTGCCATTATTAGTTTACATGCCAACTTTTCCCAAAAATGAATCAGGTCAGCCAAAAAGTTAAAATAATGTCAGCAAAAACAATTCAAACAATTCAAGTAAATGATTAAAGACTTATAAAAAATTATTTAGCGCAAGAGGAAAGAGACATACCAGGAACCTCACATACAATCACCATCCAAAGTTGAGTACTTAATTTAGCACTGGTAATCTTTTTAGCATGAGATAGATGTCATATCCTCCTTGTATGAGCACAGACTGACGTGGAAGAAAACAAGAGTTCGGAAAGATTTGTCTAACACCCTATAGATTCATACTGGTTTCCTGTGCTTGATGAGCACTTTAATAATTTTATCTCTTCCTCTCCTTTTCCCTCTTCCTTTCCACTCTGCTGAATTCATATTCTACATTCCTCTCTTATTTACCAGCCTCTCTGTGTGTTTCCCCGGAGATATACATAATTTCACTCCTGCTATTCTAACAAACATGGCCGCTGCTCAAAAAAAAATTCCTAATAGCAACCTGTGCAATTCTTCCAGAATACTCACTCTCTCCGTCTTACTTATATTTTTGTGAATATGTTGGTTTTGCTTGGGGAAAATTTTGTTTCTTTGGGCTCAGATCAGTACATGGGGGCTGCAGTTTATAGCTAACTGGACAGGCTGTTCTCTGTAAAACAGTAGCCCAATGCTGTGCTTATTCTTTGGTCAAATGGCAGAAAAGATTAAAAACAATGATTGTTTCATCATGTAATGAACTTATGGGATCTTTTGAGTGATTAAAATGAGTGAGGTGGACTTTATTGGACTTGAACCGGCAGAGTAATTTTTATTAATTGTGTAGTTAAGCTCTTTTGCTTGATTATTTGTAATTATGCATAACCAACACATCCTTATTTTGAATGTTTATTCATGCAAATGGATACACCTTTACTGAAAAGCTCTACAAAGTAGTATAGCCCTCTTTCTTCATTTAGATACGTTTGATAATCAGGGGATATATTTGTTATAAAAATTGATTAGGTGGCCAGGAAAGAGTCTTATATCTATCTTGGTTTATAATTTTTTCCTATAAGTTCTGTGTAATATGCATGTTTTACCTATAAGTTCTGTATAATATGCATGTTCTACTCTGGTATCTGAAAATAGCTTATAAAATTAGAACTATCGAAACAGACAAGCTGGAATAATAATGACCTGTGTGCTGGCATGCACTTTGCCTTCTTTGACAGCACTTGGTAAGTGCTATATAAATGTTAGCATTTATTGTTTTTACTTAAACTTTTCACATTGAATCTGTGAGGTAGACATGGTTAGCCCCATTTGCCAGTGAAGCAAAGTGAGGACCAAGGTTATATAGTTTCTCTATGGCAAGTGTAACAAATTACCAAAAACTGGGTAACTTAAAATAACAGAAATTTGTCATCTCCTAGTTTTGAAGGTTAGAAGTCCAAAATCAAGGTGACTGTGGAACTTTCCAGAAGCTTTTGGGGAGAATCTTTCCTTGCCTCTTTTAGCTTCTGGTAGCTGCTGGCAGTCTTTGGCTTGTGGCCTCATTGCTCCAATCTGTGCCTCTATCTTCACATCGATTTCTTCTCTGTATGTTTTGTGTGTCTTCTATTCTTCTCCTTGTGTCTGTCCCCAAACTCCCTCTGCCTCTCTCTTATAAGGATATGGGTGATTATATTTAGGGCCTACCAGATAATTCAGGATAAATGCATCCTCTCAAGATCCTTAACTTTTTTCTTTTCATGTACTTTAAGTTCTGGGATACATGTGCAGAACATGCAGGTTTGTCACATAGGTATACATGTGCCATGGTGGTTTGCTGCACCCATCAACCTGTCATTTACATTAGGTATTTCTCCTGATGCTCTCCCTCCCCTTGCCCCCCACACCCCAACAGGCCCGAGTGCGTGATGGCCCCCTCCCTGTGTCCATGTGTTCTCATTGTTCAACTCCCACTTATGAGTGAGAACATGCAGTGTTTGGTTTTCTCTTCCTTTGTTAGTTTGCTGAGAATGATGGTTTCCAGCTTCATCCATGTCCCTGCAAAGGACATGAACTCATTCATTTTTATGGCTGCATAGTATTCCATGGTGTATATGTACCACATTTTCTTTATCCAATCTAACATTAATGGGCATTTGGGCTGGTTCCAAGTCTTTCCTATTGTGAATAGTGCTGCAATAAACATATGTGTGTATGTGTCATTATAGTAGAATGATTTATAATCCTTTGGGTATATACCCAGTAATGGGATAGCTGGGTCAAATGGTATTTCTGGTTCTAGATCCTTGAGGAATCGCCACACTGTCTTCCACAATGGTTGAACTAATTTACACTCCCACCAACAGTGTAAAAGCATTCCTATTTCTCCACACTCTCTCCAGCATCTGTTGTTTCCTTACTTGTTAATGATTGCCATTCTAACTGGTGTGAGATGGTATCTCATTGTGGTTTTGATTTGCATTTCTCTAATGATCAGTGATGATTAGCTTTTTTTCATGTTTGTTGGCTGCATAAAGGTCTTCTTCTGAAAAGTGTCTGTTCCTATACTTGGCCCACTTTTTGATGGGGTTGTTTTTTTTTCTCAAAACTTGTTTAAGTTCCTTGTAGATTCTGGATATTAGCCCTTTGTCAGATGGATAGATTGCAAAATATTTCTCCCATTCTGTAGGTTGCCTGTTCACTCTGATGATAGTTTCTTGTGCTGTGCAGAAGCTTTTTAGTTGAATTAGATCCCATTTGTCAATTTTGGCTTCTGTTGCCATTGCTTTTGGTGTTTTAGTCATAAAGTCTTTGCCCATGCCTCTGTCCTGAATGGTATTGCCTAGGTTTTCTTCTAGGGTTTTTACGGTTTTAGGTCTTATATTTCAATCTTTAATCCATCTTGAGTTGATTTTTGTATACAGTTTAAGGAAGGGGGTCCAGTTTCAGTTTTCTGCATATGGCTAGCCAGTTTTCCCAACACCATTTATTAAATAGGGAATCCTTTCCCCATTGCTTGTTTTTCTCATGTTTGTCAAAGTTCAGATGGTTGTAGATGTGTGGTGTTATTTCTGAGGCCTCTATTCTGTTCCATTGGTTATATATCTGTTTTGGTACCAGTGCCATGCTGTTTTAGTTACTGTAGCCTTGTAGTATAGTTTGAAGTCAGGTAGTGTGATGCCTCCAGCTTTGTTCCTTTTGCTTAGGATTGTCTTGGCTATACGGGCTCTTTTTTGGTTCCATATGAAATTTAAAGTAGTTTTTTCTAATTCTGTGAAGAAAGTCAATGGTAGCTTGATGGGAATAGCATTGAATCTATAAATTACGTTGGGCAGTATGGCCATTTTCAGGATATTAATTCTTCCTATCCATGAGCATGGAATATTTTTCCATTTGTGTCCTCTCTTATTTCTTTGAGCAGTGGTTTATAGTTCTCCTTGAGTAGGTCCTTCACATCCCTTGTAAGTTGTATTCCTAGGTATTTTATTCTTTTTGTAGAATTGTGAATGGGAATTCACTCATGATTTGGCTCTCTGTTTGTCTATTATTGATGTATAGAAATGCTTGTGATTTTCACACATCGATTTTGTATCCTGAGACTTTGTTGAAGTTGCTTATCAACTTAAGAAGATTTTGGGCTGAGATGATAGGGTTTTCTAAATATGAAGTCATGTCATTTGCAAACAGAGATAATTTGACTTCCTCTCTTCCTGTTTGGATACACTTTATTTCTTTCTCTTGCCTGATTGCCCTGGCCAGAAATTCCAACACTATGTTGAATAGGAGTGGTGAGAGAGGGCATCCTTGTCTTGTGCCAATTTTCAAAGGGAATGCTTCCAGCTTTTGCCCATTCAGTATGATATTGTCTGTGGTTTTGTCATAAATAGCTCTTATTATCTTGAGGTATGTTCCATTAATACCTAGTTTATTGAGTGTTTTTAGCATGAAGCAGTGTTGAATTTTATCAAAGGCCTTTTCTGCATCTATGGAGATAACCATGTGGTTTTTGTCATTGGTTCTGTTTATGTGATGGATCCCGTTTACTGTTTTGCGTATGTTGAACTAGCCTTGCATCCCAGGGATGAAGCCGACTTGATCGTGGTGGATAAGCTTTTTGATGTGCTGCTGGATTCGGTTTGCCAGCAGTTTATTGAGGATTTTTCCATCGATGTTCGTGAGGGATATTGGCCTGAAATTTTCTTTTTTTGTTGTGTCTCTGCCAGGTTTTTGAATCAGGATGATGACAGTGTCATAGAATGAGTTAGGGAGGAGTCCTTTTTTTTCTGTTGTTTGGAATGATTTCAGAAGGAATGGTACCAGCTCCTCTTTGTACCTCTGGTGGAATTGGGCTGTGAATCTGTCTGGTCCTGGGCTTTTTATTTTTTAATTTTTTGGTTGGTAGTCTATTAATTACTGTCTCAATTTCAGAATTTGTTATTGGTCTATTCAGGGATTCAGTTTCTTCCTGGTTTATGTGTCCAGGAACTTATTCATTTCTTCTAGATTTTCTAGTTTATTTGCGTAGAGGGTTTTATAGTATTCTCTGATGATAGTTTTTATTTCAGTGGGATCAGTGGTGATCTCCCCTTTATCATTTTTTATTGTGTCGATTTGATTCTTCTCTCTTTTCTTCTTTATTAGTCTGGCTAGTGATCTATCTATTTTGTTAATCTTTTCAAAAAACCAGCTCCTGAATTCATTTATTTTTTTGAAGGGTTTTTCGTGTCTCTATCTCTTTCAGTTCTGCTCTGATCTTAGTTATTTCTTGTCTTCTGCTAGCTTTTGAATTTGTTTGCTCTTGCCTCTCTAGGTTTTTTAATTGTGATGTCAATTTTAGATCTTCCTCACTTTCTCCTGTGGGCATTTAGTGCTATAAATTTCCCTCTAAACACTGCTTTATCTGTGTCCCAGAGATTCTGGTACATTGTGTCTTTGTTCTCATTGGTTTCAAAAAACTTACTTATTTCTGCCCTGATTTTGTTATTTACCCAGTCATCATTCAGGAGCAGGTTGTTCAGTTTCTGTGTAGTTGTGCGGTTTTCAGTGAGTTTCTTAATCCTGAGTTCTAATTTGATTGCACTGTGGTCTGAGAGTCTGTTTGTTATGATTTTCATTCTTTTGCATTTGCTGAGGAGTGTTTTACTTCTATTTATGTGGTCGATTTTAGAATAAGTGCTTTGTGGTGCTGACAAAAATGTATATTCTGTTGATTTGAGGTAGAGAGTTCTGTAGATGTCAATTAGGTCCACTTGGTCCAGAGTTGAGTTTAAGTCCTGAATATCCTTGTTAATTCTCTGTCTCATTGATCTGTCTAATATTGACAGTGGGGTGTTAAAGCGTCCCACTATTATTGTGTGGGAGTCTAAGTCTCTTTGTAGGTCTCTAAGAACTTGCTTTATGAATCTGGGTGCTCCTGTATTGGGTGCATATATATTTAGGATAGTTAGCTCTTCTTGTTGCATTTTTTTTTGCTTTCAATTTGCTTGATAAATATTCCTTCATCCCTTTATTTTGAGCCTATGTGTGTCTTTGCACGTGAGATGGGCCTCCTGAATACAGCACACCAATGCGTCTTGACTCTTTATCCAGTTTGTCAATCTGTGTCTTTTAATTGGGGCATTTAGCCCGTTTACATTTAAGGTTAATATTGTTATATGTGAATTTGATCCTGTCGTTACGATTCTAGCTGGTTATTTTGCCCATTGGTTGGTGCAGTTTCTTCATAGTGTTGATGGTCTTTACATTTTGGTTTGTTTTTGCAGTGGCTGCTACCAGTTTTTCCTTTCCATATTTAGTGCTTCCTTCAGGAGCTCTTGTAAGGCAGGCCTGGTGGTGACAAAATCCCTCAGCATTTGCTTGTCTGTAAAGCATTTTATTTCTCCTTCACTTATGAAGCTTAGTTTGGCTGGATATGAAATTCTGGGTTGAAAATCCTTTTCTTTAAGAATGTTGAATATTGGCCCCCACTCTCTTCTGGCTTTTAGGGTTTCTGCAGAGAGATCTGCTGTTAATCGAATAGGCTTCCCTTTGTGGGTAACCCAACCTTTCTCTCTGGCTGCCCTTAACATTTTTTCCTTCATTTCAACCTTGGTGAATCTGATGATTATGTATCTTGGGGTTGCTCTTCTCAAGGAGTATCTTAGCAGTGTTCTCTGTATTTCCTGAATTTAAATGTTGGCCTGTCTTTGTAGGTTGGGGAGGTTCTCCTGGATAATATCCTGAAGTGTGTTTTCCAACTTGGTTCCATTCTCTCCTGCACTTTCAGGTACATCAATCAAACGTCCGTTTGGTCTTTTCACATAGTTCCATATTTCTTGGAGGCTTTGTTCATTACTTTTCATTATTTTTTCTCTAATCTTGTCTTCATGCTTTATTTCATTAAGTTGATCTTCAGTCTCTGATATCTTTTCTTCAGCTTTATCAATTTGGCTGTTGATACTTGTGAATGCTTCACAAAGTTCTCTTGCTGTGTTTTTCAGCTCCATAAGGTCATTTATGTTCTTCTCTAAACCAGTTATTCTAGTTAGCAATTCCTCTAGCCTTTTTTCAAGGTTCTTAGCTTCCTTGCATTAGGTTAGAACATGCTCCTTTAGCTCGGAGGAGTTTGTTATTACCCAGCTTCTGACGCCTACTTCTGTCAATTCGTCAAACTTATTCTTTGTCCAGTTTTGTTCCCTTGCTGGCGAGGAGTTGTGATCCTTTGGAAGAGAAGAGGCATTCTGGTTTTTGGAATTTTCAGCCATTTTGCACTGGTTTTTCCTCATTCTTCATGGATTTATCTACCTTCAGTCTTTGCTGTTGGTGAACTTCGGATGGAGTTTTTGCATGGTCATCCTTTTTGTGGATGTTGATGCTATTGCTTTCTGTTTGTTAGTTTTCTTCTAACAGGCCCCTCTTCTGCAGATCTGCTGGAGTTTGCTGGGGTTTTCCGCCAGACTCTGTTTGCCTGGGTATCACCAGCGGAGGCTTCAGAACAGCAAAGATTGCTGCCCGTTCCTTCCTCTGGAAGCTTCGTCCCAGAAGGGCACCCGCTAGATTCCAGCTGGAGCTCTCCTGTATGAGGTGTCTGTCAACTCCTGCTGGGAGGTGTCAGGGACCCACTTGAGGAGGCAGTCTGTCCCTTAGCAGAGCTCTAACGCTGTGCTGGGAGATCCACTGCTCTCTTCAGAGCCTGCAGGCAGGAACGTTTAAGTCTGCTGAAGCTGCGCCCACAGCTGCCCCTTCTCCCAGTTGCTCTGTCCCAGGGAGATGGGAGTTTTATATATAAACCCCTGACTGGGGCTTTTGCCTTTCTTTTAGAGATCCCCTGCCCAGAGAGGAGGAATGTAAATAGGCAGTCTGACTATACCGGCTTTGTGGTGCTATGGTGGGCTCTGCCCAGTCCAAACTTTGTGGTGGCTTTGTTTACACTGTGAGAGGAAAACTGCCTACTCAGTCCTCAGTAATGGCATCCCAGGTCGACTTCAGACTGCTGTGCTGGGGCATTGAGAATTTCAAGCCAGTAGATCTTAGCTTGCTGAGATCCATGGGGGTGGGATCCACTGAGCAAGACCACTTGGCTCCCTGGCTTCAGCCTTCTTTCCAGGGGAGTGAATGGTTCTGTCTCGCTGGCATTCCAGGTGCCACTGGGATATGAAGAAAAAGCTCTTGCAGCTAGCTCGGTGTCTGCCCAGATGGCCACCCAGTTTTGTGCTTGAAACCCAGGGCCCTTGTGGTGTAGGCACCCGAGGGAATCTCCTGGTCTGTGGGTTGCAAAGACCATGGGAAAAGCATAGTATCTGGGCTGGATAGCACCGCCCCTCACAGCTTCCTTTAGTTAGGGGAGGGAGTTCCCTGACCCCTTGCACTTCCAGGATGAGGCGACGCCCCATCCTGCTTCTGCTCGCCATCCTTGGGCTGCACCCACTGTCTAACCAGTCCCAATGAGATGAACTGGGTACCTCAGTTGGAAATGCAGAAATCACCTGCCTTCTGCATTGGTCTCACTGGGAGCTGCAGACCAGAGCTGTTCCTATTTGGACATCTTGCCTGGGGAGTCTTTAAGATCCTCAATCACATTTTTTCCATATAAAGTAATATAAGTTAATGTTCACAGATTCCAGGGATTTGACGTGGACATATCTTTTGGGAACCATTTTCTGATCTTCCACAAAGGATATCCAACCAATAAGTGACAGAGCTGAGATGATTAACTGAAATTTAGGTATCTTGATAGACAAGCCTGTGTTCTTCTAATCCTATAGCAAACTACCCCTATCTCTGCTCTAGAATAAATTTGGAGACCAGTCAATGTTACGTCTACATTTTGGAAGTTAGGAACTGAGTCCCCAAAAGGAGAGATGTTTTGATATCTGGTTAAGAAATATTAATAACAAACAAAAAGACAAATCAGATTCACAGTTAATAGAGCAGGATGGTTTTTCCCATTTCTCTTTAAGGAATTAAGGATTTTGCTTGGTATGTTTTATTTTAAAGACTTCTGGATATTATTTGGATTAAACTAAGCTAAAAATAATATTTTATTTTATTATGCATTTTAGTGAGCTTATTATCAGTAATATGTTTAGCATAAAATTTATTAGTGACATGCCCTTTAATTTAGCCTAATTGGTGCTAATTTAGTTAGATTGCATTAAATTACACCATTTAATGTAGTTATACGTGGGTCAAGAAATTTATTTCAAGAACTTGGGTAATGTTTCATGAAACTGAACAGTAAAAAACGGCATCTAGGTGGCTGAAAAATGCAATGTTCCAAAATAATAGTTTTCCTGAAGTCTTGTTAGAAAGGCACACAGATCTTGTCTTCCATCTCTACTCATTTTCCCAATCTGTAAAAATTAGCTAAAGTATAAATCAGGAAAAGGGGACTGACGCTCATAAGGATACTGGAATCTTTACAGACGATCCTTGCTCCAGCCTTCATTTCTGATTCACTGTGTTAGGGAGCAAATAACATTGAAAAAGAGAAAGAGGCTGTTTTCTATCCTCAATCTTTATGTCTTCCTTTTTGGATTTTGTTGGTTAGGTGATGGAAGTAGGATGCTACTGATATTTCCCCCTCGGTGGTATAAAGAAAAAAGCCAATTTATGTTCAGAAAACACATACACAAAAACAAAACACTTTGCCAATGTGCAGCCTGAGCCATTTTCTCAGACTCTGTTTTAACCACCATGAACCACCAAGAGGTTTGGGTGAGGTTTTATGAAGACATAAAGATCAAGGATGGGAAACAACCATTTTTTTTTTATTTTTTGATGTTATTTGTTACTTAACATAGCAAATCAGAAATGAAGGCTGGGAAAAGGTTTATTTGTAAAGATTCCGGTACACTTACAAGTGTTAATCTCCTTTTCCTGACTTGTATTTTAGTTAGTTTTTACAGATTGGGAAAATAAGCGGAGATTGTCTTTCAGGGGATCTTTCCTTGCCCACTTGTTCCTCTCATTTCTGTTAACTCTGTCAGTTCCAAACATCTCCTATAGACAACTAAATGGTTGCTGTAACACTACTGGAGCTCATTCTAGAACTTAATAACCATCCCAAGATATGATTTTTTTTTAGCTTGTCTCTAGAAGGAAGCATTGCCTTGGTCTTGAGGGGAGGTGGATCTGCAATAATCCTAATTTGACCCATAGGTGGCTTTTTCTGCAGTTTGCCTTCAGATAGCTAACAAATGAGGGCAGACTTGCAGAAGTATAGACAGATTTGACAGAGACAGAACACTTCTCTTAAGGGGACCTGTGAGAGTACAGGTGAACCAAGCATCAGATTCCACAGGCCTTTTGAACTAAGGGGGCATCACACAGTATTAGCAGTAGCCCTGGGTCTCTCCATGTGTTTGCAGCACAATTGAGCTGCTGCCTCTCCTCCTTAGCTTTCTATAGTTCTGGGAGCAAATGCCCCACAGCCCAATTGGTTTTGCCATTTTGCAAGTTAGAAACTCAAGCCTTCAGTGAATTTCCTCTCCAGTGGCTGAGGAGATACCAACATGGCTAGGGGGTGACAGGAGTTCAGAGTAGATTAAGGAAACTTCCCTAATGCCAGAGAACTTGGAAGGTGTGCCAGCCATTGCTGTCAATGTCCAACAATGCTGCCACCCCTAAGCAGACAGGCTGTGAGTACCACCTGGTTACTGCCACTGCCTTTTTGGGTCTCTTCCTTGCCAGAGGCAGCTGAGGTAACGTCTTTGTTCAGCCCCTAGTGCTAAGCTCTTGTGTTACTGAACCCAAGACTCAAGAAAAATGGGACTTAATTAGGAAAAGCTGCAGGGAGCCATCAAAGTGTCAGCAGCATTTTGAAGGAGAGACAAGAGGAAGTTGGGGATACTCTGGAGTCGGAAAGGCCAAAGGATAGTGTACAGGCTGGCAGCATTATGGCAGGGGTGCCTGTGTTGGCAAAACCCCAGGGCTGAATACCTTGATGAGGTGAAGCGTTCCCCAGTACCTAATGCTACGGTGCATTAAGGATGAGATAGTTCTCACTGAGTACTGTTCCTTGTAATAATAAAATTAATTTGACCATTTGGAACAAGATTTATAATGAGCCTCATCCAAGCCTCTAAATATGCATATTCCACTTTGGAACTGTACATAATTGCTCAATTGCACCTGCAAATCATGTTGTTAGCTCACTAATTATTCAAATAGTGGGGGCAATTCCACAATTGTGTATGTAATTGTGTTAATTGTTAATGCAGTTAGGTACAGGTGCACCGTGACTAATTACACATGCAGAAGCGGCTCCCAAACGGCTCACTGTCTCCATGCACGGGCTGCCCCTCTCGGAGACAGACATAAGTGGGTGACACAAACAAAGCCATAGGCCATCAGTGGGGGTCCATCTGGCAAGGCTTTCACTTGGGAGCCGCATATACATTTGGGAAACAATCAGGTCTTTGACTGAATTCAGCTGTTTTTGCTTTCGCTTCTCTTGTTCCCCCCCTTCCCCCAAGGCAGTGAGAGGCTTGGGGCACCGGGCTCCTGAGCTTGTGTGAGTATGTGTGTACGCATGCGCATGCACATATACACAGAGTCACACAGAAACTAGTTTGTAGGGCTCGCTCTACTCATCTTTTTGCTGATAGTTCCCTTGCCTGATGAGATTAGCTTTTAGTCCTGGATTTTATTACTATCTTTCTCTGTCATCCATATGGTTTCAGGAATCAAGTTTATCTGTACCCAGTATCAGGATATTTATGCCATTTTCAGGGTAAGAGATGCAGCCTGGGAGGTGAAATTTAGGTGATTTCTGGGACATTCTTATGGCTTATGTCAATGGGACCAGAATAGGGACTGCTGCCACATTTATACTTTACCTATTTCCTCATTTCTTCACCCAGGTCGGCCTCATTTTGTGGCTTGGTGCACAGCATTAGTAACAGCCTTCCTGGCTACAAGACATGTCTGAAAACTGGTGAAGTAGCTCTTCTGTGTCTGTGGGTCAGGGGCTGGTTGCATATCTCATGCTGTGGAAGGTATGCTATAGATATGTTCCCCAAATTTTAAGACTGACTTCTAGCAGCCATCAACATGTACTTATTGTTTTGACTTTGTGCTCTGTAAGCCTAGCTCTGGGGAACTGGCTCTCTCATAAGAATACCCTCCCTGCTATAAGGAAGGCAGGTCAGCTGTAAAAAATTAATTAGCACTGGCTTGGAAGCTCAATGCCAAAAGGAAAATAAGCCACACTTAAGACAAATCAGTCTGTGACTAAAAAAGGAGAATATTTTGAGGGAGCACTGAAGTTACGAGTAAGGGAATCCACGCAAATTGGCCTCATACAGGCAGAAGCAATTCACTCTGCATCACTGTTGGACAAGGAACAGAATTGACTCACTTCGTACCCAGGTCTCTGTCCCAGCAAGGTGCCCAGTGTAACATAGGGATAATGTAGAACTCACATCACAGGATCGTTGTGAATGTTAAATGAGATAATCTTTGTAGGGCACTTAGCACCATGCCTAGCCCATATTAAGTATTTAGTAAATGTGACTGTATCATTACTGTCATTATTGTTATTGCTGTAATTATTTCTACTGTTGTCCTTTTACTCAATAAATATGTGAAATTAACCCTGCACTGCTGTTGCCTCCCCACCCCACCCTGGCCAGTCATTAACTCTGCCCTCCTGCCATTGAGTATTGTTCATGCCTTCCTCTTGTCATTTTCTATAGTCTGCCTTGTAGTACAGGCATTCATGTATTTGTCTTCACCCACTAACTAGGCTATATGACTGAATTAATTTGCTAGGGCTGCCATAACAAAGTACCACAACTTGGGTGGCTTAAACAACAGAACTTCATTGCCTCACAGCCTGGAGGCTAGAATTCCAAGGTCAAGCTTTTGGCAGTGTTAGTATCTTCGGAGGACTGTGAGAGAAAATCAGATCCAGATCTCTCATTGGCTTGTAGATCGCCATCTTATCCATTCTTGTGTCCGCATATCCCCTTCCCTCTATGCGTATCTTTGTATACATTTCTACATTTTATAAGGCCACCAGTTATATTGGATTAGGTCCCAGCCTAGTGAAATCATTTTAACTTTATTACCTCAGTAAAGGCCCTATAACTAAAGAAGGTCACACTGTGAGGTACTGGGGGTTAGGAATTCAACATGAACTTTGGGGGAACTCAACTGAACCCAAACAATCACCATCAACAATATAGTCTGCATTTTATTTGTGTTTGAAACTCCTACAATGATGTCCAGTACAGTGCCTGGACTATATTTGAAGAAGCAATGGGCCTGATGTGGTAGAAGTTGACAGGCCTGGGTTCTAATCTCTTTTCTCCCCACCCACGGACCAGTTAGCCAGTCTGAGTCTAATTCTCTATCTAAATGTGAGGCTCCTCATTCCTACCTTAATGGGAGTAATAAGCACTAATGATTATATACATGCAAAGTACCCGCACATATTAGATGCTCAATAAAGTTAGTTATTACTCAAATTTTTGCTGAGTAAACTAACGAACAAATAATGTCTGTAGGAGTGATTGAAACCTACATATCTAGTCACAACTGTTAGCCAGAATTAAGTTTTTAACATCTTTCTTAAGTTGGCCTCTTTTTCATTTCCTTTCATGGTTTTTTACCTAGTCCGTGTGTAATGGAAAGAAATTAATGCCCTGGTTTGGAATGGTGTGAGCAGCCAGCCAACTTTCTGAACCAATTTTGTGAGGAACAATCAACATTGTGGCTGTGTGTGTGTGTGTGTGTATGTGTGTGTATACATACGTTTATTTGGACAGTCCAAGTTGCCTTTTTAGGTGTGATATTTAATTTGTGAATTGGAAAATCCAGTTTATCACTTCAAATTAAAATTTGTCTATTAAACTTCAGAAATGTATGTAATTTGTAAGAAAATATTCCCAATGACAACACTATATCTAAGGCCATGATGTCCAGTAGTTAGGAAACAGAAAATAGGCACTTGTCCAGAAACGAGGAGAATTCAAAGTTCACATTGACATTGTTCTTCATTATAGTTTCAGTTCAGTAACACAAGAGTGTCAAAATCAAATCCAATTTCCTTTTGCCTGCTCGTCTCAACATTGCAACAGTGGCTTAATGTGCATTATTTGCTACTTGGTTGACATAGATGGGAAAATCAGTAACACCAAACAGCCAACCTCATAATCACTGATTTTTTCACACTGTGTCAGTTGCAGTAAATCACAGAGATATAGATACGTATATTTGTCATGTTGAAGGTGATTAAAAGATGTTGAATCTGTAATCACTACAATGAAAGAGATTGTCATCAATAAAAAGACTCTAGAGCAAGGGAGTTATATTGATCTGAGCATAGGAATTTGCAAACTCTCTTTCTCAGTATCTTGCCCTTCCAGAATTGTAAAAGATACAGTAGCACATTTTGTGGAAGAAGGTTCATATTTTAGTTCAGAGCACTTTTTTCATTTTCAGCTTCCAGGTCCTAATGTGGACCTTCTCAGTGGATGGCTACATTGTCATTCATGTTATCTAAAAGTTGATCTATATCTCCCTACTAAGCTCAGCTTCCATGCATTTGGCCGCACATCCTAACTGGGTTAGGCATCATGGAAAAATCATTTGGAGGAGAGAGGGAGCTATAGAGACTGTTTATTTTCATTCAGAATTATCCACTGGCTGCAATTGGTTTCATACTAATTCTATAAAGCAGTATAGAATTGTGAGTAAAAATGCATACTAAACAACTTAATGCAATAAAAATGAAGCAAGAACACTGTACTTACATTAAGTTTTCTCTTTTCAGCAGTTACATAGAGCCACGTATCAAGAACATATGTCTGGGTGGGCCCCCATTAATATAAAATTTGCATTATTGCAGGTCAGAGGGTCCATCGCTATTTATATTGGGGCCTAAGCCAACATTATGTGTGCCAAGTCTGTGCACCTTCCCACTGTCCTGCCTCTGTTCTCACCACCCTCTTCTTTATGCTTGGGTGGTCATATTTTGAAATTTCCCCAGGACCAGTTTATCATGCAGTCACGTTTCTCATCACATCTGAAGGATGTTGTGCTTCGCATGGTAATGAGGCCCTCTTTGTTTCAGCTGCTGCACTGCTCTCAGTAACTCCCATCAGTTCCTGCAGTCTGAGGGCTAGTGCTGTGATGGTAGCGTGTGGAGGGTCTCTCAGGGAAAACAGCTTGCTTATTACTTGGTTGGGTTTTCAAAAACAGATTTAAATCAGTTTCAGGTTTTAAGCTGTTATGTTTACTCTGGTTTT
The DNA here is from genome assembly GCF_028858775.2 of Pan troglodytes. Lineage (NCBI taxonomy): Eukaryota > Metazoa > Chordata > Mammalia > Primates > Hominidae > Pan > Pan troglodytes. The sequence goes on from NC_072421.2 coordinate 146,176,107, forward strand.
TTAATGCATGAAAACAATTTATGAGCATCAGTTGCAAGCCTTGGGTGGTTATGTTTGTCCAGATTATTGTGCCCATGTATACAACTCACTGCATATTTTCAAAAGAGGCTGAACCAAGTTACCGACACTCACTTGAACATGTTCTAAAGAAAGAAATGACACTCCTGGATGGCATTAATTTATTTACGGATCTATTAACTGTGATAGTGTATTTCTCACCAGAATTGCTGAAGAATATTATTTTCTGTCTTCTTTCAAAGTGATTATTATTTGGTTTCAAATTGCTTTAAATTGCATCCAAAGAACATGTTTCCTCCATAGAGATATAGTCTGTCAATTTTATAAAATATGTGCCCATGCCTTATCTCAGCTAATTAAGCATCTAGTCCTGCAATTCTTATCTAGACCCAAGGAAATTATGAGAATTTGATGCAGTAAAAGGATGACAGGATTGAGTTTGTTTTCCCATTAGCTGATTATACCACGATTCCAACAAAATCTATGTCCCCTGAATTTGGACAGAAATACTGCCTATTACCAAAGATAATGATTTCACTGAAAAACTCTCTGAGATCTTATGAATCACACTTGTAAACTCATATAACATAGAAGCCAGAATAGACCAAATACACTAGAGAGGGAATCAGGACCCTTCATTTCATAGTGAGGAGACTTTAGCCCAGAGACCATAGGTGATTCACCAAAGGCACACAACTAGGTAAATGAAACTTGATTTAAAAAGTGGACCCTGACTGCCAGAATAAATAGAGAGGTATGGTCCCTGTGATATATTTTGAGGCTGTCAAAGGTTGCCTTGACAGAATGGAGAATGCCTGACAGGCCAACATTTACCAAGTGTTCTTAATGAAGGAATACCATGTTCCCCTGAAAGGAATCATCAATTGTAGAGTATTATAAAATGACTTTCTCTTGGCATTCTTAATCGGTATAATCAATACATTTTATCTCAATTTACAGTCTTACACATCTGGGAGGGGTGCAAAACCTGGAATACCTGCTTTTCCAGCCTTTTCAATTCATAGGTGAAGAACCTGACAGAGATCTAAAGAGGGGGAAGTATAACCAGGATATTCTGACCTCAGCTGCTGGGCTCTTTATTATGGGTCACCCCTCTTCTTTCACAGTGAACCTCCCATTTAAAAAATGGCCCATTATGAGATTTACTTATTGTCCAACTTAGCACTCTGAAAACAGAGAGCTGTAAGAATAAGTCCATTGATATGTTGAATTGCCCAAACAGTGGTACTGGTTGTCAAATGGTTAGCTCGGCCTTGCTGGTCAGAACGGCAATTATTAAAAAGTCAAGAAATAACAGTTGCTGGTCAGGTTGTGGAGAAATTAGAACGCTTTAATACTGTTTAATACTGTTGGTGGGAATGTGTATTTTTTCAACCATTGTAGAAGACAGTGTGGTGATTCCTCAAAGATCTAGAACAAGAAATACCATTTGACCCAGCAATTCCATTACTGGGTATATAACCAAATGAATATAAATCATTCTATTACAAAGATACATGTACATGTATGTTCATTGCAGCACTATTCACAATAGCAAAGACATGGAATCAACCCAAATGCCCATCAATGATAGACTGGATAAAGAAAGTGTGGTATGTATACACCATGGAATACTATGTAGCCATAAAAAGAAATGAGATAATGTCCTTTGCAGGGACATGGATGGAGTTGGAAGCCATTATCCTCTGCAAAGTAACACAGGAACAGAAAACCAAACACTGCATGTTCTTACTTATAAATGGGAGCTGAACAATGAGAACATATGGACACAGGGAGGGGAACAGCACTCACTGGGGCCTGTTGGGGGTGGGGTTGGGGGAGGGAGACCATTAGGAAAAATAGCTAATGCATGCTGAGTTTAATACCTAGGTGGTGGGTTGATAGGTGCAAAAAATCACCATGGCACATGTTTACCTATGTAACAAACCTGCACATCCTGAACATGTACCCCAGAACTTAAAATAAAAATAAAAAGATTGAGGGAGCATTTTAAAGGAGACCAAATTGCAAGGTCTATGCACTTTGAAAGCTTTGGGAGATAATACTGGAAAGAGCAGGTTTTCTCTCATTAGAGCTAAATGGAACCAACCAACCAGTAGTTAGTCCATTAGACAGAACTCGTGAGAAATGCAGCTTTTGAAAAATTAAGCTTTAAAATTCCCATAAGGAGGACCCATTTTACCATTAAATTGTCAATTGCAGGTCAATACATATTATTCTATGTATACTCTCACATAGACTTTCACATACGCAGAGAGAAACACTAAAGTTGCTATATTAGTCTGTTCTCATGCTGCTAATAAAGACATACCCCAAACTGGGTAATTTATAAAGGAAAGAGGTTTAATTGACTCACAGCACCACATGGCTGGAGAGGCCTCACAATCATGATGGAAGGTGAATGAGGAGCAAAGTCACATCTAACATGGTGGCAGGCAAGAGCATGTGCAGGGGAACTCCCCATTATAAAACCATCAGATCTCATGAGACTTATTCACTGTCATGGGAACAGCACAGAAAAGACCTGTCCCCCATGATTAAATTAACTCCCACCAGGTCCCTCCCATGACATGTGGGAATTATGGGAGCTACAATTCAAGAAGAAATGTGGGTGGGCACACAGCCAAACCATATCAGTTGCAAATTCAGAAATCCATAGCAGGTCAATTAATTGTTTTAAAACTTCCGCTCTTGAATTACTTGTCTTTATTCAACAGCCTCAAGATAATCTTAGCTTCTCGTTTGATTTAATCTGTTATGCAAAAAATAGCACGAAGTCCTCTTATGGCTGTTTTAATCAGTTGCTTTTTGAGATTTTATAAAATAGCCAATTGAGCTCCACATTGTATTTTTTGTATGATTAATTTGAAGTGATTGTATTGGCCATAGTGGTTATGAATGCAAGGAAATAATAATCTTATCTTGCTTATGTTACTGAGCTGGGTGTATATAACTTTATGCTCATCGGAGCAATGGACAAATTGGGCTCATCGAACTGCAACTTACATTTTCATGATCATTCCATTGTATTATATTGGTACAACAAAGGAATTTTGCAAAATAAAAATAATGAAACATCTTATATTTCAGTAGTGGCTACTAGATTTATATATACATATAAATATAAATTCCTATTTGATAATATAGTTGGGAACCAGTTTTTTTGTACAGTGATTAAGAACATGGGTTTGAAGTCTTACAGACATGGTTTTGTTTCTTGGCTTTATCACATATCAACTGTGGAACCTTGGGAAAATTACTGAGCCTCTATGAACCTCACTTTCATCATCTACACCATGGCGACAATAATGCCTGTAGCTTAGAGTTGTCATGTAGAATAAGCAAGATAAAGGATAGGCCTGGTACACCTAAATGCTCAAAAAGCATGTCCTATAAAAATAACCATTTATATACAAAAATTAGCCGGGCATGGTGGCACATGCCTGTAATCCCAGCTATTCAGGAGGCTGAGGCAGGAGAATTGCTTGAACTCAGGAGGCGGAGATTGCAGTGAGCCGAGAGCGTGCCACTGCACTCCAGCCTGGGCGATAAGAGCGAGACTCCGTCTCCAAAAAATAAAAATAAAAATAAGATATAACCATTCTTATGACTGTTTTAACACAAAAGTGATAACAAAGGGCCTTGCTGACACAAGTTATTTTCATTTTTGTACCTTACCTTTAACTCAGTATACTATTAAGCATTCAGTTGGGAAAATAATTATGTAAAATGGCAGTGCTAAGAGGGTCTTTATATAGAATTCTGTGTGCCCTGGAGGCATTTGTGAAAAAGTGTTTTCTCTAGGATGGACTAAGCCTGAAGGTTACTGTTAGGCTATGATTTGGCTGATGGCATGTACCACAATGCCTAATTAGGGAACCCCATTGAAAGCGATCATTTTCTCTTTGATGCGGCCTTTCCATTTAAAGGTTGAATATTAGGGTTACATGAATGAAACTAGACAAAAAAAGAAAGAAAGAAGACAGGAAATTTCCTACACTTTCAGAAACACAGCTCACAGACAACCTTAGGAAGGAGGCATGCCTGGGTCCTTTACAGGAGTGGGGCATTTGCAGCTGCTCTAATGTATATCTCCCCAGAAATTAATAAGTACTATTATTTTCTGCACTTAAATCATAACTTACAAAATAGGTTTATTCATCCAACTTTCTCTTCTCAGTACTTCCAAATTGCTAGCATTATATTTTCTCATCTCCTTGTTTTGAACATGGCTATGACCTCCTACACACTAGCTAACCTCACCTCTACAGCTAAAGATTCTAAGGAGGAGCTGCAGCCCTTTGCCTAACATAACATACCTGGAACTAGGCAAAGCTGTATTCTGACTTCTGGATGGTCCAGTCTTTGGCAGCGTGGGTGGGGGAGGGCAGGGCCTACACTGCTGGGTAACTGGAGAGCAAGTGCATCAAAAAGGTGCCCACAGACTTTGCCTCCCTTTTATGTAACTTCTGTTCTTGCTTTCACACTGCTTTTTTGGACATCTTTTTGTCACAGCTTTAACAATTACCCCATCATCACAGTATTTAGAATTTTTTGAAGAGATACTATGTTTTCAGAAGATACTGTTTTCAGAAGTAAGGTGGGGCACAACTCCTCTCCTCTCCTCCACCCCTGCTGCTTCCCAAGAGAATACAGAAGAGACTTTGTAGGACTTCCAATAGAAGAAGCTCGATTAGAGCTTCTTGAGTTGCTGAATTAAATCGTAATCAATTCAGTGGAACCAAATGGAATCATGAAGTAACAAATCCCCTGTCATGAGAGTCATGTCAGCAGTACTTGTATGATATGATGACAGGACTTGGATTGATCAGATGGTTTAAGGTTAATCCCATACCTTCCATTCACATGGTTATGTGACCTTGGGCAAATCATTTCACCTCTGTGCACTGTATTTGTCTTCATCTTTAAAATGGGACAGAAGGTAGAACGCTGGAGTATATAATCCCCGGGGCCTTTTCTCTGTCAGGAGCCTGTATAGGAGATGAGCGTATCCACTCATTTCTGGACAGGCAACTCAAAAGTATTCCATTGAGAATGAACAAGCAGCATTAGCTTTGCATGTGAATGATGGCACATTTATTATCAGATTTATTTCATGTATTACCTGTCCTTCCCCTCCCTGTCTTCCAACAGATTTAGTAGATCTCAGTCAGTTTTAAAGCTTTCGGCCTCTGCTGCACCTGTAGTAACTGTCTGCCAGAGGCAGCCCTTTTTCAAAGTCCCTATCTTACTGTAAGTAACCAGAATTTCTAAAGATGGAAGGGTTGCCCCTGCCAACTCCATTTCACTGTTTCTCTATTTCTTGAAAGGAGCAATGAAAGGGAGATGGTATCCCATGTTGAATAAGCAAGTGTCTGCCTTCATTCCAGCCTTGTCATGGCTCCAGTAAGCTCATTTCATCACAAATTTATGACTCCTAAAATCAATATTGACTGTGGATGTTGGGGGGAGGACAATTTTGAGGGCACATCTGAATTACCAGTGAACCCATAGGAATTCCCTTCAGTTGGGTGAAAAATGATCAAGAAACAAAAGCTAAAGGAGGAGTCAAGGAGTACAGCATCAAGGTGCTGAACTCATTGTTAAACCTGAGTCCTTAGTGCTTAGCAACTCTGAAGTCCTGGATGGAGGAAAGACTTGGTCTGTTTGTGATAACAGCAGGTGCTTTCCAAGGTACAGACTGTCTGAGTCATTGTAGAGGCAACATTCTCTCAAGATCTTCTTCACTTTCAAGTTTTCAACATGCCATTTTGCAGGTTCCTTTTTAGACTATCAGTATTTTGCCTTTGATGTTGATGGTCAGCTTGGAATTTGTAATAACATTATTTACCATATAACAGGGATAAATAATCTTTCATCTTGCAGAGGCAGGGGTGGGGGGTTCATGGCAGTTTATCAAATTGACTCCTGGATTGCTATGGCTCTAGTGGGAACTACATGGATAAATCTATGTTAAACAACAGCAGCATGAAATAGTGGAAGAAACACTGGATTGTTTAGCCAAAAACCCAGGGGCTAGTCTCCACCACCTCTGACTAGCCATAAAACTTCAGACAAATCCTGCAACCTTTTGAAGCCTCACTTCTTTTTCATCTTAAAAAATGAAACTCATTTTATCTTATTTGCCTACTTCAGAAGATTGTTGTAAGCAACAAATGATACTGGGAGGGGGATAACAGATGGAGAGGATGTGAAAGGACTTTGTAACCTGGCAAGGACTCTAAATTTCCAAGGAATGATTTCTATTAGCGATGGTCTTAGTAGCAGTAATTGAAGATATTCTTTATATCATCCTCATATATAAATTCCCTCATTCCCCTTTGTTTTCATATGCCACCAGGGTTCTGTTCTTAAAGTTTTGAATTAAGGGGTAAATATCTTCACTTTAAGGATTTAGGAGATGTCTCTCATGGGGTTAGATTATCATTTATAAAGAACTGAAACTGAGGATCTTGAAAATGCTAATTGTAAAGCTTATCATTACAGAGTAGATGTTAGATGCTGCCCTGAAACTTTGTAGCATCCTGATAAGGTATAATGCTTTCCTTTTCAGCATAGATTGCAAAATGAAGGGTAAAACATTTAGAAATTAATAAAGCATATTTATAAAAAATATACCTGGCCATGCGCAGTAGATCATGCTTGTAATCCCAGCACTTTGGGAGGCTAAGGCTGGCAGATCATGAGGTCAGGAGATCAAGACCATGCTGGCTAACACGGTGAAACCCCGACTCTACTAATAATACAAAAAAATTAGCCAGGTGTGGTGACATGCGCCTGTAGTCCCAGCTACTCGGGAGGTTGAGGCAGGAGAACCGCTTGAACCCAGGTGGTGGAGGTTGCAGTGAGCCGAGATCCCGCCATTGCACTCCAACCTGGGCGACAGAGTGAGACTGTCTCAAAAAAAAAAAAAAACAATATATATATATATATATATATATATATATATATACACACACACACACCTAAGTGTCAGACTAGATAATTTCAAGATTAGTGTGATCATAATAAATTTTTATTTACCAAATACCCTCAGCCTAGAGCTTTTCAGGTAACCAATTAAATGCACACTAAGTATTACTAATTGCATTATTTAAATTGGTATATTATTTTAGGTTTAGAAGGTCCCTCTTCTTCATGATAATGCATTTTCATGAAGAAAGACCTTAAAGCTGATTCTAAGATCTTCAAATAACACGTCATAGTGTAGTATATGTTGGTGAGTTTATTTATCTTGAGTTGGGAGCTTTTATAGATTCCAGCTATATGTCTTCACCACAAATCTTGTTGTTGTTTTTTTTTTTTTTTGTGCTGATGGCATGAGTGAGAATAAATGGAAGTTGTGGAGTCTGTGAAGGCCACTGGAGGGAAATTTCCCAATCTCCTAATATATCAGTGTCTCTTCCTGTCTGTTTCTGATGGGGTCCTACAGCAGGTCAACATCCTTAGGTAAAGAAAAGCTTCCTAAGAGTTAGCAGCAGTCATTGAAAGTAAATTAATGAAACCCTGCATCTGCTGATCTATTTGACAAGAAGAAATTCTGGCTGCCAACAGTTAGAAACCACTAGAAGTAATCTCCATTGGAAACCGGGCTTCGACTTTCTGCCCTGGGCTGCCCAAAGTATTGCATTAGACAATGCGAAAGTAAGTTGAACTTTGAATTATAATTTCAATGACTGTCTAGCGAAATGGATTCATGCTCTGACACTGCACCTTTGAGGCTGTGGGTTGGTTCACATAAGATAAAAATCTGTCTGGCCTGACAGTTGAAAAGGTCGCAAGAACGCTTGATGTCTGATGGTCTCAGTGTATTGCCAAATCTTGATTAAAATGGAAGACTTAGGAACAATTATGTTTTTTTCTTTCAAAATAATCTTTTCAAACAGAGCCATTTCTACATGTTTTGGCTTGAAGTTTATTGACTTAGCAAAGTATCGATTATATTTTCACTACCATTTAGCAATAACCTCATACTTAACATGAAGCTCTCACATAGTTGAGATACTTTGGCCTTGGGGCCAACACGTTATTTTTGAAAATGACATCTAATTGTCATTGTAGTATGTTTGGTATTAAAACTTGAACTATCTACATTTTAATGCTTCCACTTTAGCTCTAAAGCACGTTGCCTGTCATCTGTTTTCGTTATGAAAATACTTGCAGGAATGGCTTAACATTTTTACTTCTGTAGATCATGCAGGCTCTGTACCTGTGAAATGTGTAGCTTTTAATTTTAGATTAGAGACTTCTACTAGCTAGAGATTAACACAAGTTGAATCTTTCAAATTAATCTGCTTTTGGGCCACAGATTGACAGACTTAACAGACACGAGTCACCTTAAAGACTGGATTCTAAGCCAACCCGCTTGTTTTACATCTGGGAAAACTGTGACTTGCCCAAAGTCATACAGTTTGTCACTGAACCAATAGAGTTTCTTCAAGACAATCAGTTCAAGTATATTAAACAGTATCTCATGAAGTGCTAAAGGAATCCTGAGGGCAGGGACAAAGTGTTACATATAGATGTCCACCATACTCAGAGGAACTCTGTTCAGATTAATCTACCACATTTTCTGTTCTTAGCCAATTACATTTCACTATGCCAAAAATAAGGTACTTTCAGGAAACTACTTTCTGTCTTTTCCAAATGCCAAAGTCACTCTCTATCTGAATTTTTTCTCTTATTCAAAGTTAAGGTCCTGTCTTACTTCCTTGCTTGACCACCAGATCCATGGACAGTTTTTCCTTTCGTGACTTTCTATTAAAGTTATTGTCAGAGCCATGCATCTGGCTTTTTAAAATATGATCACCACATAAACTGGATTTCCAGGATAGCCCTGATTTCAATTCATTCTCCCCATAAATTGGTATTCTAGAAATTCCCATATTTGGCCATGTAAATCACGTCATGCAAGCTGACTTTGGTACCCACTGAAAGAAAATTTTTTTTCTGCCAATGTGCCTCATTTAGGGATCAAAAAAAGATATCTAACAGTGCTAACATGCACTGTAATTCCTCACTTTAGATATGCGGGTCTTGTCTACTCGTCTATAGTATACCCTCCCTGTCTTAGTCTGTCTTGTGCTTCTATAACAGAATACCTGAGACTGGGTAATTTATAATGAACAGAAATTTATTGGCTCACAGTTTTAGAAATTGAGAAGTCCAATATCAAGATGTCAGCATCTGGCACAGGCCTTCTTTCTGCATTATAACATGGTAGAAGGCATCACATGGAAGAAGTTGGAGGTTGGGGAGAGAGAGAGAGAGTGAGAGAGACAGAGAGAGAAGCAGAAACAAAAGAGTGCCAAACTTGTCATTTTATCAGGAACCCACTCCCATGATAATGACATTAATTTATTCATGAGGGCAGAGCCCCCATAGCCTAATCAACCCTAAGGGCCCCACCTCTGAATACTGTTACAGTGGCAATTAAATTTCAACATGACGTTTTGAAAGGACAAACATTCAAGCCATAGCACTCCCTGTGGACAGCCATTGTTTATCATGTACTGCATTTTACCTAATGCTTAGCTTAGTGCACTGTGCATACTGAGGGTGCAATGCATATTTGTCATTTGGGATTATTTCCTCTACATGAACAGATTTTCCAAACGCCAAATTTAGAAGTACTGCAACACATTAATTCTGGTCAAGAGTAGGTCTGGTTAGTTCATTAAGAGTTTATTTTATCAGTAATGTGTTGTGCTTGTACCTGAAATTATAAATGCCTGCCAGGTATCTGTTTATCCTACATACTTCCACAACTCAGAAATAATCAATACCTTGTTTTCTTGTGGATGCGAGAAAAGTTAGGATCACTGATGCTGGGTATATGCTGTCCACGTTAATTGGCATAGACCGTTAGGCTTCATAAACCATGGTACACCATGTATCACTCCTTCTTTGATCTTCAGCATAAAATTCAATGGGCTTGAGATGCTCCACAGAGCTGGCCCACATTTAATGTCACAGACCCTTTATGACACACACTATGTCTATTTCAGGGGTCAGTTTTTGCAGAGTGATTTTCTGGAAAAGTGCCATGCCCTTCCATGAGCCAAGAATTTCAGTGTCTCATAAATGGTGGACAGACAGGACCTTGGGGCCATCTCTCCAGCTAACAGAAGATACTAAGTAAGGCCCAGGGGAAGTTTAAGAAACAAACTTCTTGTGTTTGTTCTATTGATTTTCTTGCCAACAAGAAGTGTAACAAATTGTGATGTTTCCAAATAAAAAGCATCAGGAATAAGCTGCAATTTTATTGAGTGATTTCCTGGACACACATGCAGGTGCATTTTGGAAGAGGCTGGATATAGTCAGACACAGGTAACAAAGCCAGGTCACTTAACAAAGCAGGAAAGATAAGGGCCACGGTTGCAAATCATTATTTATAATCAAACAAAATGGTAATTTTGCCAACACTCCCTTCTCAAATATAAGACCATCATCATGGTAATCAAACTATTACTCTGACACAGTTTACTTATCAGGAGACCAATCTGAGATTGATGACCTGAAAATGGAGGTTGTCTTTCAATTCATTTGAAATGCAAACCGAGTAGACAACCTATACCTACTGTGGCATATTTTTAAAGCAAAATCAGGCACCTACATTGACCTCCTATTTACATTTCTTTGAGAAGAAAAGAAAATCACATAAAAGCTATCAAGAAACACATTTCACAGCAGGCAAATTAATTGGTTTTACAGTATTTGAATGGAGGGTTTGTCAAATAAAACATGCCGTGACAGTTAATAGTGTCATTTAGAGCCAGAAAATTATTGGCTTATTTGTTATTGGATAAAAGGAAGGCAAACATTTTGTATTAGAAAGTTTTAATGTGTTTAAAATCCTCATTAGGGATTAATGGACATGCTTGCTTAGCATAGCGCCTCATTAATTTGAGGCTAAACAGTTACTTCTGTGTTTCAATCTCAGTGTTGTTTCTTAACATTTTTTTTTTACTTCTCTTTAATTAGATCTTGCATTTGAGTTTGGTCTCTACACCATTGGAGATGTAGATTTAATTAATGAGATTTATAAATCTAATGAAAGTGAGTTATTCTTAGCTATCGTTTCATTTTAGTGAGCAGTTAAACCACATGTAAGTGGGCGCAGATCTAAGAGATTTCAGAAGTACAGAAAAAATGTGAACTTCCCTGAATATATTTAGCTGTGTCACTTGGCATTAATAGATAAAAGTGTTTTAATTAGAGTCATAAATAATAGGGGAGCTGGCGAGGATTCAGTTCCCATGCACATGGCTTGTTCTTTAGGATCATCACTGTCAAAGAAGAGCAATTGTAACTCTGTTTCTGTGGAATTTCAGTGTCATCCACTGGCAATTAAGACAATCCTAAGTGCGGAGTATAGAGAGTCAATAAGGCGCCAAGTTCGTTAGAGGTTAGTACAAAAGTAGAGCCACTTTCTATCAAGTGTATTCTGTTGTCACTGTTTTATTGAGGGCATCTGTGGGTATGATTTATAAAGTCTATTCCATTTACATTGCTTTAAGAGGAATTTAGTTAAAGGAAAAACTGATATCTGAGTTTTTGGTTTTCAAAAAGACGTTTAAATCATTAGTTATTTATTTGTAAGAAGACCATTGTAGTTTCTTTAGGGCGAGGGATTGTGAATGTCAAGGTAAGTCCTTTTTTTTCTAAAAGATTTTCAAAAAATAAGAGCCAAAGGTACATATTTAAAAGCTTCTTTTTTAAACGGGGTTATGGAACTTAATTTAAGACCCCATAATATACCTGTGGCAATGCCTTCAGAAATTACCAGAAAAAACTGAACTCCCACTTTTTTTTTCCCATGAGGAAGTCCTTGTATCTTAGACACTGTAAATGATTTGAAGAACTTGTCAGTCCAAGACACATAAAAGATAATCGTATTTTAAAATACTACATGATAGCAATCACATATTAAATGTGTAAAATGCTTGCTTGAATACAAAATATTTCAATGATTAAAAATAGCTCTTCTTTAAACAATTCAGAAACTCTGTCTAATGTTCTAAAGGAATGATTTCTCTCAGGAGGATATGAGTTAATCGAGTTCTCTGTGCTCCCAAAGAGACAGAGTAGCATTCAGTTAGGCCCAGGGGAGATCCTCAAGCCTTGGGGCTTAAATTTGGCCCTGGGCTTAATTTCATCTGGCCTTCTGGATAATATTACAGGAGTCACTACGGTGGAGTCCTGGTCATTAGTCCTACTCCTGCGCTTTCTGCTTATTGCAGTCAGAATGAAGCCTCTTCTAGATTAGAGTATTTGGAGAACTGTGAACTATGGTTAATTAATCAGTGTTGGAAAAAGCAGAAGCTAACAGTGAGGAGCAGTGTCACCTTCTTCCAAATCATCAGAGCTACTTGGCCTCCAACTCCCTTCTTTCTCCCCGCCTCCTTATCCCTTCTATTATACTTCCCTAGCAAGTCTATGATCCATGTTTCTGTTTTCGAAGACAACTATTCCAACCTTTCTTTTCTCTTCCAATTTCCAGTAACCACACCCCACTCTCAGCTGATGATCTTGCCGCATACTTCATAGAGAAAAATAAGATACAATCAGACAAGTACCATCTCATCTTCTCATCTTTAATTTCTCCAACCCAGCTGCTTATGTACCTAGGCACTCTGCCTTCCCTCCTGTTACAATGGAAGAAGTGTACAGAAGTGTCCATGTTCCTATTTCAGGCCAACCTCTTCAGTTGTGTCTTGATCGACTCCCTCCTTATCAAGGACTTTGCTTTTACAATCATCCACTTTCTCTTTTGCCACACTTTTTCCCTCTTCACTGAGTTCTACGCATCAAGTATATAAATATATCTTAATATCATCCCTCTTATAAAAACAAAACCAAACAAAAACCTTGACTCCACATCACCACTTTATATTATTTCATTTCTCCACCTCCTTTCACAGTAGGAATTGTTTATTCACTCTCTCCACCTCTGCCCCTTCCACTCTCTCCTCAATACACAATCAGGTTTACATCCCCACCATGCTGCTGAAACAGCTATGATCGAGGATACAAATGACCTAGATATTGCTAAAGCCAATGGCCTATTCTGCAGCCTCATCCTTATTTAATGGCCAGTTTTTCCTGGAAGCACTTTTTCTTCTAGGCTATTGTGACCCCATGCTTGCTTCCATACACACTTTAAGAATTCATTTTTGGCTTTGGAATACATGACATGTCATAGATAATATGCTATGCTATGCGGAGTGTGGCCTCCTGGCAAAAGGACTACTACATATAGCAAAATACATAAAATAGGAAAGAATAAAGCAGAGTGTTAATAAAATCGTAGAATCCAAAAGATGTGTGAAAGATCGCATAACCCGGTGACCAGCCCAAAGTGAAAGTGTTGTTATTCTGTGGCAACATAGGAAAAGTAAGATAATGATGTGTGTGTGTGTGCCAGTATGTTTGATGTTAGCATAAATTTAACTGTTCTGTATTTTGAACAAACTGGCCTTTATTCTGAGATTATGCCTTATTAACCTTTTGGATGTTATAATGTTCTTTTACAAAATAATAGTGCCAATGGTGGATTTTGTTTTGTAATGCCCTTATTGATAAAAGAAAAAGTTAGTAATCTTATACATATCCCTCATTATTTTTGTACTGTTATGTGAAATACAAAACACTGGGTACTCGGAATATATTCTCATGCCTTCACTGTATAGGCTGTTTAGGCTGCAGGCTGGCGAGTGAAGTGAATTGTCCCAAATTACACAGCTAATTAGTGGTGGAGCTTGGACACATAACTACTGTTTCCTGTCAGGTTTTTTCGCTACTTTATAAGATTTGTTACCTGAAAGTGAGATCACTGCTTTGTAATTGTTTACTTTCTCTATATTATGAGAGTGTGCTATGATCTTTGAAGAGGTCAAGAGCATACTACAACTTTAAAAACTCTAACATTTACTCTTTAATTGACAGAATTCAAAGGTGAACTTGCCTCCTGATATATCTTTTTTATGTATTTAGATAATGTATTAGTTCACTCTAGTTTGTACATCTCTAGTTTTGCAGTCTTCTCTTTTATTATGAGAGATTATTATGCACCTGCACACAAGACAGTCATTACCATTAATGGCAGTACACTAAGTAGGGATTAAGTGGAATCTAGATTTTGATCCTAAATGGTCTTTGGTTGCAGTACTAGGACTTTGGGACAGAAGTGGGTATCCTGTAGGCCCTGAGGAGTTGGCTGCTTACCTAGGAATTTCAGAAGGAAAAGACCAGGGCCAGAAGATCTGAGGATTGTAGGACAGGCACCAAAAGAAGAAAGAAGGTCAGGAAGAGCATAGGCAAGAGAGGGCAAGCAAGTGGGGTCAGAGTCACGGAGGCTGGCAAAGAGAAGTAGGAGACAGCTTGAGTCTGATCCCAGAATGATGGAATCATAGCAAGAAGCCTAGAGACTCTAAGTTGGAGATCTGTCCCTGTGGAACTGGGCTGGAAGACCCTACTCAGCCGGGGTATGAGTCTGGGTAGCTGCAGCAGCAGTAACCAGAATGGCCTCACTGACTAGCCCAGGGGACTTGAGACAGGGCATCCTTGAGGGAATGTGAGCCAGGCAGCAAGGTGCTTCCAGATAGGTTCTTGATTTCTAACAGTAATATTTCTAGATGTTTACCTTGTTTTTGTCGAAGACTGTAATATACCCTCATTCCCCCCATCTCCTTTTATAGCTCACTTTTCTATCGAAACTAGTTATTAGACCAAATAAATGAACAGTGAGTTAATGGCTATTCAGAGCCCACTGAATTAAGTACTCTTCACTTGAAATTCCATCTGCCATTAGGTACTCTCAGCTGATGATGGGCCTTTCTGCATATGCATTCCACCGTTGCCCATACCTAATGTAATCACTGAAGAGACGTCCTCATAATGAAGCATGTCACTCACCCCTCCTCCACCCTTCTCATCCCCACTCTCCCTTATCTCTGTTGTCATATCCACTTAAGTCCCATCTCCAGCCTCCTTTTTCACCTTTAATGAGAGCCAGCAGATGGAAAAGCAGCCTGAGACTCTTTACACACTGGGACCCTGAAT
Organism: Pan troglodytes; assembly: GCF_028858775.2. Lineage (NCBI taxonomy): Eukaryota > Metazoa > Chordata > Mammalia > Primates > Hominidae > Pan > Pan troglodytes. Next base: position 146,191,230 of record NC_072421.2, read on the forward strand.
AGGATTCAGTAATTAGCAACATTCATAAGATGTCATGGGAGCCAGTTTACAAGGCAACCAAACTATCTCCTCAGTGGTTCCAAGGCTCAGAGTACTGACACCCTTCTAAGGACTTTTGAGAGAACTTAGCATACAAAGTGCTGATGGAGACTTAACATGCACCCCCTACTAGGCTAAGGTACTTTTATAAACCTCACTTCATTTCAACATCACAAAAATCCTAGAAGTGGATTTTTAAAACTTTTTCTTACATAGGTAGGGATACAGAGGCTCAAACAAGTTCGAGTGGCTTGCCCAAGGTCATAAAGCAAGTTGAACTTCAGAAATAGGATTGAAATCCAGTTCTATGGAGCCTCAAAGACCAGGCTCTTTCCACTGCCCCTTAGAGCCCCCAGAAAACACAGTAAATTATCTCATTCATTTGCTCAAAGAAATAAAAGTTCATGGTTACCTTTTAGTTTTATGTTCATGTATGATTCCAAACAAAGGGTCATTTCCTGTATTTGGCTTAAAAAGACATGTGTTAAATTATTTTGATCTTCATGCTCTACTTTTTGTTCTTTTTGTACTTTTTTGGTGCATATTACCTTGTTTTACATGAAGTATTTTGACCAGGAGACTTACTTAAAAACTGGCCAGAAGCAGTATTTTAAAGTAAACACCAGCTCTTTGGATGCCCAGGATTTTTGCTGTATTAAAATGAAATTGGAAGATGAGCTGGTTAGCTGGACCATGTAACTGTTGTGAAATCGTTTTTGTTTTGATTAAAGTTATATTACCCGAGGACTTCTGTCTACAGCTTATGCAATATTAACTGTTCCCGTTTAATCATAGACTCATGAATACAAACTAGAATAGGGACGGTTAAGGTGAGGCAGGAAGCAAGGGACAGACAGATCCTAATGTGAACTGAGTTTGTAGTTTTCCAAATTCATTTTGGAAAACTGGGACTCCCTGGATAGAGACATAGGGGATTTCATAATGCATGCAAATAAGAACTTCAGAGGCTGCTGTCCTCTGTTTTTACAAATTACCAACGATGGGAATTACAAATTTTAAAAAGATTGAAAACTCATTTGGTAGTACAGTATCATAACCTGAGTTTTTATTTTATTAGTAATTCTGCGTCAGGGGACTTCTGTGTACCATAAATCAATCATGGGGATAAATGGGGAAGTTTGTTAATGAAAGTACAAACGGAATTAGTTTGGAAGCCACCATCAGTGTCTGTTGTGGATATTGGTTAACTGGGCCCAGTTATTTAATTTGCAATTAAACTTTTGATTTTTAAGTTTTACTTTGAGAAAGTGTTTGTCAAGGTGGAATATGCCTAGACTAGTGGACTATGATTGCCAGCTTTGTGGGACCGCCCTCAGGATGATTTTATGGGAAAAAATGACCTGTCTTCTCTCACAATCCCTTGGTAATAATATACTCAGAGGCATGCATTGAGCTCCTCTGGATTAACCATGTGTTGATCATTATTCTATTAATGTTTTACGTTAATCTCCATGTTTTCTATTAGTGATGGCTGCTGCTTATGTCTCTCAATGCCACTATCAGGGTGTTTTTCATATCTTGTATTACCCTAATCGCTAAGAAGTATGCTCCAAACTGATTAATTCCAGAATGATTAAAACATCCTATGCAATTCATTTATTGTTGCTGCAGTTAATTGAATATTTGATGATTTAAAGGTACCCTGATTATTTCATAAGATATGTATTTATCACCAGGCAGATAATTTGTGTGTGGTCTCTCTGTGGCTACATGGGGTGGCAGCCTGCACTGTCAGATGCAGAGAGGGTAGGCACTTGTGAGGGTTCTCAGTAAACTCACCACCTGCCTGATGTGCACCTCCCTTCCCTGGCCCTCAGAGGACCACGTCCGTGCCCAGCACAAGAGGGTCGTCTGGGGCCAGGAGTGAGAGCACAGCCTCCCCTGTGTGTCGTGCAGCTTGCTTTCTGCTCCAGGAGGAGGGGGCGGAGAGGGGGAATGAGAAAGGACGCTGCAGCTCTGAGTGGCTAACTTGCGCTTTGTGGACTATCTGAATACTCAAGAGTGGATTTAAAGAGAGGAGAAGGTGCCTCGGGAATTAAGCAGCAGCTTGGCAACTCAACGGGCAGCAGTTCTAATCCCAGTGCCACCACTAGCTCTCTTTCTCAGTCTCTGTCTTTCACACCTGTCCGAGTAACTCCTCCAGAATTACTGCGAAGACGTGTGGGTGTGTGTGAGAGAGAAAGAGAAAGAGAGTGCAAGAGAATAGCATTTGGGGCCGAGCCCCAGCCTTAGCTCAGCTTTCTTCCAGTGTGCAGAGTGACCCTGGTGCATCTCCGCAGGGGGCTCAGTGACTGAAGTGGCCTCAGGTGGCCCCATCACTTCTCAGCCATGTCGAATCCTTGGCCTCTCACTCCCATATGGAGCGAGGACTACGGTGGGGACCTCAACGGCTGGGAGCTTCTGTCTGACATGGCAGTGTCGGTGAACCCGGTAGGTACCCTTTCCCTGGCACTTAAATCAGACCTCCTGTTTGGTCTTGTCTGTTTCCCCGTAAATGTTGTCTCCTCAATTTGCGTGGAGTCTTGAAGGCAGAAATGATGCTGTCTTCAATGTCTTTAAATCCTCCCTCTTGGCACCATCCTGAGCACAGTGTGAGCTCAATCAGGATTTGTTGTCTAAAGAAATAAATGGGAGAGCTGATGAATAGGCGGACAGGCGAATGAATGCGATCCTATTACCCTTGTCATGACTACCTTACAATGTATGTCCCAGTGGGTTTCTAATTGTTTGTTTTCCTATCCCATCTAGACATTTAACTCTGAGAGAAAGAACCTGAGACTCCGAGTGATTTGTATTACCAACTCTCCATGCTTTGCACTGTGCTAGGCACGTAGGAAATATTTGCTGGTTAATTAAAAAGCACTTGCAGGAAGGAAAAGCACTTGCGGTTCAAATGTGGTTGTCTTACGGAGAAAACAGCAGTGGGCCCGGGCTAGATGAATTTGCGGAACTAGTAACTTCATGAGAATGCTGGATTTTAGTGTTTTCTAAAGAAAAATATCTAATCACTGAGTGTGAATGCATATTTATTTGACTGTTCTTGCCTTTAGAGTTCTCTGTCTGTCCTGAGTGCTGCCGACTCCAATAGTCAGTCATTATTAGATGTGCTGCAAAGCTCCAGAGTCCACAACTCTTTCTCTTCTGACAGTATTTCCTCCCATAAAGAAGTGGATATTTATATTTCAAAGAGTAGAGATGATATTTTCAGTTGGCAAGAGTGAGTCAAATCTTAGTTTGAAAAGACGAGAAGACAGGACTTAAGAAAAGTAAGGAGAACAACAGGACAAGGGGTAATGTATTGGGCTTTGCGGATTACAAAGCACATTCACATCACTTATTTCACAGGATGCTCACAGAAACCCCGTGAGATTTAAAAAAGGATGGGTATTACTATTATTCTTTCCTTTTCTTTTACATTTGGAAAAACTAGAACTCAGAAAGGTACAGTTATTAAGTCCTGTTCCCAAGTGGTAGGGCCAGGACTCCCTCCCAACCCTTTTGACTCATCAGCAGGTGCTCTTGCTGTGTCTGCATATCACTGATATATTTTCACTGTGATTTAAAAATTAACACTGATGTGTTTGCGTGGGAAAAGGCGAACAAAGACCTTTTCATGAGACTGGGCCATACATTTTTAGCCTAGGCTGCCCACTCTAATACAATACAACAATGATATTGAAGATTTAAGCCTTTCTTATAATCCTTTGACCTTTGTATTTGGGGAATGTATTTGTTAGAAGTTCAAGAACTCTCTTGGAAAATACAGTTGCTGCAGCACTGAACAATGGAGTGAGATTGTATTTGCAGTTGAGAATTACCAGTTTAGTTGTATAATCATATAAACATGTTAGACCAGCATCTTCCAGTGTATATTCTGCAAACATTCATTGTGTGGAATAACAGTAGTTATTAATTGGAAAATAAAACAAGCAAACAAACAATCAAACAACTAAAACTAAAAACCCAAGACTGAAGCCAAGGAAGTTGGGAATGTACTTTATTAAAAATTTTAGACAGGTGTCTCACAGCTTTTTATTTGCATCATGGATCTCCAAAGGGGGATACAATATGGGTTGCAGCATTTCCCATACTTCTTTGAACACAGAACCTTCCATTTTGCATAACTAGTGTCCATGGGATGGTCACCTTTTTGTACTTCCCCAGAGCTTATAGTTGTGCATTAACTATGTGATTCTTCATATTCACCTTCCTATTGAGCCTGTAAACTCCATGAGTGAGGAAACTGTGTCTCCTCTTGCTTCCCATTGTATCTCTGCCTAGCACCAAGTGGCACAGTCTTTGGCTCTCCAAAATTATTTGTTGAATGAATGAATGAATTGTGCTACACCAAATCACCAGTGGTTCTCTATATGAAACCTGTATTTTAGATTCTTTACAAGGTATGCCCAGCCAACTTAAGTCTTTTCTTCTACTGTTTCTTCTACCTAGTATTAGAGTATTATTGTTATCAGAAGGATGACTGTATAAATTTGTCATCCAAACTGGAGGACATTTTTGAGAGGGAAAGGGAATACTATCAATAATTACACAGATAAGAAGTGTAACCTGGGGCTATACTGGGCCATCTAGAATTGATAGCCCTTCATTATTGGTGACTGTCTCAGGCTGTCTCCCCTATTTGGGATTTTGGGCCTCTTGGAGCAGGGACTTTTCCATGTAGAAGGTCTTCAATAAATACTGGTTGTAATTAATACATGTACAGAAGTGACCATAATGCTGTTTGAAGATTTGCTGTATTGTTTAACTTGTAGTTTTTACAGGTGAGGAAATCTAGTGCCATATTCTATTCTTCATTTCCCCAAGTATAGTTGAGTCCATACTTCAGTCTGTTGGGGAGTTAATAATCGTCCTTGCAAGAGGCCTGGGCAATGTCAATGTAATGGCAGTGCTCTCTTAACAGGATTGGGCTTTCATCTTTCAAGGCAGTGAATGAGAGACCCACTGTTCTTACCAGAGCAGGCAGGAAGCAGATGTGATCGGATTGCAATCCTGGAGAGGGTGAAGGTGTGAAGGGGAGTTAGGAATGTTTGGGGGATGCCTAAAACCTGCACAGATAATGTAGTGATCAGCAGAGATTTTTCTAGATGGTTGCCTGACTCTCAAGTTCCTGATCATGCACTGTCTTACAGCTGGTTTCTTATTTTGTTATCTCGCTTCTTGCTTTCACTGACTATAAAGCACCTGCAGGAAAGGGCTATGGGCCTGACATGGAGTAAACCCTCAGTACATTTCTGCTAGTGACTTGAATCTTGATTCATTAGGAAGGTGTCACACTGGGAAAAATGGATCATGGGATTCACTGAGTATACTTCTGAGACTTTTTCTAACTGCCAAGGCAAGCATGCAATTTACACAGGCCGTTATCCTTAGTGTTTTGTAGGTGCCTAGTTGGACTCCCAAGTTCAAAAAGAACTCAATTTAATCACAAAAGTGTTTCGTATAGGCCTTATATTTTTAATGAATAATATACAAAAGTATGTCAGAGGGTCAAAGATGCCTTAAAGATCACGAGATCAAGCTCTCTTTGGATAGATGAGCAAAGAGAAGCCCCAGGGGATGGGGGATGGGTCAGTGCCTGAAAGCAAATCAGTGACAGAACAAGGAGTCACTTTATTTCTGCACCATGCACTGCGATCTTACCGCTTCATTAAAGTAAAACAAAATTAGCCATTTGCAGATATTCTTTTGTATTTAATAGGAAAAAATTGATAGCTAGATTTTCTTGCTTTACAGTTTGTCCTACAGAGTAAACTATTATACAAGAAGAAGAAGTAGATTGTGCCTAATGTTTTCTGTTTATTTTGTTTCAGGTAAGCCTTCCCAGTGATCCAAGCTGTGTTGAAGAAATCTTGCGGGTGAGTTTAAACCTTTATTTTTGTGCCTTTTAATAATGAAGCAATCTATCTGCTTAAGCTGTTTAAAGTAATTACTGTTCTGTTTCAAGGAGTTTCATGATGGGGAATCCTGACATTCTACTTCAAGACCCTTCTGCTTATTCCAGTGGCCTCATTTCTTGCCTGTCTTCTTTCCATTTTGTAATCAAGCTAGTCTTCTAATATCACTAAGCTTCTGCCCTATCCATTCCTATATCCTTCTCAGACAGAGACTTACCACCTTCTTTAGGAAACGTTCCCTGTTCAAGCACCATACCCTAAACCTTTGCCTTTTACCTTTCTGGGATCTCAGCTCAATCTCACTGCTGCTGCCCACTACGTGGAACATGGTTACCGAGATTGATTGTGGCCTATAATAAGGGGAAGAGATGTGGGAATGGGAGAGGAGGAGAAGATGAGAGACTTGAAAATGATGGCATGTTGTGGAAAGTGTTACTTATGGAAGTGAGTGAATGCCTTGAGGGCAGAACAAAGTTGAAAGAATGGCTATAATCTCTTCTGAAGTAAACAATCAAACCAAAAGAAGAAACCAAAGTTAAGCAAGAAAAACATATCTGTCTGCTCTCTCTGGCCATTGGCATCATAAGGCAGTATGGAATCTCAAGAATAGGAGTCATGGTAATGAGCTCCTGAGCTCCTGTCCTGGCTCTACCATTTGTCACTTCTGTGACCTTGGACAGATGACTTTATCTCTCTGAATCTCCTTTCCTCGTCTGTAAAAGAGGACAATAATACCTGCCCTAACTCCCTTATAGGCTACCAAGTGGTATATAAATGCTGGCTATTGTGATAAATGATGACCAGTGTAGTCATGTAAAAACCATGAAGGCTTTCTATCTGGGAAAGAAAATAATCTATGTGCCAGTGAAAATTTGGCACCCCCTTTCCTCAGTTACCAAAGTCACTCCAACTCCCTCCTGATCCCCCTCTCCCAGTAAGTGCCTTCTCAGCAGCCCAGTGTTTGAAGCAAGCCCTGAGAAAATGCAGCCAAAGGAATAGTCGAGAGCCAAAAGCTGTTTACCATTGAAATGGCTTGCCACCCGGAGTATACCTGATGTACACATTCGTGCACCTGTTGCAGCCCAAGAACATTGTTCTTGACTATTAAAGAGATGAGTCAGTCATATCGCTTTGATCAACGATGAGACTATATGGATTAGGGCAGGGGTTCCCAATCCCAAGTCAATGGACTGGTACCATGTGTTCCTCATGAGAATGTAATGCCTTGATGATCTCAGGTGGAACAGTTTCATCCAAAACCAACTCCCCACCCCTACTCCCACTCCCTACCCCCTCATCTGCGGAAAAATTGTCTTCCATGAAACCAGTGCCTGGTGTTAAAAAGGTTGGGGACTGCTAGATTAGGACTATGCTGACTACTTTGGTAAGATAAGAACCCAGCAACCCCTCAGTCATCTGTCTCAGGGGCCCGACGTTTTGGGTGGAGACGAGGCAGCTGTTATGAGCACCACAAAAGGAATGCACACTGGGAACTCAGGCCTTTCCCATTGGGAAAATACATTCAGTCCTTGCTCACTTGTCAACAGCCTTCCTTAACAGAAGGTAATAACATTGAAAGAAATGTCTTACTCTGCTCTAGATAGTAACCTTGTTATTCCTTTCTTCTCCGAGTCACGAGCATAAATAAACTCAGTGGCCTTTTTATAAACTCCCAAAGGAATGCCAGGCATATCTCAAAATCTCACTAATTTGTCACAATCGAAATTACGTACTTAAAAGCAACCCAGCCCTGGTGCCTAGGTGGTTATGTGACTAAATGCAGGAAGGAGGGTGAACACCTGGCTGAGGCTGGCGACACCAGTCTCCTAAAGGAGCCACTTAGAGAAACAACAGAATTTCACTTACACATGGAAAGAAAAGAAGCAGGTTGCCTTAATAGGCTCACAAAAGATAGCATGCTTTGAGAAAGTAACAAAAGTCCTTCTGTTATTCTTGAAAGAGAATCTAGAGAAATGTCTCTTTTTTTTTGAAGGGCTATAGATTGTATAGAATTCTTTTTTTTTTTTTTCCAACAACGCTGTTAATGAGTGGGCCTTCCTTTATTAAAGAAAGAATGTTTCATTCCCCATGCTTCGAATAAAAATAAGCTTTCTGAAATTTGTGTCCCCAATTTTATGACTAATTGTTAAATTTTTATAGACCACCTTGCATGTCACAATAGAGCATGCTTGTTGGGCTTTTTGTCTTAATTACACATTCATGTTCCTTTTGGTTTGAGGGCCTTAGAGGCCTGTGACGGGTTCCGCAGTAAATTTGTCACCTCATTCCCCATAAACCCCTTTCTTAGGGAAAAGTACATTTTATCTTTCTCCCTACCTCTCCTGGCCATGCTCGCTGCTTTTCAAACTAAGCAGAGGCCCAAACACTGTCATCTCTCCTCACTGAGGGGAGCTATGCAGAGGAAGGAGCACTAGCCCCGGAGTGGAGGAGCTGGCTTCCAGTTGCTCATGAGATTCCCTTATTTCCTAGCTGTGTTGCTTTTCAGTTTCTTCATCTAGAAGCATGGGCTAGTTATTACCCCGCCCATCTCTCTACCCACCTCCAATGAAGGAATATTTAAATTATACACATTGTTTGCATCTGCACCATGAAAATCTGAGTCCATTTGCTCTCCCAACTTTCCCACCTCCCTGATCCCCCTTTTTTCCCTCCACAGCCTGGCAAGCAAACACATACAAACCCACTTCATCTCACATGGGGACAGACTTCTTTTATTAACCAAATGCAACACAACCAGCCTTTCCCCACTCTCAGCCCCTCAATCCTCCAGGCTATGGAAATACTTTTGCCTTATGTGTTTTGTTATGGCCCCCTTTCTCAAAATGCTGTCCAAATTCAAGCCAGTTGGTTTCTCTTGAAAGCCCCTCTCACCATTCATCTGGCAATGTTCTCAGCTCCCCTTCAAACCTGTGGGTCCACTTTTCTTTCTTTGCCCCCCTGGGCAAAGTGCTATAATATGCTGGAGCCCACCTTGTCTGGTCTTCCAGCAATTTTCTTCTTGCCCTCATGCCCTCACAGATGCAATCAGATTATAACAGGCTAACTTGACCTGATGTGTCAACCTTATTTTCCTATAGCAGGTGACGGATTTTCAAAGCACTTGAACCTCGTTGTCTTATTTGGTCATAAGGAGTAAGGTAGTTTCTTATTATTTCATGAAATCGAAGTCCAGAGAGGTTAAATGACCTGCAGTCCAGGGTGGGGCTGGTATGTGGCAGAAGTAAAATGGTATCTGGCCTTTGTTTTCTAAATCTAGTGATCTTTGCACTACACCCAACTCTCAATCACCCTGTCACAAATCTAGAGTGAGAATCTCTGGATGTTAAACAAACTTGCTTCAGACAGTAGCTGACATTTCCAGCAACTTTAAGAATACCAGCAAACCAACATAATTTGAACAGATCTTAGAAATTAATTCTTCTTTTTTGTCATTCTTTAATATTTTGAATCTCATTTCAAATAATAATAAAACAATAGCAAATTTTCTTCTAATAATAAAACAACTGATAATAGTAATGTGTTGTCTATTGCATGTCAGGCACAGTTCATAAGCACATTATGTCTTTGAACCTTTACAATAACCCTCAAAAATTGTATTATTAGTCATGCTTTACAGAATAGTAAAGAGTGAAAGTCAGAGAGGTGAAGTAATTTGCCTCAGGTCACAGTTCTCCAAGTCTCTGACAAGAGTCATACTATCCGTTCTTCTGGTCCTGTTGGCTTATCTGAATTCATTCTTATTTAACAGGCTCCAGTCTGCTTTATGATTAACATTATAGTGGATTCAACCACCAATTCATTTCAGCTTCTGTTGTTTCCTCAATTTGTACAAATTCAGTTATGCCAGAATAATTTAAGTAGTTTTTTGAACAAACTAGAATTCACTGGCCTACAACACCTTTCCACCAAACTGACCTTCTCCCACAAAATGAGCTGTACGAATTCAGGTGTCTTTGCTCCTTTTCAGGCATATTATCGCTTATTGTGAATTTTACAAATCAGAAACTTAAAGGCAGCAATCTGTGCAATGCATCCCAGCTTTTACACTTGCTTCCGTCAGCATGCTGTTTACTCTTTAGAGTCAAGCTACCCTCACGTGCAAACGGAAATGAAAAATAATAACAGCTCTGGCCACAGTGATGGCATTTTGCAGTTACAATTCATCAATCATGTGAGGGATTCCTAGGCAGCTCATCTGTAATAATATGGGTACCAGCAGCAGCTTCTTTTCTGAGCTCTACGGGGTTTTATGGATCCTAGAGTAATCATTTCTGGAAGAGTTAAGCCAAGGAGAGCAGCATGCTCTAAATGCTACTAGCTAAGGATGGATGCTCAATGATTATTTGTTCTACAGTAGTATGATTTATTTGTTCATAGCAAGAATTTACTTTAAAAAATCAAGAAACTATCAAATCCTTTCTGGAATCAAAAATGCAGATAGAGCATTTCTTTTAGATTTGATGCTAAACAGATTGTCTCTCCTAGCAAAGCACCTTCTGTGGTTGATAATTTCATAGGCAAACATCTGTAAGGGTAATTCAGTGTTTATGAGGGATGCTGAATTTGCTAGCTAGGATTTAGGGAACTTGATTTGATAAACTGTATCTTCTTACAGATTTCTTCCTGCCATATGGATCAGGTTGGTAAACACCTACTTGGCCACCTCTTTTTGATTACAGTATGATCTGTGTTTACAGCATTCTAAATTATGGCAATTCTACTTATTAAGCTTGTGTTTTAGTTAACAGTTTTAGCATGGAAAAAAATTACCAAATATTTACAGGGCAGTGCTTGTTATTTTATTTTTATTTTTTAACAGGGAAATAAATGAAAAAGCCCATCTTGCAAGTAAGAAAAAAAAATGGATCAGGGAACAAAATTGGTCGGACAATTATGTCTGAAAGGAAATTTGATTATATTATCATAACTATGCAGCATAATCAAGCACCTTTCAGTAGAATTTCTTTTATAAATTTAACCAATAATTAGGCAATTGATTTTATATCCTGTCAAATTAATGTATAAATAATGTTCAACTTGGATTCATGCAAACGATTTTCTATATAGCTGTCTTAAATAGGAATCCTTCTGGAATGTTTCAGAAAGCATGTATCTTATTTGGATGTGGACTTTTAAAATTATAGTTTCTTGAAATAGTAATATAGTGTTCCGCCCAAGAAAGACAATTCCTAAATATAATTTAGACTATAATTAATGTTAACATTGATGGAGTCAAATAAATGAACTAACTAATGATTGTGCCCTTTGCTAATCTGATGACTAGTTCTTACCTAATGGCACTGGGAAATATGTAAATTTGTCAGCAGGTGAAAATGCCCTTGACTGGGTAAATTATGTGCAGTATTACCTTTTCTGAAGCTAATTCAAAGCACTAATGGACTTAATACGTAGCATGCATATGTGAGGTGAGCTATTCATGGAACCAAATTAGCTCATAAGAGATATTATCCATTATATGCCTCCTAGTAATCATTTCCTCTTTTCTCAAACACAAACCAACCCAGAAGAAAGATGCTAAATTTAATTATAACAACTTTATGTGAACAATGCAGGTAAGCCATCCAGTGTGCTTCCAAATGCACTTAGAACCTGTCAAGCAGTTTAAATATTTTTATATGGAATCTAGGGGTTTGCAGCTAATATATGAGGTGAATTTTAAATGATTTTACAGACGTCATTGGGAAAGTGAGTAATATGAGTAATGAGGTGACTGGGCCAGTGAATCATGGGAACCTGTCAAACATGGGGAGATGTCAGGGAAGAGGTGATATCAAATAGAAGTAACTTAGCAACCCAGCATTTAGCTGTCCAGAGAATGAGCAAGAGTAGCCCCTTTAAAATAGCTGAGTAAATTTATCAGTTCCTGTATATCTTAGGTATGCTATAAAAATAAGTCTGTTCTCTGTCAACCTGTTTCTTTTTGTGAATATGGTGATTTGTGATTTTCTATTGAATTGGATGAAAGCAGGTGAGAATTTAGGCCATGTGTAGAATTTACACCTGTTTTCTGTATCTTGGGTGTAAGGAGAGAGTAATGAAACAACACATTGGTTTGCCAAAAAGCATTCTAAGCTTATCTGAAAGAAGTAACAGCTTCCAACTGTTGTCTAAGAACCAGCATTTTTGTACTAGCTTTGCTAGTGGGATTGGGCTGGGGAAAGGAGAAGTAATGCAAGGAAGTTAACCATTCCACTTGCATCTGTGTAAAGGTGAAACCCGGGTCTCTGCAAAACACATTGAGGAAGTAGCCTCTTGGAATCAATTTGGTAGGCATCTCCCAGTTTTGAAATGAAAGAAAGAAGGAAAGAATAAAACAAGGCTTGTCCCTTCTCTCGTTTGTCATTAGAAGCATTCAGGAGAATGAGAAAAATAAACTGAAACTCCATAATTGATGTAACTAAAGGGTATCCATAAGCCTGACTCACAATTTATTTTGTGAAGGTCAAACAGGGAAGAAGCCAATAAGTGATTCCCATGGTCTTGGATTTGTGGCATAGTAGATGAAAGAAACACTGATTTTCAGAATAAGTGGAACATGGTGAAAAGCAAAAACAGTATTAGAATAATAAGAATGGGCATTAAAGTTGGAGATGGGAGCTTCCATGGACCAAGTTTGGGACACAGTCTTGAGAAGTAGGGAAGGCAGGACTGAATGAGAAATTACATAAATGATCCATATTTGTGGAAGGCACTTTGTTAGTGAGGCAAGGTGGATGAATGAGATGCTGCTTTGCAAGTAGCCTGTAGGGCTGATGTTTATTGATAACAGAGAAGTAAAGCCTGAAAGCATTTGGGCACACAGCCTTGTATTCCGAAGAGAATTCCTGCTAGTCTGGAATTCAGCCACAGCCCTGACTGGTCCTGGAAGAACTCTTGACATGAAAAAAAAATAGTAATAAAAAAGAATCACCACAAGATCTATGCAAAAAAAAAAAATACACAAAAAAGCATGTGAGAAAAGTGTACCAGAAAAACAATATTTTTATGGAAAAATTAAAGCTGTGACCAACATAGTGGCATGAATTTGTTAAAACCATGAAGCAATTTTATCTGAAAAGACAAGAACAAACTCAGTGATACAGGAACTTAAAGATTCTATTTAAAAAATAGATAAATCAGGAGGTGTGAATTAATGAATTATGAACAGAAAATCATTATAATTAATTAATTCAAGATCCTTTTCCCAAATAAAACAATAATACAATAAAATAGATACTTGGTTACTTAACGCCATCAAGAAAAAAGGGAAAACACTAATACATAAAACAAGAACTAATAAACAGAAATAACCTCAGATACAGAGAAAACTAAGAGAATAATGAGTAGCAATTTTCTCAGCTCTGTACAAATAAATATAAACCGGTGGATGAAATGGATGGTTTTTCTAGTGAAATGTAATTGACAGAGATTAACTCCAGAAAACACAGAAAATGTAAACAGGCTTATAGCCATCAATGAAATGAAGACTCTCCCCACCCCTTAACAAAAGCGTCACTCCCAGATGGGATTTCGTGAGGAAATTAAACTAAACTTTCACAAAATATGACAGTATAACTTTTACATGACATAGAACAAAAAGAAAAATTTGCAAAGTACTTTTTAGAAAAGCCAATCTAGCTTTTATTTTGATACTAAAATCTGACAAAAATAGAACACAAAAAAGAAAATTGCATAATAGTATCATTTATGATTATTGTTGCAAAGCTCCTTAATGAAATACTAACAAACAGAATCAGACAGCACTTTAAAGGATATACAATATCACCAAGTGGGTTTTATTCCAGGAGTGTAAAACTGGTTCAGTGTTAAGAAATCCATTTGTATAATGCCTTTTACAAAGAGAATAAAAAAAGAAAAATTACACAGTCATCTTCATTTAGATGAAAAAAGACACTTGACAAAACTGAATACACATTCTTGATAAAATAGAAATAAGTGGAAACATATTTAATGTGATAAAATATATCCACCTTAACCCAAAGGCTAGTATCACATTTCATGGAGAAACTCTGAAAGCATTCTCATTATAGTCAAGAAAAAGACTAGATGTTCTTTATACCACTATCATTTTATGTTTTTCTGGAGGTTAGCCAAGACAATTAAATATGTAAAGAATAAGAGGCATTAAAGTGAGAGATAATGCTTAAAATGGTTACTATTTGTACATTATACATATATTGTTTTCCTGGAAACCAGAAACAAATTAACTGAAAACACTATTATGACTAATACACAAATTCAGCAAAGTTGCTGTGTGCAAAATAAATGTATGGCAAAAAATAGTCTTTACATATAAAGCAAGCAACTATAAGATGTAATGGGCAAAAAAATCCTTTTACACCTTATGAATTGATGTAACAAGAATTGCGTCAGAGCTGTATAAACAAACTAAGTCACTATGAGAGATGCCAAAGAATACTTCAATAAAAAGGCATACAATTCCTGAAAAGGAAGACAATGTCACAGACGTTTGTGTTCTCCCTAAGTTAATCTTGGATCCTTACCTCACGCCATACAAAAACATTACTTCTAGATGTATTAAAGATTAAAAACAAAAACATAAAATATTAGAAGTATATATGGAAGATTTTAATTTATTTTTAATTTTCTGATCAAGTCTCATAATTAGATGGCAGGGATAAGAAGCAGTCAGGGGAAAGTTCAGAGGTTAGAGGAGACTGGAGAATGAAAGAGTAATTGAAAGAGAGAGAAGTCTCTCACTCTAAGGGAATATAGTAAGATTATGAGGCAACATCAAGGCTCCAGGTGATATTGAAGATATTATATTTATACAGGTTTCAATCTGTAGATTATATAATTTCCTCCAGTAGTGCTTATTTCATTACCCAGAGACCACAGGCTAATGGGTCGATGACAGCCTGGAGGCCTTAGAGAGGTTGAAAATTGCCCTGAATCATATATTCATATGGTTATGAAGCAGCTAACACAGAATTGGAACTCATGTTGGCCTGAATCCAAAGTACATACTAATAGTAGTACCACTTACCTAGCATTTTTTTGTACCTGGCACTGTTAGAAGAATTTCACATATAGTAACTCATATAATCACTATATCAATGCCGAGAAGCAAGTACTATTATCATCCCCTTGTTAGATAATGATGTGGAAGTACTCTGAGCTTAAGTGACTTTCTAAGTTTGACAGCTAACCAGTGGCAGAGCCAAAATTTCAAACCAAGCAGTTTTTGGTGATTATGAATAATGTGGGTATTAATAATTATATACAGATTTTTGCATGAACACATGTTTTCATTTATCTTTGGAATATACCTAGGAGTGGGATCGCAGAGTCATATGCTTAGAGTATGTTTAAATTTATAAAAACCATACTAAATTGCTTTTAGAGTGGCTGTACTATTTTGCATTTACACCAGCCAAGTATGAAAGACCACTTACTCAGCATGTACTTATTTCCCATTTGTATATCTTTTTTGATGAAGTGTCTGTTCAAATCATTTACTCATTTACTAAATCAGGTTGTCTATTACCTTATAAATGAATCTTGAGAGCTTTTATTGTTTCTGGACATAAGTCATTTGTCAGATATGTGATTTGCAAATATTTTCTCTCGGGCTGTGGCTTGTCTTTTCATTCTCTTGGTGATATCCTTCTAAGAGCAAAATTTCTTAATTTTGATAAAATCCAATTTATCTTTGTTTCATGTTATGGATTATTATTTTGCTGTCAAGTCGAAGAACTTTTGGGTTAATTCAAGGTCAAAAAAATTCTCCCATGTTTTATTCTAAGAGTTTTATTTAAGTCTTCATTTTGGATTAATTTTTATGTGTGATGTGAGGTATAGGTTGAGATTTACATTATGTTCCAGCACGATTTATTGAAAAGATTGTATTTAATCTTTCTCCATTGAATTGCTTTTGCATTTTTGTAAAAAGTCAATTGACCATATTTGTGTGGGTCTACTTCTTGACTCTCCAGTCTCTTCTACTTGTCTGTGTCCTTGACCTTTCACTAATACCATAATGTCTTAATTTCTGTAGATATTGTAAGTCTGAAAATAGCATAATGTGAATCTTCCAACTTTGTTCTTTTCCTAAAATGGTTTAGCTATCCTAGTTCCTTTTCCTTTCCATACAAATTTTAGATATATTATTTATATTTACAAAGAATTCTGCTTAAATGTTGGCTAGTATTGCATTACATCTATAAATCAATTTTGAGGGAATTAACACCTTTACTGTGTGCATCTTTCATCTCATGGATGTGGTCAATGTGCCTCTCCATTTATTTGGGTTGGCTACTCTATTTTTAGAGGGACACTGGTAATCTATAATCCCACTTTAGAAAATTCATGCTATGAGAAAAATCCAAGCTCCTAGAAAAACTATGTGAACAAAATTATTCATTACACAATTCTTTGTAATAGCAAAAAATGCTACTATATATTTAACAATAGGAGAATAGTTAAGCAAACTCAGATTTATACATTCAGAATCATAACCAACCATTAAAAAGATGGCTTTGCTGATGATGTAACAACATGAGGAAAAATTATGAGATAATGTTTACTGAAATAACCAGAATATAACATTTTATGTACTTAAGTATTATATCTCTATAAAAAATGACTAAAAAGAAACTGAAGGAAAATATTTTGAAATGATAGTTCTTATTTTGTTAGAGTTAGAATTATGGGTGAGTTTCTTCTTTTTTATATTTTCTCAATTTCTATAATTTATATTACTTTCATAAAAATATTTAAGAGGCAATTTACTCATGTAACAAACATGCATGTTTACCCCCTGAACTTAAATAAAAATGAAAAAACAATTTAAGAGTTATATTGCTGAACTAAAATGCACTTAGCAAAGAGTAACCAGGATAGTGGGTAGTTTCCAAACTGGAACGTCTAAAGAGATAGACTAGATTAAACAGCAGAAAATTGAACTAGAAGAGGGAGCAGGCTGTGGCTGCCTGAGAGACTACCCTGTGGAAGCAAGAGACTCAGAGGCTGCATTTGGGATAGAAGGCCTCAAATGGTGGGATCCAACTTTTGAGGGACACTTATAGAGGGATAAATATTAGGGCAATACAAGCAAGAATGTTCTGGGGGGTGGGGCATCATGGTTAAGACAGTAGAGCTCAGCTCTTCTCCCTTGCTGAATGTTTTTGGGTAAATTAACCTTTTCGTACCTCATTTACAAAAGTGAGATAATATGCCCTAATTCTCAGAATTATAGGGACAATTAAATGAGATGATGCATATGAAACCTCTGGGATAGTGCTTGGAGCACTCAATTAGATCCTTCCTTTCTCCCCTGTTCTAATTGGTAGATCTGTCCAAGGGTAGAAGGAGGTGAGGTCTTTGTCACTGAAAGTGTTCAATAGAGGCACTGTGCTCCCCCAGTACCTAGAGGATAAACTTCCAAACCCAGATCTTGGCAGTCAAAGTCCTTCCTTTATGTCACCACTCATGCCTACCTCACATATTGCCAATGCTCCCAACTGTGTGCCCTTTTCCACATCCATTGCAGACTTCTCCCCCTTTATCAAATGTGCCATCTCCTCCTCTGCCTCTGTGTGTTGCCCCCTCCCTCTGCCTGTGATCTCATCCACTCCTGTCTTTGTCTGGTGACCTCCTATTTACACCATGTAAGATCCACCACAGAGATCACAGATATTAATGAATTAATTTCTCTATCTGTCTTCTAGGTCCCCATAGCAATTTTTATATATCTACACTTGGCCTTTGTATGTGTGTATGTTGGGGAGTTGCCTCTTATGGTAGAATGTGAGGTCCATTAGGTCATAGTCTGTGTGGAAATCCTTATTCTGTCTCTTTGGCCAATTCCAGAAGGCCCCCCCACATACATGCACACAAAGGTGACAAGTGTAGGTGCATAAAAAGTGCATAGATTAGATGTAATGTGTTTATTAAATGACTTAAATTTTTAGAGGAATGGTTAGAGAAAATGACCTCATAGTGTTATTTCCACCCAAGGTACAATAATGATTTGATTTTCCATGAAAATATTACAAGTTAATAAGCAGATAATAGTGCTTATTGAGTAGAATAATTATACAAATATTAGGCATTTTAATGACTCCATTTCTTATTTCTCCAAATGATATATTATCACCATTTGTGTGCTTTTTCCATTGCCAATTTCTTTTTAAGAAGGGCAAAATGCCGCATGCAGCTCCAATCATTTAGATGTGTCTGGATTCTTGGAAACTTGACTACCCTATGTTCTCCTAGAAATGGACCGTGAGAGCTTGCTTGGAGGTTGTAGCAGGGAAGCACAGCTGCTCCTATACCTTTGACCTAAGAAGGATTCAACTCTATAGATAAGCAGTGGTAAGAGCGAGAAATGACACCCATCTAGCCAGCCAGATCAGTTGAATCAATCCTGACGTTCAGTGGGGTAACAGATGTCGCAGCCAGATAGTCATCACATCCTCAATTGCAAATTATTATTTAATACCATTGTTATAGTCCATTTTTAATATTGTTCCTCAAAATACAATAATGCTAGCATTATCAATTTAAACAAGGTACTGAATAAAGACAGGGCCCCATATGCTACTACAATGGGAGAGATTTTCAAATCTCTCAAATAATGTTTTGGCACTATTCACTGTGCTTATTATCACTGTGATCACAAGAAAAGAGCTTCCACAAGATGTGTTTTCTTCTCTAAAGTGATTCCTCCAGGGTGTGTGTGTGTGTGTGTGTGTGTGTGTGTGTGTGTGTGTGGCTGATAGCCTGTAAGTTGCTTCCATTAAACACTCCATTCCCCAAAGCCTTTCATTATTGGAATGAACACACTAACACGAACAGACTCATCCTGCTCTTTTCCTGGCAACATGTTAACTGGAAATTGCAGAATCATAAAATAAATAACTAAGGCCAATCATCTAAAACCAAGGTGTAAAAACAGCATCCTGGCTGTCTGGGCCTCTGATTATTTTCTATTCAACTCCCTTACTACTTCTCAGGACCTGTTGGGTTCAGAGGATACCTGAAAAGCTAGTCTATCCTCCAACTTTGCAGCCTCCTCACTGCTCTTTAATCCAGGAGCTCCCAGCACATCCTCACACCCCTAGTGCTTTTGATGCAAAAGTGAATAGCAGGTCTGACACCTGGAGAATCCACCCTGATGTTGTTAGAGCCTGGTCTGCTCCTGTCCTGTGTTACAGAGTGGAGACCATGCAGCATCGGCCTTTGAAAGAACTGGGATTAAGATGAAAACAATGTGCCAGTGACACTGGACCAGACATCAAGAGACCTCAGAGCTAGTTCTGACCCTGCCACTACCTTATTCTGTGACCCTTGGCTAGTCTCTTAACCATTGTGTGCTTCAGGTTCTCCATCTGTAAAGTGTTGAATTTTTTGCACTCTCCAGTACAGAAACACCAACCACATGTGGCTGGCTATTTGAATTTAAATTAATTAAATTTTAACAAAATAAAAGTTCAGTTCCTCATCCATTTCAAGTTCTCATTAGTTACATGTGGCCAGTGTTTGCCATATTAGACAACACAAAACTCAATATTTCCATCACTGTAGAAAGATACAGTGAACAGAACTGCCCCAGATATCTCTTCAGATTTGCTCTAGGTTTTTATTCTGAGTTTTATCATCAAATAAAATCAAATATTGTTTTACCTTCTAGACTGTGTATTCTAGACTGTGTTTAGAGTATATCTGATTAATTTATTTCCTCCTGAGTCTTATATACAATACATTGATCAAATTCAACTCTGGTTCTGAGCAGTGCCCCTACTATATAAGACAGAACAGAAAATAAGTCTGAGTAGGTAGAAAAAGATACAGCAAGTATTCCCACAAAAGAGAGAAGACCAGAGAAGTTTCAGGCATATGCCTGGTTTGTTGGGCAATGCAGGGACCCATGTACTCCTAACTCAGGCCTCAGACAAAGTGTCTTTCCCTATGTTCAATAACATTAATAATGCTTTCATCCCTAGGCTCTGGAAATAAGAGGGTACATCAGACCGTTGAATGGCCCTTTTAGGAGAGAAATGGTACTATAAAAACCCAGGAATTGATTCATATTTGCTTCCTCTCTCTCTCTCTCTCTCTCTCTCTCTCTTCCTCTCTTCCTCTCTCACTCTCTCTTCCCTGCACTCTTCAGCTTTTCCATCTCTTTAGACATCCACCTAAGGTGCATCATTAAAGGAAGTACCACAGCAGCACTTGGACAGCTCCAGTGGCTTAATTGTCCCATTTCTTCATTAAGGGGAGTTGCTTACCTACACCTTGCACAGGGGCTTGAGATCTGGATTATTAACGTTAAAATGGACTGAGTCCTGAGAAAAGCCATTCATTGTACAAACTTTCAGTTATGTAGGGTAAATAAATTCTGAAGATGTACTGTATTATATACTCAAAATTTACTAAAAGAGTGGACCTTAAATATTCTCACAACATTTAAACAACAAATAAAGGTAGCTATGTGAGTTGGTGGACATATTAATTAGCTTGATTATGGCAATCATTTTACAATGTATACATACATCAGAACCTCACACTGTATACCATAAATATATATTAATAATTTATTTTGTCGGTTATACCTCCATAAAGTTCGAGAATAAAAAGCCATTACTTGGAATGCATTCTGGTGACAAGGGAAATTTAATAAATTCGTGCCTCTCCTTAGGGATCGGCTTATTTTTACTGACTTGCCATTTGGATTGTGTGACCCTCACACTTGCCATTGGGTTGCGTGTGGCATGAGTAAGGGCAGTGGTTTCAAAACAATTATAAGTTGGGTTCTGTGGTTCATGCCTGTAATCCCAGCACTTTGGGAGGCTGAGGTGAGAGGACTGCTTGAGACCAGGAGTTCAAGACCAGCCTGGGGCAACAAAAGGAGACCCACATGTCTATAAAAATAAGTTAATTGGCTGGGTGTGGTGGTGCACACCTGTAGTCTCAGCTACTCAGGGAGGCTGAGGTAGGAGGATTGCTTGAGCCCAGGAGTTGGAGGCTGCAGTGAGCCACGATCACACCATTGCACACTACTCACTCTGAGGTGACAGACAGAGTGAGACCTCATCTCTAAAACCACACACACACACACACACACACACAAAATGATGATAATGTACTTCTTTATACCAAATTATAATGGACTTCCAGAAAGGTGAGGGAGCTTTGTTTCTGCTACATGATTGGAGTGTTCCCTTTTGGAAAACCTGTCCTATGGAGTATGGTGGTGCCCAAAGCCTAGAGCTCAAAGCCGGACACCTGGGCAGAGGTCCTTGAGCTGCATGACATTGTCTCCAAAACTCAGTTATCTGACCTATGAAATGAGAACAAGAAAAACTACTTCTCTGTATTATTGAGTGGATTAAATATGGTAACATACATGAAACAGTGAATTCTAACCCCCAAATACATACAAGCTCCTATTGGATTGTTATTGTGACTCTTCTTGTTATTCAGAAATTCCAAATATTTTCAAAGGGTAACTTTGAATTTCATATTTCAACCCTTCACAGACTCTCTATGTGATTTGGCCAAGGAGTTTAGATTGCCCCTGTGATTTTCTTGAATATTAAATATGTAAGCTCCTTTCATGTCTTTAATAGAGTAGTTTTTTTTTTTCATTTTTGACCACTCCATAGTTCATAAGGCACATTGCAGCTTTTCAAATTGTCAAATTTGTTTAATTAGCCCAGAGACCCTGCCCGGTTGGTTTTTGTCAGCTGTATAGCAGTCTCTGTGGGTGGCTTGCAAATCTCTGACCAGGGTTTTTTTTTTTTTTAATCATTTTGCACATTTCTTTCCTTCTTTAATACAAATCAAGGAGAGACTAGATGAGCAGGAGGCAGTGGTGGGGGTGGGAGTAGGAAGGCAACGTGCTGTGGCACTGGTTGCCAACTGGCTTTTGGACAAGAGTTACAAATTGATTACAAGTAACAGTTGGAATCCCAGGCCTGAGAGATCCAGGTTTGTGAGTGTGTTGCGGGTGGGGTAGAGTTCTCCTTGAGCTATTTATTTACTTCAAGACCGATGTTTCATTTGCACACTGAAACCTTCCTAGGTAAGGGTTTGACATTGTTCCCTTTGAATCTTCTATTTGGTGCTTTGCTAAATTTATAGCCAGGAGTAAACGTATTGATCTGGTTACCCAAAAAGATGTTTTAGGCCAAAAGAAAGGTAGAGGTTTAAAGAGGATTTAGAGACATCCACTGGCAGTGGATTCTCAGAGGGTTATTAGGGAAGCTTGCAAGGGGCGGGGGGTGGGGGTAATTGGAATGCACCCCTTCCTTATGGTGAGTAAATGTTTTGAAGTACAAATGTGGATGCCCTAAAAGATGTCAATGGGAAACTATTAATAAGAGAAACTTTTATAATAGTCTTCTTGTGTGATTGTTACCTTTTAATTAAAAAAAAAAAGACTTGGTAGTGAAATCCAATAATCAGATTGGATTGATGTTTAACAAATACTTAGTATAAAATATCAGATATGAATCAATAGCTACTTGTAGCTTATGCTGGCAAGTGGCTGTTTATATCAAGGCAGAGAGGGACCTGCTTTCCTGGGTTTAACATAGGATTGAAGCTTTATAGCATGCCTGTGGGGCCACATTTTTGTACATACCACTGGCCCCCAGTGTTCATATTGAGTTTAGAAAGTTCTCCTTCTTCATCAGTCAAATATCCTTTTAGAAAAAGATATGCCTCTCACTTGTGCTGTGATTTTGCCACTGTTAATATGGAATACAGATGCTATTTATTTTCTGTTATTTGGGGAATTGTAGAGAAAAACGAATCTGGGGAGAGGAGTGACTGTCCAGGCATTCAGAAATACTCAACCTATTAGGGGCTTGGAATACTTGGAGGGGGCTTTCTGAATCAATTTCACTGTGACTTAGTAGTGGTTTTGATGTTGTTAAATTCAGACTACTGCAAGGAATTTGATACCTCTGTTGGTTTATTTTTATTTTTATTGAGGGGTATCTGTGGATGGGGGGCGGGAGAGAGGGCCTGGTGTTCAGTAGTTAGACTGACATCTTGTGATAGATTTGTTAGTTAATTTCATGTGAATGGGACAAACCAGTTCTCTTTCCTGCCCCTGGCACTGTGATTCTAAGATTGAAATAGCTGTTTCAGAGGAAAGACAATTCCATGCAAATCATATTGGATGGAGTTTCAGCTGTATTAGCGGCCTGGTACCTTATTTTTACTGAGCTCAGGAATAATGAAAGACCAAAGCTATAGCCAAGTTCTTCACTGGAGGCTTCTTTCCACGAAAATAGATATTACTTCTTTATTCCCCAGCAATTGAGCTTTTGTCCCTTCTAAAAGTAGTTGTCATGAACTCCTCATTACCATTTTTCTTAACGTGATAAGTGTAAACTACAAGAAAGCTATCATGTTTGAAAAGCTACAGCAGCCCTTAGAAATGGAATACTAACATGCCTTGTGTACTTCTTTGAAAGGACTTAGACTGAGGATTGTGTGAAATGTATCCTTCTGCCCCCCTTTGCCTAGAGTTGTCATTCTCTAGTACCTTTCACTTATAGCATAAGCTGGCTTTCTAAAGGACTGCTGTGTTGTTGCATTGACACCATATCTCTCCAACAATGTGAAATCAACAAATCCCTTTGGCATTTCTGAAACATATAACAAATTGTGCATTATTCTCTAAAAAAAAATCAACTTTGATGGGCTTATTTTATTTCTACTTCGAATGGTAACTGGTAATTGTTATTACCTTACTTTCATTCCAATTATCAATACTCTAGCTACAGAGAGTACCACCAGACCCTGTACCGGGACCTAGTCTAGCCTCCCGGCTGTTAGATACCTTGCAAGGAGTATAGACACTCAATAAATGTTTTCTGAATGAATGAAATTAAATATAGATTATTAGAAATGGTGCTGGAGGAGAAGCCAATGAAAGTGTGTGAGTTTTATCAAGTTGGTTTGCCTGAGCTGGTGCTAAAGGAGCAAATTGGAAGGTAACCATTAAGAAACATCTCATGCTGTGAGGATATAGCATGTCATTCCATCTTTTGAAGTGACTGTGAAAGGAAAAAAAAAACATGGCTGTAGTATTATGAAAGCCTGGCGAATTATCTCAAATCAGTATATTTTAAGTGATGGTCGTTGGATGTAGTTGACGGCAAAATAATTTGAAACAGAAGAGCTGGAAATTCAACATTGCAATTAAAAATCACTTTTGAAAAGAGTTACAATGATCTGATGTCAAAATTAGCTTAAGAATGTAAGAAACAATTTCAAGGGTTAGAAATGTTAAGAACTGGCCCTCAAGAAACCCCAGAATCCTCACATACCTGAACTGGACCACTTAGAAAAAGCCCTCTAACTTGATTCCCTTTTTGATACTGCTCTTTGCAGAACACTTTCTCAGTGGCCAGTTCTTACATTTCTAAGCTTTGATATTGTGTTAATTTTGCCTGTACCAAACAAGGCAAACAATTCGGTGTTGTTCAATCTGATGACATTTCCTAGTGGGGTGTTCAGTCTTCTATTCTGACTGGTTCAACCTAATTTAGACAAAGACAAAGGTATTAATAAAGATTAAAATTTACAAGGCAATCGTGTTTAGGGAATCAAATACCATTAGTTGGATGGGCCATGGCCTGAGGTTGCTGCTGCTGAAACCTTTTGCTGAACTAAAAAGGTCTGGTTGAATTCTGCCCAGTATATCACTATAGTGTTCTGTTCCCTTGTATTTACCTTTGGAGACCTTTCTTTGCAGTGTCTGAATGTAGAATGCCTGAGGAGTAACTGGGCCAAAAAAAGTTGCATGAATAGGCCCTGCACATGGTCATATATGTTCTTGTTGTATTCAGTGGGTGAAATGGAATTGATTGCATCTGGCAATGGCAAGAAGATGGCTTGATTGATTGCCTGATTGAGTACACAGTGGAGATTCAGAATACTGATCACTATACTTCCCAATTGTACATTATAATGAGGGCTCTTTTTCAATGGAACCCTGGTTTGGGGGCTGCCAGGATGAAGGCAGCCAATGTGAGCTGAACTTTTTGCATGTACAGATTCTCCTCCTGGGTCCGAAGGAGAATATTTCCAGATTCCCTTAAACAACTGCCAGCACTAAAGAGTTTGAATACAGAATTCCATTATTTATTTGAAGAAACATCGCCAGGGTTTTTATACCATGCCATTTAAATCATAAGTTAGTGTTAGAAACTTTTAAAAGAATTGCATTTTGCATTGACCCATTGTTATGCCATGGCCAAGAAGTTATGTTTAATGTAACCGTTGATTTTACACTTCCTCTCTATGAGCACTTGCATGGAAATCAGAGGAGCAATCTCAGGAGACTGTCTTAACAGCATTCCAAACAGAAGAATATTCATTCAATTGAATGGAACAGAGTTTTGACCACTAGAAAAGCTTGGCAGGAATGGCTAGTGATCAAGCCTAGGAAAGTCTATGGTTCCACTGTTGTTAGATTTTCTAAGAGTTCAGCAAACAATCAGACAAATTGGGCTGTTAGCTGTCTCACTGTGAGACAATAGGCTCCCCTCAGCATGTTTCCCCCACCCCATCCCTGGGAGAATGACAAATTTCCTTAGTCAATTTAGTCAGCCGTGTTTATATGTCATGCAAAACAACTGCTCCAGATTCAGTTTTGCATCTTCTCATATATATCTTTGACTTTACAGAAGTAAAGTGTATGATTATCTGATTAGGTAAAGCAGTACAGATGGTTCACAACACCCACTCCGCCACCTTTTAGGAATCCCTTTTCACTGCTCTAGGCAGAGGACATTTCGCCTTCAGAGATGAACTGCTCACTGCCTTCTAAGACAGTAGGCTCCATGATTGGAAACCTCAAATGATTGGAAATTCTTTAGTAGTTTGAGCTAAAATTGGTCCCCTGATAACTTTACCCATACAGCCAGTCCTAAACTCTTGGTCCACAAAGCAGGTCTCAAATCTCTTTCATGTGAAAGACTTTCATGGATTTAAAGACACTCCTCACTCTCCCTTTTCTGTGGACTAAACTTTCCCTGTTTCTTTAATGTGTATGTATACATGAGATGAGCTTTCCAAGCTCTTACCATTCAGATAGCTGTCCCTTAGAGGTATTGCAGTATTCCCATGCCCCCACTGAGATGGGACATCCAGGAGAGCACTCTGAGAGGGCCCTGAGAGGAAAAAGATCAGTAGTTCTTCCCACATGCCCTACTTCCCTCTAAGGGAATTTCATTTGGAACAGCCAAGCTCCCTGACCCTGAGCAAAGGGCCCCTGTCCTTCCGAAGCCTGCCTGAGGGGGCCTAGTAGGAGAAACAGGTAAGTTCCTGTGTCTGTAGAGGCTGTACAGCAGCCTGGCTACATTCTGGCACACCACACTGGGAGCAGCAGCCTGTGCAGATCACATCCAGCCCCCTGAATCCTTTTACAAATGGCTGTGTGGCTCCCTCCATGGGCCCATCTATTGGGGGAACCTGCCCCCGATAATTCATCATTATTTCACATAGGTTCTTTTCTATTTCCATAAGTGTCGGCCTGTCTGAGAAATAAAGGGAGAGAGTACAAAGAGAGAAGTTTTTAAAGCTGGGTGTCTGGGGCAGACATCACATGTCGGCAGGTTCCGTGATGCCCCCCAAGCTGCAAAACCAGCAAGTTTTTATTAGTTATTTTCAAAAGAGGAGGGAGTGCACAAATAGGGTGTGGGTCACAGAGATCACATGCTTCACAAGGTAATAAAATGTCACAAGGCAAATGGAGGCAGGGCAAGATCACAGGACCAGGGTGAAATTAAAATTACTATGAAGTTTCAGGCATGCATTGTCATTGATAACATCTTATCAGGTGACAGGGTTTGAGAGCAGACAACTGGTCTGACCAAAATTTATTAAGCGGGAATTTCCTCATCCTAATAAGCCTGGGAGCGCTATGGGATACCCGGGCTTATTTCATTCCTTATCTACAACTGTAAAAAAAAAAAAGACAGACTTTCCCAAAGAGGCCATTTTAGAGGCCTCCCCTTGGGAATGCATTCTCCTTCTCAGGGATGTTCCTTGCTGAGAAAAAGAATTCAGTGATATTTTCCTATTTGCTTTTGAAAGAAGAGAAATATGGCTCTGTTGCACCCGGCCCACAGGTGGCCAGACTTTAAGGTTATCTCCCTTGTTCCTTGAACATCGCTGTTATCCTGTTCTTTTTTCAAGGTGCCCAGATTTCATATTGTTCAAACACACATGCTCTACAAACAATTTGCTCAGTTAACACAATCATCACAGGGTCCTGAGGCGACATTCATCCTCAGCTTACGAAGATGACAGGATTAAGAGATTAAAGTAAAGACAGGCATAGGAAATCACAAGAGTATTGATTGGGGAAGTGATAAATGTCCATTAAATCTTCACAATTTACGTTCAGAGACTGCAGTAAAGACAGGCATAAGAAATTATAAAAGTATTAATTGGGGGAACTAATAAATGTCCATGAAATCTTCACAATTTATGTTCTTCTGCCATGGCTTCAGCTGGTCCCTCCATTTGGGGTCCCTGACTTCCCACAACACCCATCTTAACCCTACTCCTGCTATTGTTGTCCATTTCCTATTAACACCCCCACTGCTGCTGCAGATAAGGGTGCTAATGCCCTGCCTGGCTTTGCTCTCCTATCAGGGAGGAGCAGAGCATCCTACAGGCTGGTTAGCAATTGATAGCAGATTGAAGGTCAAGGAAGGATTTGTTTGCTGTTCTCCTGAACCCTAGCCCCAGGGCAGCCCTTTCTAGGCATCCTAAGGGCACTTGCGCCTTATTCCCTTGCAACCTGGTGCTTAGCTGCTTCATTCCCCCTTTTCTGGCTCCTCACAGAACTGTCAGGAACCATGGATACAAAGGGTCTAAATCATTCATTCAAACAAATTAGGTTTTTCTGGTAAGTCATTAACACCTCCTCTATACACACACACATACACACACACACACATATGTGTTTTTGTAAATGCATAAGGACCTTTAGATAAAGAAACAGATTCAGCAGTCTAATAACAAGACCTCACTCACATAAATGTTTTCAGGTTTAATTTAGTTTTGGTGACGGAAAGATGCTGATGTTTCTTCATCCTTAGTCTGTGGTGATTTGTAAAGCTACTCAGTAGGATACCTTTTGGGAGTACACTATCTGTAAAGCAAAACTAAAAAATAAAAGAAGGAAGGAAAAGAAAAACTGAAGGAAGGAGGGAGGAAGGAAGGAAGCAAGGAAGGGAGGGCCCCTCCAATGGAAGTCAGACACCAAGGTTAGTTACCATGACTCAGTTACCATGACTTGTGAGTCATTTACTTCTGATTTCCTGTGAAAATATTGATAAACTTGAACCCAATTTTGCAGATGTATTCTTCTATTCAACCGTATTTTTATTTGAGCCACTCAGCTATTCACGCTTATTCTTAATCACAAGAATTTGTGAATACTTCCAAAATTGCATTTATTACGTTCTTGGTATTTTAGTAGAGGGAAGGGAGAAAGGTGTATGCAAGCTCCATCTTGAGCCTTGGGCAGATCCCAAGCTGCCTGGTTGCTAAGCCAAGGCATGCAGGCTCATACTGACAATGCCATAGCCATACCTGTGGGGCTGGTAGCAATGAGCTTTGAATGTGTACAACACTATATGGTTTACAAAGCCCTTACACAATTATTCATTTGCTTTCCCTTATGCCAAGCCTGTGAGGTAGGCAGAACAGGTAGAATCAGAGATGAACAGTATTGCTAACTGGGAGAACTAGAAGCCATCCAAGTCAAAGCCCACATGTTGTAAGCAGGAAAGCTGAGGCCCAGAATGGACAAGCAACTTGACCAGGGCCACCCACATAGCTTTTGGCAGAGCTAGGCTTGAGTTAAGTTCTCCCTATCTTAATACTTAGTCCATGTTGCTTTTGGGGCTCTCTCTGACTATAACAACAACAATGAAATATGTGAACTATCATCATCATTTGCATTCATTAAGGTGGTCATTTGAAAAATCGCCCTAATCATCTCTTCAGTTTGAGCTCTTTTACAGTAAGTACCTTAATATTTATGCTTAACCTAAACACACTATTTGAACAGCTACTATGTGCCAAGTATAATGATAGCCTGTAAAAGGGATACACACACACACTCGCACACACATAAACACACATGTGTGTTCAAAAACACTGCTCCTCTCACTTCAACTATTGAAGCCTTTTCCAAATGCCTAGCACAGTGACTTTCCCCACCACCTTATTCTCTGCACCTTTGCTCATTCCCCTCTCAAGGTGATTCGCATGTCAGGCAGTGAACGCTTCAAAAAGAGGTCCTTGACTTTATCATTTCCATGTCCCAGTGACTGGCTTATAATGGCTACACACGCCTGTAATCCCAGCACTTTGGGAGGCTGAGGCAGACTGATCACAAGGTCAGGAGTTTGAGACTAGCCTGGCCAATATGGTGAAACCCTGTCTCTACTAAAAAATACAAAAATTAGCCTAGCATGGTGGCACACACCTGTAGTCCCAGCTACTTGGGAGGCTGAGGCAGGAGAATCGCTGGAACCTGGGAGGCACAGGTTGCAGTGAGCCAATATGGCGCCACTGCACTCCAGCCTGGGTGACAGAGTGAGACTCCATCTCAAAAAAATAAAAAAAAATAAAAAATAAAAAATTAGTAGAACAAATGCAAAGAATCCACCAAACAGATCTGCCATTTGCTGTGTGACCTTGGACAAGTCACTTTACCTCTTTGTGCTTCAATTCCTTGTCTGTGAAAAGGATGTGAGGCTAATCCCTGCCTGTTTAGTTTCTGGTACAAAAAGACCAACCAATTACTTACTACACACTAGGCAGGAGAGATACAAAGGTGAATAAGGTGAGGCTTGTGACAACATACTAGTTACTTGAGATAACAGCTATTCAGGTAGCTGTGTGTTAGATGAGTACAGGATCCATTTGAGATTAGCAAAGCCTGGAACACAGACTGTCTTCTGCCCTTCAGCCTGTGGCATACCCAGCTTTCGTGTCTAAATTGGGCAAAGCAAGGATACCTGCAAGTGGTTTTGGATTTGTTTTGAGTCCTAGACATGAGCTATTGTTTGGATAATATGGTGGAAAATTGAGCCTTTTGTGATTTTGTGGGGTTTGACTTTGGAGTCTTCATATCACATTAATATAAGTGTCTTCCTATTGTTAGAAGTCATGTAGAATGCTCTATCACTTATGAAATCCATTCTTTGCCAAATACTAAAAGATAAAACAGTATTCCTTAGTCTTTTCTTCATTATCCATGTTAGTCAGTCTTACAGAGGGAGACATATTTGTTATAGTGGAAAGTGTGCACTCTTGTACCAGTAATCAAACTTCACTTGCTACTAAATGTAAGGCTGTGTATAAGTGACCTCACCTCTTGGAACCCCCATTACCTCAGTTGCCCGTTGGGAATATGAATCCTTGCTTTCTCTCTCTCTCTCTCTCTCTCTCAAAGGATCAAAGGATCCCAAACATAAAGCAGTGCTTCTTTGTGGAAGTTCAGACCAGTCTCAGATGTGTGTGTGTGTGTGTGTGTGTGTGTGTGTGTGTGTGTGTAACTTATTTTTGTTAAAAGAGAAGTGATTGTTGGTGTTGTGTACAGGTACTCATCATTGGATCCTGTTATAAAAGCTGTGGCAACATTTTGGGAGCAGGGGCTCATCCCTACCTGATGACTGGGTGAAGGATTAGTAAAGTTGGGTAAGAATGCATAGGTGTCTGATCTTAGGAATAGCAAGAACATAAACTAGATTAATATCCTTCAAGTGTTAATGAAAAGGATAACAATGGAATATCTGCTGTGAGTGTGCCACACTTTACAAGTCTAATTCATTTTGAGAAGTGAAAGAGCTTGCTTGCTCCGAAGTCCTTTGCAGAAGATATTCTTTCAGGAAATTATATTCCTTTCAACTACATCCTGCCTACTGTAATAAAATGCATCAGCGGTAACATGGACTCAGTGTGCTGTTTCATGAAATTTCACATTTTCAAATACAGTTTGAAATCAGTTGTAACTGAAAATGTAGAAGTTTGTGCAGTTCCATGTGGATTAGCTAACAGGGCAGTGCACTCCACTGGTAATTCAAGATAATCAGATTCTGCCTCCGAGTAAATACAGAAAACCTAGGGGAAAAGGTACACTTTTGCGAAGTGACTTTATTCTTCCCGGTGTCTGAAACACCTTTTAATAAACCCAGAGGCACACCTCTAAAATCAGTGGTGAAAGGGGATAAAACTAAGCCTCTAATCAATTTAGGCATACCCAGTAGTTGCTGAAAACAGACAACACTCCTTTTCCTGGAAGAGACTTACCTGCTGTTTTATTGACTCTGGCTAAATATGAACTATATTTTATTTATTTTGAGAAAAAAATTATTTTAATTGACAAAAATTGTATATACTTATGGGGTAAAACATGATGTTTTGATATGTGTATACATTGTGGAATGATTACATCAAGTTAATTTACATATCCATCACCTCACATACTTTTTTTTTTTTTTTTGAGATGGAGTCTCGCTCTCTCACCAGGATGGAGTGCAGTGGCACAATCTTGACACACTGCAACCTCCACCTCCCAGGTTCAAGCAATTCTCCTGCCTCAGCCTCCCGAGTAGCTGGGACTATAGGCGCGCGCCACCACGCCCAACTAACTTTTGTATTTTTAGTAGAGACGGGGTTTCACTATGTTGGCCAGGATGGTCTCGATCTCTTGACCTCGTGATCCACCCACCTCGGGCTCCCAAAGTGTTGGAATTACAGGCCACCATACCCAGTCCACCTCACATACTTTTTTTATGGTGAGAACATTTAAACTCTGTCTTAGCAATTTTCAAGTATACAGTACATTATTACTATTAAAAACTATAGTCACCGTGTTATGCAGCCGATCTTCAGAACTTACTCCTTCAAACTGAAACTTTGTACTCTTATACCAACAGCTCCCCCATCCCAAGCTATATATTTTAAATGATCTGACTATTTTGGAGACCAGTCTTAATCAGGAAAAACCATCTAAATTGTAAAAGAGATCACTGAGTATTTTTAAAACTCAGAGTAATTAGAATTACTGTTGTCACATATATTTACTTTGCGGCCAGTTTTGATGAATACATGAGTAGGATTTGTCATGAATGTTATCAACTGGATACAAATGCACAACTCAAAAACACTTGGAAGTAGTCTATCTCTTAAGTAGGTTAAGCATCTCCTCGAAATTGTGTATGCATTTTTAATGTAGTTACCTCCTCCTTTTTAAATAGTGCTAGGTAAAATTCAATCTTTGTCAGAATAATACTTACAAATTCTGCTTCAGCAGTGCCACTGTGAATGAATCTGTGAAGTATCTCCTTGCATTACAGCTCTTCATACATCAAAGACTCTTTTTGAACTGAGTAATTATAGAAGGAAAAAAAACCTTGTTTTAGTGCTACCTGAGAGTTCTTATTAATATTACCTTTGAAATGACTAATTATGTTACTTATAAAGACTGGAAAAAAAACAAGTATTATGTAACTTACTCATTAAAAAAGACTTTCATAAATTTTGATCCCCTCCATCCTTCCCCAAATCCCTACTTTATTTCTATCATGACTTTTTTTTTAATGCTTAATGGTTCTATATGAAAATGATGACTCCAACACATACTGACTCCCTCCTGCTTCACAAAACTTATCATCTTTCTGTTGCTGGGATTTTGAGCATGTGATTCAATTATCCTTGCTCTTAGCGTAAAGCATGTTGGCCACATGCCCTAAGACTCAAGTAAGATTTGAACAGCACCTCTTTCAAACTGAGTATTTGAAAGAGCTGAGAGGGTGCCCCTGCTGATAACAGAGGGTGGGAGCCTAAGGGGCTTTTCCTGTTTTGAGACTTGAACTCACAGATACACTGTCTATGTGTATGGCTGTGTGGAACCGAGCTACCAATCACATAGTAACCTTCTCTATGAATGAGAAAGAATTCCCCTCAGCGGCTTCATCTTTGCACGGAAAAACCCACAGTATGTGCATCATGGGTCACTAACTGTTGGGCTGTATCAAGAGAAGATGAGTATCAGAAGGCAGCGACAGTACTGTCCTCCCTTGAGCTGACAGATCACACCTGGAACAGGATACCATGAGTTACAAGAGCCCCAGGCAATCTGGAGTTCCTCCTGGAAGCACCAACAATAGTGACAGTGTACAGAAATTGAGCATTAGAAGAAAAGTTGAAGGTTCCCAATAAATGAATGAACAAGCTGAGAAGGTCTCAGCCTGGAGAAGAGACGATGCCAGGGAATAGGATTACTATCTTCCAACAACTGAAGGCTTGTCATTCAAAAGAAGGAGGAGATGCATTCTGTGCAGCTCCAAAGTACAGTCTATAAGTAGAAGTTCCTGGGGGACAAGTTTTTAACTCACAAAAAAGGAAGAATAGCCTGATCATGCTGTCTCAACATGGAGCAGGCTACTTCAAGCAGTAGCAAGCTCCCTGTCACTGGCAGTTTGCAAGCATCTGCTGGATGGTCCAAATGACTTTAAATTCACCTTAAATATTAGGTCAGTTAAGTTAGTATTTATAAAGGACCTACACTGTTTAGTGCTAAGAAAGGGCTTGATTTTTTAATTGCCGTGAAATAAAGTTCCTTTATTTTTCCTCATTAGGAGATGACCCATTCCTGGCCTACTCCTCTCACTTCCATGCATACTGCTGGACACTCTGAGCAGAGCACCTTTTCCATCCCAGGACAGGTCAGTTCTCTTCCTTCCTGCATTTTTCTTTGTCTTATTTTAATTATACCAATCTTCCAACTGGATTCTCAGTGGCAAAAATGGCCTTGGTCTTCTAGTGCCATAAAATCTAGACTCTCTCTCTTGCCCCTCAGAATAGCAATATAAAAATAATTTTTATTGAAAGTGAGTCTTTAAAACAAAATACACACAGATACCGGCATGCGTGTCTTACTCCATAGGGTGTTGCCACTGTCCAAGTCGCTGTGCCTAGAACAGATGAGACAGAGATTGAATAACTCGTCCCTTAAGAAATATCAAATAGATGATGGAACAGCAATGTTCAAGATTTTAAAGTTACAAAACCTGTACTCTTTAATGAACTGATTTTCATTTTTATCACCTTCCAGTTCTTGCTCACAAGCAGACAGATCTTTACAAAACACCACATCACACTGACAGAGCTTTATCTTCTACAGTTCTATTGTCAAATGTTTAGTATTATTTTTATTTACCTTCTCTCAGCAAGAGTTGCTTTATTGCCATCACTTTTTAAAATGTCTAGACATGGCTATTCTAACATACTTTAAAAATATATATAATGTCTTCCTTTCTTCCTCCATTCCTTTCTTCCTTCCATCCATTTATTCAGAAATCATTTACTGAGAAGATACAGTGGGCTTAAAGGTAGGGGTGAAGAAAAACCGTCTACATGCTATCACATAGATCACAAAACAATGTAGTAAATGTCTTCATAGAGAAGACAAGACTCAGAGTCGTATCAAACACTCCCCTGGGGAGTTGAGGAAGTGCTCACCACTGAGGTGGAAACATTTAGAGGATGATTAAGACTCTGACAGGTGAAGAAGGGGCCAAGAGAAGAATACCGCATGCATAAGACTAGTGTGAGCAAGGTCATGAGAGATGAGGGATCATGCTGTAGTGCATGGTGATATAAGGTCTCAAGTGGCAGGATTAAAGTTTGTGTGATGGGGAGTGGAAAGAGAGGAAACCTGGGCAAATAGGTGCATATTTGGAAAACGCCTTGGATACCACGTCAAGGAGTTTGGACTTTATTTGTGGAAGGAGAAACACCCAAAGGAGAAACCCTTAGATTTTAGGGTCATGATTTTGAAAGTAACACTGATCTAAACTTTGCTTAATGATCTTCCTTCACCTATGAAAGAGGTCAGAACTAAACGAACAGCTAATCTCACTGTCCCAGTATGGGTGTGTGCTATTCCTTTTTGCATTCACACCCACCCTTTTTAGGCTTCTGTTCTCCTTCCCCCTGGCATCTCCAGCAAAGGGAGTTATCCATCCAGTTCAGGTCCAACACTTGTACAGCAATTGCAGTGTTTTCAGCTGGGTTCTCCAATTTTGAAGATAATTTGTGCAAGTTGCAATTTTGACATTTGCAAGTGTATACAATAGAACTGTTGTTTAAATGGGCTTTTATAGTTAAGTGCACAATTTGAAATCAGGCACAGTTTGCATTTTCTGCCAATTATCTGTGCTACCATCAACCCCATGACAAAGGTAGAAGCAAGTGGACTAAAATGGTGAAAGCAAGAAGTCTACACACCCACTCCTGTCTCATTTGATTCCTGCCAAAACGTTGGTTTGAAAGAAAAGTACACTTTAAATAACAACCAACACATACAATGGCACCATGTGCCTCACGTCATTCTAAGCACTTAATATATAGTAAATAATTTAATCCCCACTACAACCCAAAGAGATTGGTAATTTTACTACCCCGGTTTACAGAGGAGGAAACATGGTAGTTAAGTAATGTGCTCAGGATTATCCAGTTTATAAATAAGGGAACCAGTACTTAGATCCAGGTGTTCCTGGCACCAGCGGTCATACTGTCTCTCTGTATATCTTTTATCACACAGGCCCACTGATGCCCCAGTTCAAATTGTATCTTCCAAAACATGGCCATCCCCATATGTAACAAAGGTGATTTCCCTTTCCTCAGTGCTTCCACCAGAATTAGGTGACAGCATCCTTTCAGAAAGCATCAGTTTCTTACATCCATGACAGAGCTTGCCCAGAGGAAAGAGTGCTGTCTTAAGAGCTGCCTTCCCAGCTGCTTTTAATCCTGGCACTGCCATTTGCTTGCTGTGTGGTCCTGTTCAAGTTCCTCTAAACCTCTGTTTCCCCATCTGTGTTGGGGCGTGGTGTGTGTGTGTGTGTGTGTGTGTGTGTGTGTGTGTGTGTGTGTGTGTATACACTATATAATCCCAATGGATTTTCTAGGTAAAATAGTTGATGATTCTGTAAGCTTACTAAAACAAATACAGTTGAAAATTCTCAACTTCCTTAAGCTTACTTATCAATTTCAAATTGAAAATGCCATGTTTTCTCATAGACGATGAAAAACCTCACAAGGAAGGGAGTAAGTGCATGCCAAGTAGAATTGAGAGAATAATCATATCCTCAGCAGAAGTTTAATAAAGTTCTCCTGGAGGTGAACATCCTCTAGAACAGAGGTTGGCAAACTATGGCCCATAGGTTTTTACATCTTTAAAGGGTTAACATTTTCAAAAGAAAAATAACATGTTATTCTGAATAATATTCACATGAGTGTGGAATTCAAATGTCAGTGTCTATAAATCAAGCTTTCTTGGAACCCAGTCACACCCACTTATTTACGCATTGTCCATGACTGCTTGCACACTACAATGGCAGAGTCCAGTTAATTATGACAAAGATGGTATGTCTCCCGATGCCTAAAACATCTACTGTCTGGCCCTTTGCAGGAAAAGTTAGCTGACCCTTGCTCTCGAATCTAGATCCTTTAGGAACTTCTGATTTTAGGATTATTGTCAAGGCTATTGCTTAAAAGAACCTCATATAAGTTTGTGAAAAGAACTTGGCATCATTATATTCTACTGCAAAAATTACATATATGACATGTCTATGAAAGAAATGCATAAAGCAAAGCCAGACATTTAAAATAAATTTGTATTATTTGTTGTGCATTAACAATTACTGTGAGAACTGTGCAGATTATTTCTACAACCAAGCTATTTCCAACTGGGGCTGGATATGTATGTAAAGTAACTTTGGTGATATACAAAGGTGTTTCATTTGTTTTGATTTGATTTCTAGTTTAAGAAATGTGAAATCCAATGCATAATAATCAAAACATCATATGTACCTCATAAACACATACACCTACTATGTACCAAAAAATTAAAAATTAAAAAATAAAGTAAAAAGAAGTGTGAAATTCAGTTTAACATTAAAAATTGTATCAAGAATAAATATCAGTTACTCCAATTCAGTGAATAACACAATCTTCCAGTTTGCTGTATGCATTGTTGCACTGATGGTCTGGAAGAACTGATTGTTTAGGTGTAAAGTCCAAAACATTTGGATGAAGGTTAAAAATTCAGGCATAAGACCAGTACAAAGATGGCCTGCATGTTTTACTCTCTGATCAGATATTTGGCTTAATTGACTTTGGAACTTGTCATTTAATTTCCTGGAGGTATACAAGCCCAAACTCATCCTGTACCTTTGTAATGAAATCCCTTAAATAGTAACAGATAAAAATACTTGTATATAGTTACAGAGATATACATGGTTAACAAGTCATTTATTTGACACTCTGGAAAATGAGATGTTCTGGATAATTAAAATTATTGGATAACTGAAGGTTATTATTCTATAGGAATCATGCAGTATAAATTATTTTGAAGTGTAATTAATATTTTCCTGACTTCTTTTAAAGATTATATCAAGCATGCTTTACTCTTTCTTGAT
The DNA here is from genome assembly GCF_028858775.2 of Pan troglodytes. Taxonomy (NCBI): domain Eukaryota; kingdom Metazoa; phylum Chordata; class Mammalia; order Primates; family Hominidae; genus Pan; species Pan troglodytes. The sequence goes on from NC_072421.2 coordinate 146,228,743, forward strand.
AACTTATATATTATGATGAGTGTAAGTTATTGTAGTATGTGTAATATTATACTATGCTGCAATTATGTTCTCAGGGTCTATTAAGACAGGTGGGAATGCTTGCCTCTATATTAAATGACTGGAGATTCTTGTGCTTTTTAAGTTCAGACTTTTCTGTGTCATTTTTGTGGGCTCCTTTGCTATTGGTTTTCACCTGTCAATTTTCTCAGTGCCTGTGCCTCTAGAACTATTTCCCCTTCCTTGCCATCTGTGATTTGAAAATAAGTGGGAATCATTTGAGTCCTTTGTCAAAAGACAGTTCTCTACCAGGGAGAGCACAGAAGCCTCTGAGCAGCAAACTATATGGGCTTTGTGACAGACAGTTCTTTCTCTAAGAGGCCTTTTCTGCCTCTTGTTGAGTTTGTGGTAATCTTCTGGAGTGGTGATCTTGCCAGAAGACAAACCTCTTGAGCAACAGAATCATACTAAATAGATGGGAAATTTCACTTTTGATTAAAGCAAAGTGTTATAGTTCTTGCTTACTTTTTATAAAAGATAATGCTGTGAGCCTAGTTTTCATCTACAGGGGGTCAATATTAGGCTTAATAAATAGATTACTTGGAACAATGATTGATATAACTAATTCTTGTATTTACTTGAATTCATTGTCTCCAGTTTCTGGAATGCCTGTATTGCGGTTTGTACCATTTCTCTTCCATCCACACAGTGCCATGTGTGCTCTGAACGTTACTGTAATGCTTTTGCCTTCAAGTTTTGTCAGTATCCACACAGGTGTGCCACACTCCAAGCAAGGCAGCATGTGCAAATCTGGATTTCTCAAAACAGTGAATGAATTGTGTATAGTGTGACTTTCAAATCAAATTTAAATTCCTTTAAATAACACAGTCCACTAACATTTCACATTGCTTCCTATACTTCGACAGACTTGCAATGTAGTTTTAAGAACACTTCTTATATATAAAATGAGGTACATCTGTGCACATGTGTCATAGAAAGTTGGATCTGTTTCTATAAAAGGGAAAAACTGGGCAGATCTATTAATTATCATTTTGTTTACAGTTTTACAAAAAACATGATCATCTGTTTGAACCAAGTCCTCTTTATTCCTTTAGAGGCATCGTTTTCCAGCTAAGTGAGAAATTATACACTTCAATTTCACACATATGGGTCATTTGTTCCCATGTTACACACATTTCCAAATAGATACCAGTCTTACTTATAATTTTGATTAAATGGCAGTTATGATCATGTTGCATAATTTTGATTAAATGGCAGTTATGATCATGTTGCAGCAGGTTTGGCTGGCAAATGTTTATCCTTCAAATAGAGCTATAGACAAAAGCCTAATTAATGGAATTGTTAACAGCAGCTTCCTGTTTGCAAACATTAGTCAACTATATCTTCAGCAATAATTAATATACCTCTTACTCTCCTTGTGTCATTTAACTAATGTTTGTGTCATATATATTATTCCTTATAGGAATCGCAGCATCTGACCCCAGGATTCACCTTACAAAGTAAGTGGTTTTGAAAATCCTTCTTAGTCCAAACATCCATGTCCTCTGCTCCCTCATTTTTTCCTTTTTCCTACTTAAAATCATTAAAACATGAAAGAACAACAATAACAAAAAGTTATTTTAATTGTTAATTTTTAGCTCTCAGAAATAAGTGAGAAGATGTAAAGTTTGTCTTTCTGTATCTGGCCTTTTTCACTTAACATAATGACTTCCAGTCCCGTGATATATCTAACTGGTTCCCCCCTCTCTTTTTTTTTTTAATCTGTTACTTATCTCAAGAAGGTAACTCGGGGGACTGCATGTTTGGAGATCAATTTAATTCAGAATAATCATTTGACAGTAGGAACATGAACAGTAATTGTTTATATCTTTTCTTTTCAGAGTGGAATGACCCAACCACCAGAGCTTCTACAAAGTCAGTATCTTTCAAATCGTGAGTAGTTGGATCTCCAAATCAGGCCTTTTTGGGGATATTTGGCAAGGAAACAGTGCCTCAATGCTGATCTAATCTTGTTCTCTCCTCTGCTCCTTGAAACTATGAACCTTGACTCATAATAATATGTAGTTTGGTTGGGGTGGGGGGAGAATCAAATTTCCCATTGTCTTAGTCTACTTGGACTGCTATAACAAATACTATAAACAACATGGCTTATAAACAACAGAAATTTACTTCCCATAGTTTTGGAGCCTGAGAAGTTTGAGATCAATGCACCAGCATAAAGGGTATCTTGTGAGGGACCATTTCCTCATAGAAAGCTGTTTTCTTACTCTAATCCCACATGGTAGAAGGGGTGAGGGGTCTCTCTCAGGCCTCCTCTTATAAGGGCACTAATCCCATTCATGAGGGCTCAACTCTCATGTCATGATCCCCTCCCCAAATACCCATGTCCTAATACTATCACCTTGGGGGTGAGGATTTTAGCATATTAATTTTGGAGTAATACAAACAGATTATAGGACCCATAATAAGTAAATAACAGTAAAAGTTAATGAGATCACCATTAAGTTCTCTAAGTTTGTAAATACAGACCAGGTCAATACCTGGGATATGAAAACAACTGTGATTTCAGTGAAAAAATAAATCTCTAGATGGCTTGTTTCCCACATTTTAACTAGTTCAAACGCTGTATAGTATCAGCTAAAGACATTATTTTACACAATATTCAGTCACCACTGACTAGGATGGACGAGGGAATCTAAGCAGCCATGATTGGACATGAAATGTTGAGTGGATTGCTATGGCCAGTCAGCCCAAGACCTCACTATTTGCAGGTCATCAGGCACCTGTATATTAAAGGCAAACAAGGGCATCCAGGAAGAGCCGGAATAAGATATTACATGATGGTAGGTTGAAGTTCAGAAGCCAGGGCCCTGCAATTCATTCAGCACTGTCTTCATTTTTTATTAATGCTAACTGAAGGAGGGGTTTGGAAAACCAATTTCCTCATATTAACTATCGTAGATTTTCTAATATCCATTTGTCCAAGAGAGTATCAAGGGAGTATTATTTCTCTCACAACTTCTTTCATACCTAATAATAGAAAATGGAAGTCGATTTTTTTGTGTAATAGGCACATACTTGGAATTTTTCAAAATGAAATAATTTATGACATTCAAGTGGCCTAATGGCACACTTGAAGTGAATTGCTCACCTTTTGGAAGATCATGAATAATTGCATAAAAAAACTGGGAATGACTCCCAAATAGACTGAGGATTTGAGAAAGTAAGTGGCATTTCTACGTTCTTGGTGCAGTGCAGTAGCAAAGCCCCAAAGCCCTGACCCCATCACTGGTCCATTTATTTGCTTTTCTAGACTGATCTGTGCCTTCTAATTCAAAGTTCAATTTCAACAACCAAGAATTCTCAATTTTAAGAAGCAAGAAAAAACAAGAGAAGGGGATAATAAAACCATAATCCCGATTTAAGGACCGAATTATATGAAAACACAAAAATCAAAATCATCTTTGATGCTGTACGTTTTAGCTTTTCCACTAATCACATTTTGAATTGCCCTCCCCCTTGTTATTCTAGGAAACAATAGATCTAATCCTCCCTGCTTTCACTCCTGCCTCACTTCATCCCCATTAAAAAGTCAATAAGATTCACACACATACACATACACACACACACACACACACACACACACTCACATGCATTTAGGAAATCAACACAAGTTTCCAAACTTGAAAAAAATATAAAAATATATTTTCCTATGTAAAATTATCTTACTCCTAAAGCAAGAGTATTAGGCTCCCACTGTGAAATATGCTGCTTTCCATATATACCATAGAATGCAATGTTTCAGTAGTTTGTAACTAACAGAAATAAACTCGTCAATTGTGGTTTATAGTTAGAGGCTGCATTTCCAGAGAACAGCACTTCGTAGCACAGTAATATATAGTGTAGTCAATACAACTAAAATACTCTATATGAAGCATCAGTAAAACTAGAAGACACTGAGTCCATTTTATGAATGAGCTCCTCTCTTTTTGTCTGTTTGATCTAAAGTCCAAGCACCATCCATCAGATTTTAGCTGCAATAAGTTCCCTTCTTACCGTAGGGTATGGGTTTAACATAGGACAGATCAGAATTGTAATAAAGTTATTTTTATTTTTAGCTTCCAACTTATCGGCTTAGCCATTACTATCATTCTCCCACATTTAACTACAGTGTGCTTTTTAAACCACCTCCTAGGATTTTCCATTTGGCAGGGTAATCCTCCAGGTGATTAAGATTATTCTGAGTGCAGACAGACTGCTAATGCCTGCACCTTGGTGAGAAGCAGCCTGTAAGTCAGCCGTGATGCAGGAAAGACCCAAGGCCAGAAAGTGTCCCAAGCACACTCCTGACACTTAGTGCAGTAAAGAGAGATTAGAGTCTTGTAAAACAGAATCCCTTAATTACTGGGACACTTCATTACTTTTCCTCATCTTGGCCTGTTTTCCCTGGTTGACAAAATGCAGATCTTCCATTGGAGTATGCATTGTTTATAAGGACTATACACATGGGCACCAGGTCTGAAAACATTGGCCACAGTGTGCCTGAGTATAAACTTGCAACTAGCCAGTCTCCCTCTTTCTTTTTGACAATTACTGCTGTCTCTGAGCCTGACCCCAACAATATGACTGGCTTTTTGGAAAACTGGGTATTTTCCTTCTCAGTATAGTGCATTGGCATACAGTGCTTTTTATCAGTGTCCATTCATGCCATGACATCCTACCTGCTTCAGCTGGAACTCTGAATGCTTATGAGGCAAGAGTACTGAATTGGGGAAGTTTGGAGACCTAGGTTTAATCCCCTCCTTTGTGTCAGTTGTGTTATTGTGGGGGAAAGCACTGACCTAGTATCCAGAAGATATGAGGTTAAATCACAGGAGAATTTATTTTTATTTTAAACTATACAGACAGAGTCTGTTAAAGGGAATTAAACAAATTAATGAGTATATGTGTCTACACATGCAGGTACACCAACAAACACTTGTCAGTGTTCAAATTTAAGCAGTTATACTTTTTAGTAATTAAATCTAGCAACATAAAAATGCATTTAACTTTAATCATTAATACTTTCTGGAGGAGAAAAGACCAGAAGTTGGTCTCCCACCCCTCAGCCTCTATGATTCTGTGCTCTGTTACAGTCTTGGAACAGGCCCCACCTAGGTCTTCTTAATCAAACGGAGTTTCTAATCTCCCCCAAAAATGTCTCTGTCCCAAAAAAGAGGGTGAAGCGTGGGCATAAGAAGGTGAAATTGTAGTTCTCAGGGCTGTGGAGTTGTATGTTTACACAGTAATATCATGGCTGTCTATTCTGTCTCAAAGAGATCTTTTTATTTCAATGACAGGATTCAGACTGTGAATGGACTCACCAGACATTGTGTTGCTTTGTAGTTTCTCTTTCTTTTTCTTTGTTTTTCCCCAAGATAGAGTCTCGCTCTGTCCCCCAGGCTGGAGTGCAGTGGCAGGATCTCGGCTCACTATAAGCTCCACCTCCCGGGTTCACGCCATTCTCCTGCCTCAGCCTCCTATGTAGCTGGGACTACAGGTGCCCGCCACCTGTAGTTTCTTAATGAAGTTATTAAAGAGCAGTGAGGGAGAAAACAGAAACCAAGGTGAAGAACTTGGATTTTCTTTATTCAGTTGGATTGATTCATCCAGTGTATTATAAATCTTGCCACTTACCTGTCAGTTCAGTGGCCTTCCCAAATGCATGACCTTGTTGGTCTTTTATGGGACATCATACATAGGAATAGATAAGATGTTATTAAGTTGCCCCGAAAAGGACTTTCAGGCAGGTTCCATGAACTCAAGGGTGTACATCCAGTTAGTTCTTAACTTCAGTTTTGTGAGGACTGTTGAGGAGATGGCAGCTCCAAATATTAAGCTCCTTTGTAAAACTTGGTTGTTAGCATTTGGACTATGTCCAGGTGGAAACCATCCAGACCCCCATTTAACTGAGCAGCTCCTGTGTTTTAAACCATGCTGTCGAGAATGCCTGGATAGTTTCCATAAAATCTTAATATAGCCATAATGTTGTTTTTTTTTTATAAAACCAGTTTGCCAACTTATGGTATTAACTATATGTTTAAAAACATCCAAACTCTGGATCCAGAGAGTTGATGGAAGGTCTTATGGAGACAGATTGGTTGAGGCCAGCCTGAGTTTACATGTGGGTGGTTGTTATGCATGTCACATGAAGACATCCTTGATTGTAGCAATAGTTAGGAAGAGAGGGCACTATACTATCACAGGAATGACAGACACAAATAATAATTATTGTGCTGTTGAGAACAGGTGCCAGGTGCTTTTATGTACATTGCCTTATTAAACTTGCCAGGCATCGTGGAGGTGCTCCCAATTATTCCCATCTTACAGATGAGCAAAGTAAAGCTAGAATAACAGTCCTTCCTCCTGAAGTGTACACAGTCCAGTAGGAAGACAGACTGGCCATGCCCACTTATTTTGAATGGATATTTTGGCTACAAACATACAGAAGAGCCCTCTGAGTCATAATGCTCCTCAGTGAGAAAGTTTGAATGCAGGCTAAGGGCCCTGTGAGTTCAAAGCTGTCTCTCATCCTGCTGAGTTGCCTTTCCTCACGGGATTTGATAAGTTCAGGGATTTAGTATGCCAAAGTTTTCCTTTTGTACCTGGACACAACATTCCCACAACCTGGTGGGATGCAGTCCCACAAGAAATTATACCGCTCTGTTTTCGATGACACAAAACTGGGTCAAAATTGTTTTATGTAATGAAAATGTCATTCTTTCTAAAGTTTTCTGTAAGTGCTATGAAAATTTCATTACCAAAGAGAATAGAAAGACTGTGAGGATGTTTTCCAGATTGCTATAACCAATACAGGAATTATATTATTTTTAGATCAATTTTGAAAATATTTTTGCTAAAAAACAATTGATATTCATTACAACCCTGGCCATCCTTTTACCAAAGCCTTCATCACTGGAAATGTTTCCTTCGAGATTTTGATTTGAAATTTAAGAACTGCAATGCATTATTGCAGAGCAATAACCCACTTTCTAGCAATTTCATATATTCTTCCCCATGTAGATGTTTGATCTGCTACTTGGATGCAATTTTGGTAGCAAAGTGACTGTGTAATGGGGCAAGGAAGAAATGACTGTTATTTTCTTAATCAGATTAATTCTTAATCAGAATACATGATTTGGTACTTGGAATTTAAAAATACTGCTAATCAGTTTGAGGCTTATAAAAGCCAAACTAACTCTCCTGATAAACTGGTAATCTTGGTAACTTTACTAGTTGCAGACATTTTGGTTTTTAAATCAAGAAGTATACCAACTCTTGCTTTTAGCTTGTCTTGTATGCCCTGCATCTCTGAGCTTGCCAAATTTTCCTAAGGAGTTAATATATTTTTGGAAGTTCTCCACTGCATCAGGGGCAGCCACCTGGGAGCAGAGAAAACAAAATTTGGCAGCCTGTTCAAGCTGTGAATTAAAGGTAATTCACAGTTTGAAATGAATCAGCGTGTGGTCCTTGAGAAGAGTAATCAGACATCAAGAGGATTTTATGTTGAGGATTGTATATTGGCTAATGTGACAACAAGCAATATTGGCATTTGGAATGTTTGCATCAAGAAGCACTGAAGCTGCCGGGGCTTGATGGGTACCAAGATCTAAAATGGGGGCTCCCTTCAAAGAGAGCTGTAGATTTACATTTCTATCACAAAAGCTGAAAACAAAGATGGGTTGGCTCAGCCATCATAGTTGAAAGATTAGATCTGATTTTTGTGGTGGTGTTCATGGACCTAAGTCTATCATAGGATTTGTGTATCTCAGATGGCTTTTGAGACACCTCTCTAATGGAAAGCAAATGTCTCTCTCTCTCCCTCTCCCCACCTCCCCCCCTCCACCCGACCACCCCTCTCTCTCCTTCTCTCTTTTCTGTCTGGGAAAAGGCAAACATAGCTTCCTTTCTACTAGATTTCATTTTTTTTTTCAACAAATATGCATTCAGTGTCTACTATATGTAAGGTTCTGGGCTAAAACACTGGTAACTCAGGGTGAAACACTGCACATCATTGTCTCAAGGAATTCATGGTCTAGTGAAGATAAGACTAGCACCGACAATGCCAGCAACCCAACTAACTCATACTTATTGAGTGCCTACTATGTGCCAGGCACTTCCCATGCACTTTTTATCCTTACAAGCAATCCCATGGGGTTCATCATCATTATAGTGTACAGAAGTAGAAACCCAGCTCAGAGACATTGAGTGAGTTGCTCAAAGTGGCACAGTAACAAAGAGGGAGGCAGAACAGGACTGACTCGAGAACATATGCTCTTAACTTACACTAAAGCCATCCCATGAGTCATTTGGAGGTGGCTTTACTGATTTGCAGTCAGGTGTGATCTTGCCCAGGCATTAGGCCAAAATGGACTAACCACAATGCAAGCCAAAATGGCAATGCCATTTTGGTTTAAAACAGGGGAAGTATTAGATCTAAATATTATAACTGAGTTAGGTCTTGCATATACTACACATGCTGACATGGACACTGAAGACAGATCTGTCCTCAACTCAGGGCCTGCATCCAGATTGTGTCACCAGGACTCTAGAATATTCCCTTCAGTGAGGCTGAAGGATCTATTCCTGTAAGAGACTTAGACCATCACAAAAATAAAATTCATATAAGATTGATTTTGGTGGCATATCCCTTCAGAAATGTCCATTGTGCCACATTAAAGTGAAGAGAAAACTAATATTTGGGTCTATTTTTATAAGAGACTCATCCATTGCCTTTCATGCTTACCAACTTGTTTGATAATTAGAAAGTGGCTTTATATCCTCATGGTGAAATAATTTTCAAAAATATCCCCATCTGTTATCAACCACAGCGGCATATTTCCAAATTCTCCTCAGCATTTTTAAACAGTAACTGGGAGTGAAGCAAATAATGCTGGTGGAAGGCACTGAAATTAATAAGCAAGGGACCAAAGTTAAAAAAAATTCACTTGTATAATTGAATGTAATGTTGTGATAACACACCCCCCACACACACACACATGCATACATATGCTCTGTATCCCAGAACAGTAGGTCACTCTAATGTTGTCTGATCTAATGAGATGCACACATAGACATATGCACACTCTTTTTTCAGTTATTACATTGTAAAGTGCTATGATCAGAGATACTTTTCATGTGCACAGTGAATGATAATTTTAACACACTTTCACACAATACATTAGCCCATGTGAGTGGCACAGCATTCCTGTTAGATAGCCAATTGAAAAGAAACCAAGCATAGGGAGGGGAAGATATTTTCCTAAAGTCCTCCACCTAGGGAGTGGCAGGGCTGGGACTAGAAGCCAGGATTCTGCATCCTCAGAATATGCTGCCTTGTCCCCAGATTCCCCAGATGGCTGCAGGGCCAGAACTCATCAGAGTCCTGACAAGTCTTCCAGGCCCAGATGAAGAACATATAACAGCAGTGTAGACAAGCTCCATGGATTATGCTTAGAATTTATAAAGAAACAAACAAACAAAATCCAACTGAGACTGGAGTAGAAGAGAAGAAATATCTACTTCTGAACTATTCATTTTGTTTTTCCCTCCTATCAAGCATCTCACAAACAGCCAGATCCTTTACCACAGTTACGTTACTGGGAATGTTAGGTTTAAATAGTCTGCTCTTGACACCTTCTCAGAGTTGCTTAAAGCCCCTCCATTTTACACTGACGAGTAGGGAGCAGTGTTGGTAGAATACTGCAGATGCACACAAAATTACAGCTGTAAAATCAGTTGAAGAATCTGACAAATGCCTTTCTTTGTGGTTCATCCACCCGCTTTAACAATGTGGACCAAAAAAGGAAAAGGTCTCAAAGCTATTTGATTGACATCTACAAATATGCTGCCAAGACTGGAACAGAGTAGGTGGGATGGAGTAGATGGGGTTGGGGTAGGTCTTCTGAAAACCAAAAGAATAAAATTTATTTTCTTTGCTACCCTGTGGTTTTTTGACACTGAAGATCTACAGTACAACCCCATAGTACATGCCTTGTCCTTGCCAAAGGTTCTAGGGTACCTGAGAGAGCAATAAGTGAGAGAAAAGTATCCAGAGAAGAGTAGAAGCTAACGATTTAGCAACCTATAACTCTGACAGCTCCATTGCCTAATTTCTGGAGTTACTTGTTTTGGCATAAGAAGCCCACTTTATAAAGATTCCAGATGGAGATTTCAATTTTGTAACTACATAGAATATTTCTTCTTTTTTTCTTTTTTTTTTAACTTTTATTTTAGGTTTGGGGGTACATGTGACACGGGGGTTTGTTATACATATTGTTTCATCAACAAGTTATAAAGCCCAGTACTCAATAGTTATCTTTTCTGCTCCCCTCCCTCCTCACACCCTCTCCTCTCAAGTAGACCCCAGTATCTGCTGCTTGATTCTGTGTGTTCATAAGTTCTTAACATTTAGCTTCCACCTGTAAGTGAGAACATGCAGTATTTGGTTTTCTGTTCCTGTGCTAGTTTGCTAAGGATAATAGCCTCCAGCTCCATCCATGTTTCTGCAGAAGACATGATGTCCTTCTTTTATATGGCTGCATAGCATTCCATGGGATATATGTGCCACATTTTCTTTATACAATCTGTCTTTGATGGGCATTTAGGTTGATTCCATGACTTTGGTATTGTGAATAGTGCTGCAATGAACATACGTGTGCGTGTGTCTTTATGGTACAATGATTTATATTCCTCTGGGTATATAACCAGTAATGAGATTGCTAGGTCGAATGGTAGTTCTGCTTTTAGCTCTTTGAGGAATCACCATACTGCTTTCCACAATGGTTGAACTAATTTACACTCCCACCAGCAGTGTGTAAGTGTTCCCTTTTCTCCATAACCTCACCAGCAGCTGGTTTTTTTTTTTTTTTTTTACTTTTAAATAATAGCCATTCTAACTGGTGTGAGAACATAGAATATTTTTATATTTTTCAAAAGAAAAATCTTTTAAAGTACCTATTCCTCATAATATATGGAAATTGTCTAGGCCATCTAAAAATTGAAAGGGTCATTCTAGGTTTCTCCAAAATAATTTTTGTATATCACATGGTACAGAAGGAAACGAAGAAAACAATCTGGATGTGAGCAGTATTCTTGGGTAATTGCAACCACCACTTTTGGCACCTACTATATACCTGGCACCATGAAATATTTTATAAGCATCAGCTATTTCATGCTCACAGCAACCTCGTGAGATAGATTTCGCTATCTCCATCGCCATCGTCACCACTATCATCACTCCCAGGATTGTACTCTCAAGGGCTCAGAGAGAATGCCAAACACCTGTGGCTGCACAGCCAATGCTGGTAGTCATATTTGAAGTCAGGCCTGCTTGGTGCTCTTTCCACTGTGCAATTTCACTGGTTCACTTGTTTAATCACCTTCTAGGCTCATAATGTCTCTGAGAGGTTGATAAGATTAAACTGATTTTATGGAGAAGGAAATTTCGTCCCAGAACAGTTAAATGACTTGCTCAAGATCACACAGCTAGTTGTTGAGGGAGATGAAATTTCACTCCAGGATTCTTGGATTACAAAATTCAAACCTTTTTTAATACCCTGTTTGCCTCACCCACATAAAGTTTCAATTGAACTCTTATTATTTGTTAAATACGAAGGAAAAATAACAAAATAATCTTAATAATACTACTTTCTAGTTCTTTGGCATTATGTGTTTTCTACACATATTGTTATATAACACATAATATATATTGTTATATTGTTAAATCTTTTAGATTTGGTCTTCACTCAATTTCTGGAGCAAGGAGACAGGGGAGGGAGCCATTATTGTCCTAGAGAGGTCACAGATGTGGGGCATCCATTTCTGAGTGGCTTAAGTTCCAGCGCTCTCACTCCCCTGTCATGTGACTTGATGAATTTATTTGGTGCTTTTCTGAGCCTTTGTTTCTTCATATAATAAAACAGAGATGATATATTACTCAGACTCTGTAGTGAATTGTGTTGTCAACAGATGAGCTCATGAATGAGCTTTGCAGTCACCTGCTCTCATTGGTTCTCTTTCCATGTTAGAAGTGAGGAAAGTCATGCCCAGGTGACCTAAGTGAGGCGTCCCAGCTCACACAGGTAATAGTGTTGCCAAAGCTCAGTCCTGTTTCTTGACTCCTAGTTGAGTGCTATTTTTGCTAATCTTGGCCATTATTTTTCAAAAGTGTTCTGTCAATGCAGTTTAAATCAAAAAATCAACTGCCAATGCTATCAGAGAGCGATAGACTTAAAATCAATAACTATGTGTGCCACTCCTCTCCTAATTAGATATCCCCAGCATGTTTCTGGATGTTTCATGCTGCTGAGAAGAGTGACTGCATTTTTCCACTCAATTATACCCAAGGAAACATTGTTCAATTTAGTAATAGTTTTAGCACTTGTAGAAGAATTTGAAAACTTTAGAAAAATCTCATACGTTTTACAATCTCACTGTCTTAGAGAATGGGATTTGGGACTAGGTCTACCCTTTGTCTTCATGCTTTTATGCAGCGCTTTAAAATTTTGATATTGAAGAGGGCCTGAAACTGGGTGACCCGTGTTGCCCTTTACTACTGGATTAAAATTTCAGGTTGCTACTATGGTAACCGTACCTTGAAAATTAGATCCTGACAGAGTCACTAAGAAATGTAAAAGTGCACTGCTGCCATGAACTTTGAAGAAAGGTTGCATACAATTGTCAGCGACAGCCTCTTAATTGAAATAATCTGCCTTTCCCATCTGCTAGAAAGAGTTTGTGTGTCTTGGGGAGAAGGGACAAAAAGATTATATCTTGATGGATTTTTTAACACAAAAATGGCTGTAGTTCGAAGCAGAGCTGTTTTCTGCATGAAATTTAAATCAACTTCAGCTCAATTTATGCTATTCAGAAAGAAATGTGATACTCAGTATTCACGGTGGCAAGAAGCCAAGATACACAGTAAAGATGTAACGATACTGAGAGAAGATACTGCTGGGGATCTATCCCAGAAAAACCCCAGTGGCCCCAGGGTCCAAATGGCAACCTCTTTCAAACCACAGATTTCTGTGCCCAGGCTTCTGGGAAGTTGGGGAATGCAGAGCAGCCGCATGACAGACTTTCAGATCAAGAGGGCCAGCAGTCACTGATTTGCTTAGTGGCATAAAAGCTGAGATCATATTGATGCTCCCAGAGCCAGGGAAATGAAACAAGCAACATAGGCTCTCTTGGCATTCAGGAACATGAGGGTGAGTGGCACTTGCAATTTCAGGAATTCCTTTGTGCATGTCTTTCCCAAGGCAAGCACATCACGGTGTGTCTGGCTTTATAATTAGTTGTGGCTGTATCTGTGTTTCCATAACAGGACTTTTGTTGTTGTTGTTATTGGGCCTTTTTCTTTTCTTTATTTTCTTCGACATTCTTATAAAAGGATTTTGATTTGTGCTTCTAATGCCACACATAGAAAATGACTCTTTAACTCTCTGAAGGTCTCAAAAATTTCAGACCAAAAGTGATGTTCTCACTCTGAGAATGTTGGTATACTATTTTGCACACAACAGATATCAAATATTAAATCTATTGGACAATATCAAGTAGTTGGGACTGAGGGATGTGGAGCCATAGCAATTCTCACCACCTAGTGGTGGGACAGTACCTTGAGGGGTAGTTCTATCTAAAGACTTTGGGTAGAATCGCCTCTCACCTCATTTGCGAGTCTCTTCATTTTGGTTTGGTCAGCGTGGGTACTAAGGAGACTGTGATAGTGATGACTGAATTGTGATATACTTCCAAACCCAAGAAATGCCCATGAAAGCCCAACAAAGACATATCACCAGTCTTCTACCTGTGAGGACTGTGGAACCACAGGTAGCAGGATGTTTGACTCTCCTGAACATAATAGTTTCACAAATCTATTTACCTGAGTGGAAGGGGTGGTATCCACTCCCCTATTTCTTCAGCAGCCGGTACAGGAAGAACCTACTACACAACAGATAACCAGAAAATATTCTTGAGTGTAAAGTGAAAGAATGATCCAGAAGGTGTCACTTGCTCTGACGTAACTTTTTTTTTAAATATTGTATTCTTATATTTGTTAATCCATATTTTAAAAGTAGTATCGTAAGAAGAAATATGAATGCATGCATGTGTGCATATGTGTGCTCATATGTATGTGGCTGGAAAGCAAATACAATGCAGAATTTGAAGTGGACAGGCTCTGTAGCTGGAATGGCTGGGTTCAAATCCCAGCTCCACCATCTTTTAGCCATGTGATCTTGGTCAAGTTACTTAACCTCTCTATCACTCAGTTTCCTCATCTGTAAAATGGTGAGTAGTAATAGCACCTACATGATACGATTAAATGATTGAAGTGCTTATCACAGTGCCTGGTACATAGGAATTTTTTGATAAACACTTTTATTAATCATGTTCGTGATTATTGCGGTCATGATCACTGAGTCTTTTGAGTGAGTGCTGTTTGTACTACATTCCAATCTTCAGTCACTTGGGAAGCCTTTCACTCTATTCCCTGACTTGTCCCAGAGGTCTCCAGTTGGAGAAAGACCTCTCCAGAAAGAGCAAACCTGGACTACATTGAACATTTCCTCGGCTCACCTGCCTACCCCAGTCCCAGAGGATAAAAACAAAGAATGGCTAGAACGTCTTAAATGTATAGATATTTGGTACTAGGCACAGTCTTCTCGTTCTTGGAGCTCAACACAGCATCTTATCCCAGTCACAATTGTACTCTTAGTTTGTAGTTATTTCTAAAAATAAAAGCTAGGACTTATTAAGTGCCAAGCACTATGCTGAGTGTTTTATATCCACTAGCTAATTGACTGTTTACAACCCAGTGAGATGTAGACACTACCGTTACCCACATTTTACAAATGAAGAACTGGGTTTCATGACTTGAAGCTAAATTTTTATAGCCAGTAATGATGGATTCATTACTTGAACTTATGTCTGGTTGACTCCAGTAAGAGACCCCTTAACCCTGGCCCTGCTGCCTACCCATGGACTCTCCAATCTCAGAGTCCACCTGGACTTGATTGTCTTGGGAAATGGCACCACCTCCTCAGAGGTAGTGGAGCAAATACAAGAATACAAGAGGGAGGAAACAATGGAGGACAGGAATTTGGCCAGAGATATTCTCTGCTCCTGAGTCCCAAAACATCCTCTCACATTTTGTAAAATCACCACTGGGATAATTTGCTGAGTCATAATTTTTAATTCTGTGGTTCACATATATATGAAAAACTGCTTTTGAAATATATAACAAGCATGTTGTCAATTTTCTAATCAGGTGGAACAAATTCTTTTCTTTATTCCCAGTTTTTGCATGCATAAAGGAAGTCGTCTGAATAAGAAAACATGTCAATAAAATTTCATGGAATAGCCTCTGCCATTCTGTGAAATAAACATTCCATTCCCTTGCCTGGGCAAATTGTTCCTGTTGCTGCATATCTACTTCTGTTTCCTTGGTCTAAAAAGACACTTCAGACTCTGCCTTTAATTACGATAAGGCTTGACTATTAACCCTTGAGAATTAACCTTATTTTTGCTAGGAGGGAAGGTAAAATAACATTTAAATTGGTTTTGAGAGTAGGAATGGAATCTCAGAAGACACACTAATGTAGAATACACTGTATATCAAAATATATAAGTGCATAGTTGTAACAGTGGCTTAGTAAACATATTGCTGAGTGAACTATGAAAAATAATTCACCAAGGTACTGTTTCCCATACTCCTAAGCACTAAGTTAAGAGAGTAATGCCATAAAGTACATATGCACTGTTTAAAAATATTTGTGTGTTTTTTAAAGAATACTTTCTTCAGGCCCAATAGACGAATCATTTTTTCTTCCCTTGCTAAAATGTACACTGTAAGGAATTTAACTAAGTGGTATATTAAGTGAGGGTCTAAAATAGTTGTAGAAGATAACAATTCTGAGCAAAGAAATGTCTTTAGCAATTTGATTCTGAATGCAACATAAATTAACTTTATAAAATAGAATTAAAAGAAGTTCAGTTATAGCTTTCCAATTTTTCATATAATTTAGCATTTCATACTCATTGTGTTTGCTACTGGCACTTTTATTATAAAAGCCTGAAACTGCAGGTCAAATGAGTACTTATGTGGATATAAATACACTGATTTTTGTTTTTCAGAGAGAGATCTTTCTCTGAACAACATGATTTATCCAAGTTAAGAGACTACCTCTGTGGAAGAGCAACTCTCTTGAAAACCATTCTTTACATAAGGTTTTATGCAAAACTCCTAGAAACCTCTTCAAAAATTATAGAATAATAGGAGGTGTTCCTAAGCTTTCAACCCTCCAATGCTCTTGCTTAAATTTTAGATCTCAACTAAAGTAACTTGACTTTTCAAATTATGTTTCAATTCAGGTTTGTTGTCTTTTAATTCCATATTAAAAAGTTTAATGAGATTAGGATGAGAAGAGAGGGGAGATGATAAGGCAGTTCATTATGCACATCAAAGCATTTCAAAACATATCGGGTTTAAAGCCATTAAATAATTTCCCAAATTTGAACCTGTGGTATAAAACTCTTTTTTTAGTCTAATTCCAATAACGTAAATGGGATACATGAGGAAAGATTTCAAAGCAACGTTTCTTATAAATAGAATTTCAATAGCTTCTCCTTTTAAAAGGAAAGCAAGGGGTAGAGTGGATGAATCATGACAGTCTCCCATAATGAGAAAACAGAGAAAATGCACATTCACATGCCCACCCTATTATGGTGTAGTTTGGCTGCATGATGGTTATTACTGAATGATTATAATACACAATTTTACATGGGAGATAAAAAGAAAATCATATATAGATGTTTTCCCACTTGAAGCAAACCTCTCACAGAAATTCTAGCATATATTTCCATACAGATAAAAAGGTAGTTTTTCACCCTTAAAAAGAATCCTTCACTTTGAAAATGATTCACCATAGTTTCCCTCTAAATAGTAAGCTCATCTCATGCATTTACAATATGGTTTGATTTTCAAAACATCAATTTACATGCACTTTCCAGTAACAAATCTATTGTGCCATGTGATGCTTACTTGTATAGGATAAAAAAGCAAAAGTATTTTTTCTAATTAATACACAATATTATAAGGTACAACATACAAATATCAATTCGTTTTGTTCAAACTAATAATAAGTACTTGGAAATGGAGATGCAAGAAAACCCCACTTCATTCACAACAGTTATATGGATTTACATTAAAAAACTATAAAATAACACCGAAGTACATAAACAAGGTTTGAAAGAACTAGAAAGGTATATATGTTCTCATAGCAGAAGTGTTATAGTGTTATTTCTCCCAAAATTAATTTATAATGCAATTCCAATTAGAATTCCTCAAAATGATTCTTTTTGGCATGAGACAAATTATTGTATAGTTCATATACTAAAAGGGTAAATGCTCAACCATAGTAAATGAAAAGAAAGAACAGTAGAAAAGATTTTCATTACTAGATATATGAAAAAACTACAATACGCTTTAATAAAATCAATACATTATTAGCATGAAAATAGATACTAGATCAACAGAAGAGACAATTCAATCTCTCTCCCTATATATGTATGTAATATGTAACAACAGCATTACATTGATTCAAAGAGAAAAAAATTGATATGTAATGATGATACTGACACTACTAGGTCTCCATTTAGAAGAAAACAAAGGTAGTTTCCTATCACATTTAAATATATTAAAGTAGGAAGAGAATGAGAAAAAATAACTAATGGTTACTGGGCTTAATATCTGGATGATTAAATAATATGTACAATAAACCCCCATGACAGGAGTTTACCTACCTAACAAACCTGCACTTGTACCCCTGAAATGAAAATAAAAGTTAAAAAAGATACAAATATAAAATATAAAACAACAACAATGAAAATACCTTTAGTAAAAATGCTTGGAACTCTGTTTCTACAATCTAGGGGAGAGGGTCCTTCTTAATTAAGTCAGAAATCCAGAAGTTCTAAAAGATGAATAACTATAAACAACTGAAATATAACATTTGTATTGAAAAAGATGCCATGTTTCTATAAACAAATGGAATTTTCCTACATACAATGAAATGAAAGTTTGTATGAATAAAAATTAAGTTTTTATGAAGAATAAAATAAAAACAGAAAAACAAATGTAGACAAATATTTGTTTAAAAATTATTAAAATGTATAATTAAAAATTAAAATATTTAATTAAAAATTAAAAACACTATATAGCACATCTGACATGCCAAGCAGTATTCTAAGCTCTTTACCTGTTTTATGTCGTTTATTCTTTTTTAATTAATTGATTTTTTTTTATTATACTGTAAGTTCTAGGGTACATGTGCACAATGTGCAGGTTTGATGCATAGGTATACATGTGCCATGTTGGTTTGCTGCACCCATCAGCTCATCATTTACAGTAGGTATTTCTCCTAATGCTATCCCATGCACTTTCCAGTAACAAATCTATGGTGCCAAGTGATGCTTACTTGTATAGGATAAAAAAGGAGAAGTATTTTTTTAAAAAATTTGAGTCGATAGTTTATAGTTTGCTTGTCTTTAATATTAACTATTTATAGTCCAGCAGATTTTGCTAACACAAGTTGAGATGGAGATGCCACTGGCTGCCTAAAAGCTAATTCTGTAAAGCTCATTCTTGATTATCAAAATGCCGTATTTCAGCAGCAGCCGATCAAATACGGCCTTGTTCTTGTTCTCATGGGAATCTAATCCTTGAGTCCCTTCTTTCCCCTTAAATTTGTCTGGTTCACAGACACATTCCATGAGCTGAAAATCTAACAATAAATTGAGAAAATTAGATCAGTTTGCATAACATTTGAAAAGGAATGTAACCTTTGTTTGCACAATATTCACAGCCAAGGTAAAATGGACAGATCAGTAACTGGAAGTGTGGTGTAGCACCTCACAGAACATGAATTCTCTAAAGAACCCTGGCAACCCATGTGAAAATGTTACGTGGAATCATCATTTTGAATAGAGCAAAATAACGCTGGAAAAGAGCTAGGGCTGAGCTCTGCGGCATCATTTGAGATCTATGCATCCAGAAACTATAAGCACATCTTGAATACAGAAGACGCACCTCCCTGCTTTCACTGTAATATTTTAAATAGTGTGCTGGCTGGCTTTGCTTTTTAAAACAAACGTGTTTAATCTTTGTTAGGGTGAGGGTGAAACCACACAGGAACATTTACAGCAATATGTAAATTGACATTATATGGCTTTTCTACTCTCCTAAGAAACTTTATTAGGGGAAGTCACTTTTTTTCTGCATAGAAATAGCAGCCCCTAAAATATATCTAAGCAGTTAAGGCTTCACCCCAACAGCTTGAGTAAACACATTTTTTTAACTTTCCCATGGAATTCAACTTTGAAGGTTTTACATAAGGTAATTCTGAAGTGGTTGTACAGAGTTAATCCTGGATCTTTTATTTATAAAGCATTAATTTCAGACTTTTTAAAAAATGTAATTTTCTCAGATAATTTCTGAGAACAAATTGAGCTTCTAAGATTTAAAAAGAAAAGATCCAATTGTGTTTATTTGTGGCCACCAAGCAGGTCAGTGGGAGAATCATGTGTGTGTCACTAAGTGATTATTTTGAGAAATTGAGTATACTGACTCTCATCTTCTAATTGAAAATTGCGTTGCTGCTGTGCTTTTTTAAAAGTTACTTATTAATATCAGACAACTTTCCTTGGAAGCTTAGGCTATATGGTCTTATTTATGCCATGCAAATGATGTGAATAGTTGAGGCAAATAAAATCAGAGGAAAAGAAAATAACCTTATTTTTCTATCAATTATGTGTATGTGTGAGGCAAAATTATTTTAAGTGTGAAATATTTAGATTCTCTTTTTCTAAATCCTTTATCATGAAATAGTTACTATGAAATATTAATTGGTATTCAGCAAAAAAGGGAATTATATGATCCAACATATTTGGGAAACAGCGGGTTAAAAAAACTAACAAGTCTTTTCATTGTAGGAATTCTTTGAGCCTTTAATATGCAAATACTCACTGTGTTTCTACAAGAGGGGTGTAGAATATGAAGTGTTTTTCAAACTAACTTGGCTATAGAATTTTTTTTCCCAGAATCTCTACCAACATGATGTGGAATAATTTGGGCCTCTCCAATCTAGATAACTACACCATTATAGAGTTCTTTGTGCATAGGTAGACTCAGCTTCAATATCTACCTGGAGTATGGATGCTCATTATCTTTTATCTTGCCATCTTCACTCCACCTTTACTCCAGTTGCCCCGCCACATCTGAAAATACATTTTAAATCAAATATCCCTTATAGGCAGCTTAGTGAAATTACAGATAATTTGTATTTCAAAATTTTGGGGGCTTTATTTTTGTATTGATAATATGGAGGGTGTTCTGAAATTCCACCAACTTTCACCCAGATTTCTTTTGTGAGGAGCCTTTTGTCTGTTTTTTCTCCCCCCTCAGACCACCTGCAACTGTAAGTTGTCTCCGGGGTGGCTGGCTGGGATCATCTTCCTTCACTGTGAAGAGAAAAGCTGGCTGAATAGAGACAAAAACACTGCATACTCACTGAACATTCTTGGGAGATAATTTGCTGCCATGTTTTATAAAACCAGGGACTGGATGTGCTTAAGAGCTTTTTATTAAATATTGCCAAGAGAGATAATAGTCCTATTATTCGGGTGACTTTTGAGACCATTCTGAATGCTAGTGTTATTGAAAATGCAGTAATGAAGTCAACTCTCAAATCTAAGCATGTGGATCGTCCACTTCAGACTGTGTCTTCCCTAGCTGGCTTGTTGAGGCCACTCAGCCCAGCTCTGGGCTGCCTTCCTCTGCCCTCTGTGGGAATGTGTTTTGAGAATGCAAACACGCATAACATTAGACTGAGAAAAAATGCAATTAAGAAGATATTTTTTAAAAAATGATGGGAGGAGGTGATGCATTATACACAATCCAGAGTCTAAAGGAAAGGACTACCCATTATGCCCTCATTTTCTGTGCACTGCTTGGCTCTATTAACACCAGTAATCCAGAGCTGATACAGTCCCTCCGAAACAGCCAAATTATATTTTCAGCAAGGCCAAGAATGTGTCCTTTATTTAAGCACTTTCTTGATAACTGATCTATTATGAGAAGCATTTACTACATAGTTAAACTGGCAAGAACTAGAATTTCTGGTTTTCTGATCTACACACTTAAAGCAAATACGTTTCTGTGTACACAGTACTTCATTTAATTATCATTTTAATTACTTTATTGACTTAAACATTAGTATTGAACACATTTTACAACAACAATGAATACACAAGCAATTTATAATTGTCATTATTTCTTATCTCATTCACATTATCTGAAGCTTGATAGCAGATAATTAGTTGATTGAATATGAAAACACCCAAAATATTGTTGGGTAGCAGATATGAGCTCCAATTAGTTGACTCTTTCTTCCCTCACCAATTACATATTTTTTTATATTTATTTCTGGTATATACTTAATATTTATAATACGCATGTTTGGAATTTGTACAGAGGGAGATGGCTCAGTGATTGTATTTGGACTATATTGTAACAGCTACCTTATCATATCTATGAAGACAAATATTGAAATTTTTATTTCTGGAATTAACATTTTACTTTAGAGTTTCTCATTAATCATTACTTTTGTTTATTTTATGTATGGTGTTAGAGACATGATTTGAAAATATTTTTTCTCAGCAAACTGGGTAGGGTTAAATTTAGAAACTTGACAATAGAAGAACTATCTACAGAAAATACCAAAGATGAAAATGCAAAATGCTGAGAGGCTGGTACAAAAGTACAGTTTACAAGACTGTACTCTCCTTGAGGTTGGAAGCTGCTGGAGAAAAGTGGCTGACGGTCTCACACCTCATCTAGCTAAACTCACTTTCCATTATCTTGGTTACCTGCACTATGAAGTGGCCATTCAACTTTATTTAATGTTTGCAAAATCTGGCTGATTGATTGCCTATTCACTGAGGTCTGGGGAACCTCAGATTGAAACATTATCCAGGCAGTAGCAACATGTACTTTTTCAAGGGCATTTAAAGGAATACTAGTAAACTTCCGGTGGGTATTCCAAGTCTAGATTTATGGTTATTCTTTGAGGAAATACCAAGAGTAAGTAGAGATACCTGGCTTATCTTGTAAAATTGAGGTAATCATTTTGTAGGGATGCTTTTCACTGTTAGTTGAGCCTTCTCTTGCTGTTGCAATTTTATTTGTCCACAGGGAGAAAATGGGTAGGGTGGGAACAATGCTAGGAATCCGGGTAGCAGTGTGTGAAGAAATGTATGTTTTCATCTACAAAGAGAAGATAAATTAAATTCTTAGAAGTCAGAAGATTCTTATGTTTGCTGTAAGATAAAATTCTGCTGACAAATCCACCTCAGGTGGACCTGGCTTTGGGGAGGAAGGTCCTTAATTTGCTTTTCTCCCCAAATTCTGATGAAAGCCAAGAGAAAAATCAATTAACCAGTATCAAACTAGGGCTCAAAGATGCCCTGATGTGGCACTGCATGTTCATTGGTAAGCCTCAGTGTACTGTGAGCAAGTCGTCATCATTTGGTGCGTGGCTGATGAGAGATATTTAACTCAAAGAGAAGTGGCATAATCGTTGAATTTGACTCTGCCAGTTGACTTACCCTGAAAGCCCAGAGTGTATTGGCTTCAAATGGTTAACTGATACAATTTTCAACAGAATATTCTCCTCCAACTGGTTGGAGATCCAACTCAGTGACTTGAGATTAGCTGAAAGGTGGAAAGGCTTCTCTGCCTCTGTAACTTCTGTTTTAGCAATGGATAACTAGGAGTTTTGTTGGTGGTATGGTTAATATAGATAACAGGCATTTCTTTTGGGCAGGAGAGCCTTGCTATTTGAGGTGAAGCCCAATGGCTTGACTTTCCCCCAAATTCCACAAACACAACCATATAAACAGATTTTTTTCCCATGAACTCCATTCTAGTGTCCTAGAAACAGGTAGATTTATGCAGATTAATTTGGCATAGTACAGCAAATTGCTGCTGTGAGATATATCATAGAATTACTTCCTAGCTCAGGCTAGCTAATGGCTAGAATGAAATAAAACATAAAAATACATTTACATAGATTGTTTTATAAGTCTGATAAAGCTTTTTGTTACCTACCACTGGAACTGGACGTGTTTTTGCAAGCAGCATAAGGGTTGTTCATGTAATACTTTCATTATTTCCAGCAAGTGTAAAACAAAATAAAAACAAGAACATTGAATTTAGCCGCCATTAACTACCATTAACTGTAATTTTTCCTGACAAGCTCTCTCTCATCTGATGATGAGTGAAACGCTGGGAAAAGCCGACTGAAAAATTGTATAAACGTTGATGAAATATGCCCTTGTATTTTAAGCATGCCCAGTTCAGACATTTAAAATGGAGCAATTTATAATGTGTTAGCAGTCAGAACTCCATCATGTTTTAAATAAATTTATTTTTCTACTTCTTGTGAGACTCTAAGTCACTCTAAGAAGACTCATGACATTTCACTGTACAAGGTAGGTCACAAATTGAATAATGTGAAATAACTTTATTAGAGAACTGAAGAAAATGATATGGCAATAATGTGTTTTACAGTAAAATTTGATAGCCCTCTAAAGATCAATGAGTGTGTTTGTTTACTTTGAAGTGAAAGGACAAAGGCTTCATAATGGAATTCAGAGAAATGCCTGAATTAAAGGCATCATTGCCAGATAAAATGGCTTTCCTAGTCTGTGGTGAATTCAGAAAACCTACCACGTACTTTGCAGTAGAAAGAATAGCCTAGGTACTGTCTGTGATAATATGTCATTATAAAGCTGCCCTAG
The DNA here is from genome assembly GCF_028858775.2 of Pan troglodytes. Classification (NCBI taxonomy): domain Eukaryota; kingdom Metazoa; phylum Chordata; class Mammalia; order Primates; family Hominidae; genus Pan; species Pan troglodytes. Next base: position 146,252,653 of record NC_072421.2, read on the forward strand.
AATGAATGAAAGTCCTCTTGTGGCCACACAGAATAAAACAAGCTGCAAGTCACAAGGTTCTTGTCCTGTCCCAAACATTGATTGAAAGGGCACTTTATAAAGGGAGAAAGAAACAGCGGGGGCACCCTCATTTGCATCACCAAACCCTAATGATGGAGGCGCTTTTATGGACACACTGTGTACACAGAATAGGTTCAATTAAAAAGAAGCCATTTTACACTGGCCTTTACCCCACCAGGATTTTTTTTTAAAGACAAAACAAAGACCATTTATCTGGGTAACAATACATTACTTTAAAAAATGAGGCAGAGTGTAGAACATAGGGTAGGCAAGAGGCGTGGGTCTCCCATGGTTTTATCTTTGCCACTTCTTTTCTTAGCCAGTACACTGTAGACGTCATGAAAGCATATCTTTGTCAAAATAAGGTAAATATGAATGACGATTGGAGTAGGCAGGAATCTTGTAGCTGACCCTGACTAGGAAGAGCAAGATTCAGAACTTCACTTGAGTTTAAAATGAAGTTCCATTAGCAGGGACCAAAATGAATTGCTGTCTGATAATTCTGGCCTCGATAAAACGAGTTGGGCATTTGAGTTCAATGCCTATGGACAGATGTTCCACAGACAAAAAACGAGGCTCTTAATTGGCACTAATTAGCACCCTTGTTGGCAGGGAGAGATTGACAAGGTTATTTCTATGGCACTTCCCCTGCTGACTCCCATAGCTGTTCTTTCCAGGATAAGGGGAGAGCAATGTAGGTAAACTTATGCTCTTAGCCTTCAAGGATTATTTGTGCCCCCAAACAAAGACAGTCTTCGCATTTCTAAGCTGTCAACTTAGTAAGATTCTTTGCCTAGGATATACATTGGCTTTTATTTTTAATTAAATAAAGTGTAATTAGTAGGAAACAATCAATACGGTAGAGTGACAAGCACTTTTATGTTGGTTTGTTTGTCCCTGCTTAAAGAAGCAGAAGCAAAAAGAAAAAAAGAAAGAAGCTGTATTAAGGATGAGAAAAACAATCTAAGCACATTATAGATGTTAACACTAGTAGAGAACAAAGAAGGTGTTTTATACTGGCACAAATTCCTGCAACCTGCTGTGCAATACATCTTTTCAATGCTTTGTTTATAATCACCTTCATCTGTAAAATGGGAAAATGCCACCAGCCTCCCGAGAGGGCTAAAGTCTGTAAAGAACCTGGATGTCCTGGGGCATAAAGGTGTCTTATAATTATAAGCTATCTCTAAAATGAGTAGCATGCTGAAGGAACTGTGGCTGCATTCTAATATACATTAAGCAGAGCTATATGGAAGTATGCTTTAAGTTTCTGCAAATGCTTCTCTCTCTATAATTGCAAAGTTGAGAATTATGCAAAAGTAGTTATTTTGCATTTATTCAATTTAGTGCTAATAAGGAATTCAAAGAATGGATTAAAGTCATTTTTAGTAACTTGACAGATTTTTGTATACTGTAGCATGATGGTGTACATTGCTGAAGAGCTGGAGAGGCTCTTAAATCTAGACTAAGCCCATTTATTTTTCTAGGAAAACCGAGGGATTCGATATCCAGAACTAGATTCAAAGAATGCTCATCAACAACACACATGTGGTAGAAATCATGTGTGGGAATGGGGCAGCTGGATGGCAGGTTCCTGAGAAGCAGAGCCTGACATAGGCATTCCTGTGAATTAACTCTAAAGAAAAAGAAATCTGTAAGGAAGTGAAGAGAACAAGTGGGATGGTGGGCTTGGCTGCAGCTTGATCCCATGAGGAGTCCTAGAGCATGAACCAAATCACAGAGTTGTCCCACACTGAGGCAAGATGGGTCCAGCCGTTTGGCTGGATACTGGCTGAACGCATTCCTGTCATTTGGATAGGGGTTTCCCATCCAAGAGCAAAGTGGCTTTCCTTCTGCCAAGGGCAAGTATCTGGAGAAGGGCCCACCTGGAGGTCCCTGGAGAAGGACCCACAATAGCTAGAGCATCTGTGCACCAGTCTGGTAAAAGAGATGAGGGAAGGGCCATGCTACCAGCCTTCACTACAGGGCTAAGTTTGGTAGAGCCAGGTAGCTTCCTATCTAAGCAAGGCCTTTTGTTTCCTGAGCAACTTTCAGAAGAGCACAGTGTTGACAGAGCAGAATAAAGCCCATCCTTAGATAGTGAAATTTTTAAAAAGTATCCTTTGATAATTAGCAACAGTATGCACATAGATGAGCTAAGCAATATTTTCTTTGATGCGAACAGTCCTTCTTGAAGTACAAGAAGGCAACACAGATGTTCATTCGGCTTCTTATGTGTTCAGATACTATGGAAACAGAATTCCCAGTTCCTCAAACAAAACATTCTCATTCATACCTGTCCATACTTGCATGTGCCTCCTGTGTCATGCCTCTGCCTGTGGTACTCTGGAATCCTTGTCTTCTATTCACTTCTCAAGATTGCACACCAGCATAAATTCCTAGGTGAAGACTTCCTAGAACACAGGTCCACACAATGAAAAAGTCACTACAGAGGCTATGTAAATATTCCAAGTTCCAAAGACAAAGGGATTTCCAGTACTTCCTCAAGGCCATCTCTCATAGCTTAGATTTCCTGTCCACACCCTGGAACCTAAAGCCTAGGCTCCTCTCAGTTCACTCACATTCTTTGCCCCTGAAGGCATTTTCCTTGTCACCAAGCACCTACTACAATTGAAGAGGGTACAGTCAGTCCCAAGCAGCCCTACCAGGTTTCTCTTACCTCCTCACCATGGATGCCTGGTATCCCTTCCTCATCAGCATTCTCTGATGCTGACACTGGATCCCATCCAAGAGCCATACACTGTGCTGGTACATCACAATGCCAACCACCCTTTTTACATACTCTTAAAACAACCACCACCAGATTCCCCCAGCTCTTCTTCCCCCAAGGCCACAAAAATCTGCAGACTCCATGCATCCCAACAGTGATTTTCAGAGACTGTGACTTCTGTTGCCCTTGAAGAATCCTAATTAGGGGAATTGCCTGGCCGAAGTTATGCTTTAGAATGATTACTGAAGCCATAGTGAGAGATCTTGAAGGCTTGAAATAGGTAGGGATAGAGAAGAGAGGACAGACTGGAGAAAGGTATGATATCTGTGTTCCCATCAATGGATTTGAGTAACTGACAAGATGTGTGAAGTGAGAAAGAGAATAGAAGTGTTAAAATGATCAAGCTTGCTTGCTTGATAATTTGGGTAGGTGGTAATACAATAGAGATATCTTAGTCAATTTGTACTGCTATAACAAAATACCTAAGACTGGGTAGTTTATAAAGAAGAGAAATTTATTTCTTCACAGTTCTGGAGGCTAGAAGTCCAAGACCAAGACACCAGCAGGTTCAGTTGTCTGGTGAGCACGTGTTATCTGCTTCCAAGATAATGCCTTGTTGCTGCTTCCCTAGGAGGGATGAATGCTGTGTCCTTACATGCTAGATAGAACAAAATGGCAAAAATGGCTTAACAGGTTCCCTCCAGCCTTTTATAAGGCACTAATCCCATGTTTAAGGGCAGAGCCCTCATGGCCTAGTCACCTCCTAAAGGGTCCACCTTTTAATACTGTTGCACTGGGGATTAGGTTTCAACATGAATTTTGAAGGAGACACAAACATGCAAACCATGGCAGATGCAAAAGTAAAGCAGAAGAATTAACATGGATTAAACTCAAAAACATTATGCTAAGTGAAATATAATATGCTAAAAGCCACATATTATATGAGTCCCTTCATAAGACATATCTAGAATAGGCAAATCAATAGAGACAGAAAGCAGATTAGAGGTTGCCCAGGGATGGAGGGTGGAGGGGATAGAGGGATTGGGAAAATGATAGCTAAAAGTTACAGGGTTTCATTCTGGAGTGGTGAAAATGTTCCTGAACTAGATCATGGTGATGGCTGGACAACACTGCAAAGATACTAAAAAGCACAGAATAGTCCATTTTAAAAGATAAATGTTATATGTATTTTATTACAAAATAAGTAGATAGATTAAAAATAAAACAAAATAAATGAAGGAATGCATACATACATACATACTTAAACTGGTAGGAGGGACATGCCAGAGATGGTGAGCTCAGTTTTAGCTTTCTTAGGCTTGAGGCATTTGTGGAACATTGTGGTGGAACTGGATTTAGGTGCCAGGAGCTCAAAAGAGCGTTATAGCTGTCAGGGCTGTAAATACATTGCCTCAGCCCACCCATTTTGGAGAGCTGGGAAGGTAGGAACTGGGGCAAAGCCCTGTATTAGTTTCCTGGGGCTGCTATAACAGAGTACCACAAGTTGGAAGGCTTAAAGCAACAGGAATGTCCTGTCTTCCTAACTTCCAGATGTTAGAAGTCCAATAACAAGGAGTTGGTTCCTTCTTAGGATGTAAGAGAAGGATCTGTTCCAGGCCTCCCTCCTTGGCTTGTAGACATCTGTCTTCTCTCTCCCTGAGTCTCTTCACATACTCATCCTTCTATGGGTGACCGTATGCAAATTGCCCCTTTTTATAAGGACACCAGTCATATCGGATTAGGGATCACCGTAAGGACCTCAAGACCTTATCTCCAAATAAGACCACATTCTGAAATACTGGGGGTTAGGGCTTCAACACATGAGTTTTAGGTAGGAACGCAATTCACCCCCTAACAAGCCCATTTCCTGAATTTCCCTTTTCTGAATGGCAGCAATTTTAACGATCCTCCAGTTGCAGTAGTAATCAGCTGCACAGTTCTGTCCCATCCTACGTAGAGGGAATTTAGGGGTACTTACCCCCAAAACCACTCTGGAGCTTCTGTCCATTCTTCTGCAATCTCTGAGAATAACATGGACTTAGGGAGCTGACTAAGAGTCATCTGCCTGCAGTCATTTTCAAATAACATTGTTATTGCAATTACCAAGTTGAGAAAAGCCTGCCCAACCACTACTTGGGCAATTGATAAGGTAATGAAAAAAACAAACAGATTTACTTTTTTATGTGAAGACAAAATGTTTGTAGGAAGCAGCTCTCACATTCTTTGTAAGCAGCTCTGCTCTGTGGATTTTCTCCGCATCTTTGACCAAGCCTGGCTTGTGACCATCTTGTTTTCCTATGGTAGTTCATTCTCTGTTTCTGTGGTGGGACACTGTGCCAAGAGAACTCGCTCAAGACCAAGAGACAGATCAGGCTGTTGTTCCACATTTTCTTTCCACTAAATCACAGTTTTCTTTCAAGGGAAGGTGGCTATTGTGAAGCTGTCAAACTAGCTGTTAAATGGGTTGAAGTGAAGGCTCCTATTAACAACAGCAGCTATCTCTGTCACATTCAAGTTCTGCAGACAGTTACAAGGCAATTTGGCCCTGATAGGTGGGCTATTAAAAATAACAAAAGGCAAGAAGAATGAGAGAGGAACACCCTTTTTACTTCCTGGTCTCAAAACTAAGGGGGCAACTGAATATTTCACACATGGACCTAGCCTGCAGTTAGTGTGGCCTTCATAATCTCACAGGGACAAGGCATCCTCCCTCCCTGGGTGTTTTCCTTTAGCCAGGTCTGGGAATGGAAGGTGGCAGTGGGGGAGACAGCAACAAGGTCTCTATCAAGTTCAAGGCGGCCAAAGAGTTCTGAATGCTGATCATAATTGGAAACAGTGTCACTGGTGAGGGCAGTATGTGTGCTGTGTGTGTGTGGTTGTGGAGAGCGGGTGGGGGGCAGTGATGATGCCCTCTGCATGAGAAAGAGCAGTGTGGACAGTTTTACAGTGTCATATCCAAGACTGTGAAGGTTAGACGACAGACAACCGGAAGAGAATTAAAGGGAAATTATCTCTCAGCTTAAGGGAGCCCCAACTTAAATTGGATTTGTGAGTTAACATTTGCCTTACTGTAGGAGTTACATACCAGTACAGGGCCCTGATAGGAGCCTGGCTACCTAACCCCTCGTGTCATGGTTTGGAAAATCAATTAGCCAGTGAAGGACCCAGCCTTGCGTAGACTCAGCAGAGGAGAAACTGCTGCAACCCAGGCAGTCTGCACCTCTGACTAGCAAGAATGGACACCTTTTTCTTCTGTTGAAATAGATTCAGAGTCCCATTTTGCCTGTACTTAATGAATTCATATATAACATGATCCTTACCCCAGCTTCTTCTGTAATCACTAAAATGTGAGCCTCCTTCCATCAGCCCTCACATCATATTAGAGCAACTCATCCAAATTGGCAGCCCACATTAACCACATGCCTGCCTGTGGGTTTTATTGCGAATGCGGGCAGGTGATTTGTATTGTTGCGAGGAACATTGCACAGACAGATTCCTTCTTTACTACCCTCAGGTTTGGAAATTCCAAAGTCAGGGAGGAGGAGAAGAGTCTTTGCCCACAGGATCTTGGCTTGGTCTCCACCCCATCCAGACAGCTGTCTCTTTAATATAATGCTTTGTCTCTCCTGGAAAGGACAAAGCTCTTTTCCCTTGGTGAGGCTTCTGCTGGTCATATCAATTGCAGTTTTAATGTAGGGAAAAAATACAGTGAGAAAGAGATTAGGCAGGAAAAAATAGCTCTTTTTCTCTGTGTTTTTCTTGGCAGATATGTCTAGGAATGCATTGGAGACCTTCTGCCATACTTCGTTATGTAGGACAGTAAGCAGAGTGGTTAGGGACATGGGCTTTGGAATCAGGCCACTGTGGATTGCCAGACCAGCTCTCCGTTCTTCTCTTGTCCAGCTGTGAGACTTTTTTTTTAAAAAAAAGACGGCTCTGTTTAGATGCATATAACATAAAACTTACCATTGTAAACTATACAATTCAGTGTTTTCTAGTATATTCACAGAGTTGTGAAACCATCACCACTATCTAATTCTAGAATATTTTCATCACCCCGAAAGAATCTTCATAACATTAGCAGTCACTCCCCTTGCCCCATCCCCCCAAGCCCTGGCAACCAGTCTCTTTCTGTCTCTACAGATTTGCCTGTTTTAGACATTTCATATGAAAGGAATCATGTGATATGTGGCCTTTGGTGACTGGTTTATTGCACTTGGCATAATATTTTCAAGGCTTATTCATGTTGTACCATGTGTCAGTACTTTCTTCCTTTTTATAGCTGAATAATCATTCATTTCATGGATCTATCACATCATGTTTATCCATTCCATCAGTTCATTGACATTTGTGCTGTTTCTACTTTATGTCTATTCCACAATGGTTAATGATGTTGAGCATCTTTTCATCTGCTTATTGGCCATTTGTCTTTCTGTGTCTGTCAGTCTGGGCTGCTATAACAAGAATCCCATAGGCTGGGTGGCTTAAACAACAAACACTTGTTTCTCACGTAAGTGGTGGTTGGGAAGTCCATGATCAGGATGCCAGTATGGTTGGGTTCTCATAAAAACCCTCATCCTGATATCCTCACATGGTAGAAAGAGAATGAAAGGAAGCAAGGTCTCTTGGGTCTCTTCTTAGAAGGTCTCTAATCCCATCATGAGTATTCAACCGTTATGACCCAGCCACCTCCCAAAGACTCCACCTCCTAATATCATCACATTGTGGATTAGAGTTTCAACTCTATATGACTTTGAGGGAGGGGGACACACAAACATTCAGTCCACAGTGGTATCTTCTGTGGAAAAATGTATATTCAGATCCTTCAGCCCTCACATCGTATTAGAGCAACTCATCTAAATTGGCAGCCCACATTAACCACATGCCTGCCTGTGGGTTTTATTGGGAATGGGGACAGGTGATTTATACTGTTGAGAGGGACATTGCACAGAGACATTCCTTCTTTACTACCCTCAGGTTTGGAAATTCCAAAGTCAGGGAGGAGGAGAAGAGTCTTTGCCCATAGGATCTTGCCTTACTGCAGGAGTTACACACCAGTACAGGGCCCCGATAGGAGCCCGGCTATCTAACCTCTCGTGTCATGGTTTGGAAAATCAATTAGCCAGTGAAGGACTGGGCCTTGCATAGACTCAGCAGAGGAGAAACTGCTGCAACCCAGGCAGTCTGCAATCCAGGCAGTGTGCACCTCTGATCAGCAAGAATGGACACCTTTTTCTTCTGTTGAAATAGATTCAGACTCTTTAATTGGGTTACTTATCATTTTATTGCTGAGTTTCCAGGGTTCCTTATAAATTCTGGATACTAGATCCTTATCAGATTTATGACCCACAAATATTTTCTCCCATTCTGTGTTTTCTTCTTAACTTTTTTAAACCTGAATTTCCTCACTTGAACAGAGAAAATACCAGTATAACCTCCCAAATTTCATGGAAAGAGTCAATGAAGTGATCCATTAGCGCACTTAGAGAAATGAATGTCTGGCACACATTAAGCTTACCTCAATAAGTCTTAGTTATTATTAGCTAGTATTGGCTGACTTGGATTTATTGTGAGACAGAGGCAAGGTGTAAGCCCTCAAGTCATAATTGTACATCTGACAGGTGTGATGTGAAAGGTTCAAAGTGCTTTGATTGAACTAACATGTTATTCCTAGGATGATTGGAGCAATTTTATTTGAGGGACTACATTTTTATTCTGAATAGATTTCCTAGTTCTAGATATTAAATACTAAGTCTTGGCCAGTATTGGGGTCTGCTATTCTCCACGTATCTATATTTACAGTTCTTTCTGATTCTATCTAGACAGCTAGTTACCTATCTATCAAGAATGTGAGTCTATGAATAATAGGATAGAAATAGCCAAGTTCTGGGGCAAGTACTCAGAATTGGCACCCTCTTACCTGAAGCCAAATCAGGAAAGAATAGAGCTCCAATTTCACAAGATGTTCATCCACTATATGTAAAACCTACTCTCATGTCTCTCTGTTGTTGCTTAAACTGCTTTCTTCAACCAGAGACCTGGTGATTTCCTCTACAGTGATTCTTTTAAGGCTGCTTCTAAATACATTGATATAAGAACCAGGCTCCAGTTTGCCTTAATATCAGTAATAGTGGAAGCAGTGGCATTTATCAAGTGCTCACGACGAACTCTTTTCACATAGTATTTCAGCTAATCTTTGCAACAACCGTCCAAAGTTGTTATAACTAGCCTTGTTTTAGAGACGAAAAAAAAAATGGCGACTCAGAGAGGTCAATTAGTTTGCCCAGATTCGTACACTTAGTAAATGCAAGAGCACAGGCTGGACCTGTAGTCTATTCAGCTCCCAACCCTTTGCTATTTCCTTTACATATTGTTACCCCTAAGGAAATTGAATTACAGAGCCCTTGATTGTTAGACAACTGAGTTATCTCCGTGTTTCAGAATTAGAAAGCCAATCCTTTCTAATTCGTTAGTATATGGTAATACAGAACAGTTTAGATAAGTGTGTCATTTGTTGACAGTGGCCCTCCCTTTTCTTGAGAATCCTCCTCTCCGGTTCAGTTTTTCTTTATGAGTCAGTGGCAGTGCTAAGATGATGGCCTTACGTGTGTTCAGCAGGGTCACAGGAATAAGAAAGACTCATGGTATATTGGTGAGCTACAGAGAATTCATTTGCCGCAAGTTGAAATTTGGAGAGAGATGGCCAAAATGACTCAACATGGTTGGCTTTCCACATCAATGTAATTGTGCCATGTGCTATAATTTATAGTGTAAACAAGTTTCCTGCAAAAGCTAAATATATCATGCAACTCATTTAACATGCACAGAAGGAGCCATTAAATTATTTCAGTCCCGTTACTCAAAATGTTCAGAAAATTCCTCTGTATTAGAGCCAGTGCAGGATTGGCTCTGCAGCCAAGTGCATCAACATAAATGTTGAATTCTCAGAAGGAAATGCATGCCTCATACTGTTACTTAGGGAAAATATATGCCCAGACATTGTGGAGCCCCTTCTGAAACAATTCTCATTTTGTTAAAACAATACTATCAAATTTTCAATCAGGTTATAAAGCATCTCTGCATTTATAAAGCTTGCAGACAATTGTGAATATCAATAAAAAGGTGATGTGTTTTTAAAAGATTAATAATTTATGAACCATGGAAATGGAAACTGAGGCTTTTTATGTCATTTTCTAATTTTGTCTACCTACGTGGAGAGAATGCCTTGTGGAAGCCATATGTGATGCCTTAAAACTGTTTAAATTGGAGTAATTATCAGAACAAATGGTGTCATTGGATGATATTAGTCTGTTTGTGTTCCTTCTGTCTACCCAATGAATCAACATTAATACATATTTTTAAAAACATTTGAAACATGGTCATCTGTGGTTTCTTTTTTGTTTTAAGGTACGTTTAAAAATTGATCTAACCTTCCATACGTACTAAAATATAACTTAGATTGAGAGTTTGCAGTTACATATTCCTTATGCAAAAAGGGAGTATCCTTCTCTACTTAGCTGTTAAAGAGTTTGGATAAGGGATGGATATAAAATTTTGTCAAGTATATTTTTGGCCTCTATTGAGGTGATCATCTGGTTTTCATCATTTTATTTGTTGATGACGTGCTATGTTCTACAAATAGACATTTCATTATCAAAATGTTTTAGCACCTCTGGAATGATACTAGATTAATATTTGATGATATATAGTTCAGTTGCATTTTAGGTAGATTTGAATTTTCAAGATTTGAAAAAGTTGATATAGTAATATTAAAAAGGTTCTCATTATTAAAAACATGATCTACTTCTGTTTCTGGCATGCAAAAGCTATTTGTGGCAAATATACAGTTACTTTCCTTTTTTCGATTTTTACTTTAACATGAGAACACATTTCTCTAGTTTGCCTTGTTTCCAAATAAAATGACATCTGATGTGTCAGGATAATTCAAGCTCAACTATCTTGAGCCAGTAATCACAGATGATAAAGATTGGGTGATTCCTATGTGCTAGGGGTTTGAAGTGAGATATTGCATTTAATAGTTATAGCAATTCTATAAGACACTCAGAAGTTCAAGGGATTTGATCTGAGGTGACACAGATAGTCAGAGTTTGAACTTGGGTCTATCTGACTGCAGTGCAAGCTCTATTGCTACACTGAGCTTTTCAGTGCACTCAGTAGCCACACACAAGTCAATTAGCTTTGCAAAGTGGAAAGTTACTGGTCTCTGAGGACTCTGAATATTGGCTAGTTCTTATGGATGTGTGTGCCCTTGGACCCAACATGTTACATGATGAGCTCTGGCTAGCTTAGCATGCATGCATCACCCCAGCAGAGAAACAAGTCCATTAGCTATTGTTCTGTTTATGGTAATGATACTACCAGCCTTTGTTAGAATTTAAATGTGGACAGCACATTCACAATGAGACCTTAGTAAATGAGAGTTATGTTCAGCAGGTCACCAGGATCTGAAACTCAGGTCTTGTAAGGAGTAGTTATCAACTTACAGGGATGTCTGGTGGTGTGGGGGAGCACTTTTACCATGGCACCCTGGAGAACCTGCAGGTATCCAAATAGGCCACATAAGCAGAGGCTTGAACCACAGCTAATCTGAGCCTTGGTGGAACATCCAGTGATCCTCCCAGAACAAGAGAGGACAAGAAGATTGTGAGATGTACTTTAAGGCCATCCCCCACTCACTTCCCTATCTCCTTTGGAATGCTATCATGAGACAGTTTCCCATCACCTCCTAGGTTCCGTTGAGGAGTTTTCTGTCCTGCCCTCCACTGAATAGAACTCTAGCCTATACAACTGCTAAGCCAAAGTCTAAAATTGACTCCTCAGCTACAGTGTGTCCTATAACTTGGTCTTCAGTCATCTGGCCTCTTTTGGTTGGTATCCTCCTTTTTGGTGTGTGGGACAAGAGTCGGGGGTCAGCTGGCACCTTTGGCAATTCTTCTTTTATTTTATTTCAAGCCTAGTTTAGTAAGTACTAAACTATCTGTATCTAAAAGTGGACCTGCATCTTTATTGGTTGAATTAGCCAGGCCTTGGCCTTGACCTTGCCCTGTCTTGTATGTGTGTGTAACAGGAGGTACTCATACTCATCTGCTGGAATGCTCACAGGGGTCCTGGGCTACATGTGCCCAAGAAGGTCTATCCAGCTCTACAGAGTTAAAATACTGTCAATATGGGTTAGAAAGCAATCTACCTCTTCCCCTAAACCAGAGTGTGGAGAGTGATTTTGATGCAGCCAAAAGAGCTGAGCATACAAATCAGGTGGGATTTCTATAAATAACTGAGCAACAATGCTGTCAACATTTTAGTTGGGCCTACATTGTCAGGCCTGAATGTTTTGCTTAAATAATCTGAAATAAAATGTGAATTCTTTATGCATCAGCATAAGGGAAATCCTATTTCCTGTGTCAATTCAGGTAAACAGGCCTTCTTGACAACCTTTCTCTGGAAATGGGTTTGAGAAATGGTTTAAAGCACTCCAAGCTAAAGTGTTCTGTTATCAGCAGCTGAAAATTTGCCATGCATCACATAGGACTAAGAATTGGTCCTTGCCCCCATTGAGTTTAATGTAAGACACAATGGCTGTCAGCAGGTATGAGTTGTAGTGCACTTAACAGCGACTTAGTATTTCAGTTGTTTTGGACAGCTTCCTTAGATAGATATTAATGGACCAACTCCATAAAGGAGTTATTTCCTTAATCATTTGACAATTAGGAGCTGATGTGAAGAGATGAGTAATGAAGTACGCTTTGTGATTGTACTTTGGAGGTAGCCACAGGGGTTTTTTATATCTAATCTGCTGTAGTTGCTCTAAGAAGGTGAAGGGAGACTGAGAGGGGCAATTCCAAAAGGAATTCTGCCTTTCCTCATCACTTGAGAATGGAAGCTAACCAGTGACTGGGTTGGTCTCCAAAGAGAATGCTGAGTACTAGAGACACTCTTCTGCCTGATAGAGAAAGGTCCTAGCTTAAGTCCTCACTTGGCATCTGAGCCTTATCAAAATGAAGAGACATTTGATAGACAGGCAGCCTAGTGTGAGGGAAGGCTTTGATGTCTGGTGGAATTCCTGATTTAAATTCAGTGTTCTTAGACAACCTTGAATGTTAGGATCATCAGTGTCCAAATTCAGTTGACTCCAATTCTGAAATGTCTCTAGAATCTGGTCTCCACTATTTTTACTGTCTGTGCCCTGACCCAGGCCACCAACCTGTGTTACCTGGAGTACTACGATGGCAGTCTAACTGGTTTCCTTGCTGCCTCCTTCTTTCAGTCAATCTATATTCTTTACTTCCTGAAATCTCACCGGCAAATACCAAGCCTCGTATATGGTCTTGAATGAATTCCTATTCCTCCACTTGGATGACTTTCCATATCACCCAGTATGACTCAAAGGAAATTCTTTCAAGATGACTTGTACCGCCCTACCAAAGAGCAGAACATCAGCTATCAGGGTCCATACTTGAAATTTTTTTTAAAGATAAAAGATTCTGTGTTCTCCCTTGGAATTATCCCCGCATTTGTTTTCAGGCCCAGGTTGATCTACTGAGTTATGGTCTTCTCTGGGGAAATTCACTCTTAGATGTTTTAACACACACACTTCTAAAAAATGATACAAGACTGTTTCGTTGTGAGTAACATTTTCTTGAAAGCCATCTGAATTCTATTAGACACTTTGTCATTTGCATGATAACTTGAGTTTCCACATTGGGAGGACATTGTATAACCCAGAGAAATATACTAAGAAAATGAAAATCAAATCCAAAATAGTGACAGTAGAGCAGAAAATTGGTATTGTGATGAATGTATGTGACCAATTCTAAGGAATTCCAAGGTTGAAGAGGTGACAGTTGATTGATTCAAGTCATATACGTCAGGGTTCATACTATTAGCTTTGGCTTGTGTATACAATATAGACATAGATTCATATGTATCACATATGCACCCAGACAAAAGGATAGTTACTCTACTATTCTCCTACTGTTGTTTGAGAACTCAGCACTGTAGGCTGTCAGGCTATGTGGCACTTTCTGAATCTCTGAGATACATATTATTTTTATTCCCATTGCATAGAGGAGAAAACTGAGGTTCAGAGAGGGTAGGTAAATTAAGCTCAAGTTCTCTTATTAAATCCTATGCAATATCGATGGAGTCACAACCATCTCCATAAAATGAGGAATCTTAACTAGATGAGTTGTTTTTAGGCTTTGTTCCTGCAAATACCTGGGAGTTAACAAAACAAACTACTTTAATCTTATTTGAGGTTTCCTGTAAGGTTTCATTTGGCTACACAAGAAAAGATTTTTTGAGTTTAAGAGTTTGAAAATCATTGGCTTAAAGCAAGGGTCAGCAAACTCTATTTTGATAAAGACCTAGATAATAAATGTTTTAAGCCTTCGTTTGGTAGCAACTACTCAACCTGGCCATTGTAGCTCAAAAGCAGCCGTGGATGATATATAATGAATGGGAGTGGCTGTAGTCCAATAACACTTTATTTATGGATAATGAAATCTAAGTTCCATATAAATTTTTATGTGTCGTGAAATATTATTCTTCTTTTGATTTTTTTACACATTTAAAAATGAAAAAAAAAACTGTTCTAAAATCATAAGCAGTACAGAAACAGACGGAAGGCTGCTTTGGGCTGAGGCCTTCAGTTGGCCAATCCCTAGACTAGATGGCCCCTAAGGGAACTCCTAGTTCTCACACTAAGGAGCCCAATTAATCTTATGAAATACCTATTTTCTGAACCCCTTGGAAAGCCATCAGCTACAGAAGACAATCTTTATCAGGCCCACGTGCCCATGGCAGGATGCATGTTTAGACCCTGCCTGTGGGCACAGTGGTTGGCACTGGGCTAGGGGTCCACCCCTGATAGATCTTGGAGATTTGTTCCTATAGAGTATAATACAGATTTTCAAACTGGTTGTCACTGCCACAGCCCTCAGACAGGGATTCTGTAGGATTCCCAGTGAGGTGGTGGCCACTGAATCAAAGTTTTAAGTTAAAACCTTAGGAAAATGAAATGTAGCTCCTCCTAAGGGGAAAAAACAGCCTGAGCACCTTTACTGCAGGGAAGAAGAATGAATTCCCTGAAAAATATCACCTCCTCTTCCTTATCACCTGCCTTCCTACCAACAAATGATTCAATGCTGTGGAGACTACAAAGCACTAGATAGGAAAATATATAACTCTCTGAGTAATTCTAAACCAGTCATGTTTTATTTCTTTTAGATTACTTTATGAAGAGGAAGTGCCCTTTAAGGAGTCAAGAGGGCTAAGTTACTATTCTAGAAGAGGGACCAGAGTAAGACTCTGCCTAATGAGAACATGCAAGCCCTCTCTAGGCTGTGTTATTATCCTCAAAGTCAATTGTGTCATTCATTTGGGCCATCAGAAACTTACTCTGATTGCTATGAACTCTGGGGTATTTAGAAAGACAATAATAATTTAAACCAGTAACCAGAAGACCCCAAACTCATTGGGCCAGAAGTTATAGCTCTATGTTTTAGTTAAGAGCTTAAAACCTGAGTGTAATAGCCTCCTCCCTCTCCTATATGACAGAGGTAGCAACACTGGTTCTGTCTCCAACATCATTACAAGTCTAGTCTCTGAGTGTGGACTATAGAGAGCAAGACTCCAGCTGCAAGGTAGAAGGTACAGGAAAGCACGTGGCAACTCCTAACTGGCAGATCATTCTCACAATTAAAGGTATTGAACAATAGAAAGGTATTGTTAGCTACCTATCAGAAAAAACATGTATGACCATATGTTAGGAATGTTGCAGTTCTCTCCACTAGGTGACACAGTGACATGGTGAAAGAGACAGCACTCTCAAGTACTTCCAACTGGAAGAGTACATCTGAGAATCAGTCACCAGCATTGCAGCTAGCACCGTAGATACCTTGAAGCTGGAATCTAGCCAGTATCAAGTGCTGCTGTCTGCCAAGAGGAACACCATTTTGTAGTTCACAAAAAGGCACTGTGTAGGCTTGCAAGTCCTGAGAACAACTCAGTGTCCCAACGGTTGTTTCTGAGCAAGGATTCTGGATCAACTAGGAGCCTATTATGCCCAGTCTTGCACGCAAACTTCAGAGACAGATGTGTGTTGGAACAGCTTCCTGAGAGTGACAGGCCTAAAGACACGGTGCTCAAGGTGAGCACAACTTCAAGTGGGGGGTTGCCCTTGGTTCATTTCTCTGGATCAGCAGGTAGCTTCCCAGGTATAAAGGTCAGAACATCGGGGCCACTCATTTTTTTCTGAACTCTCACTTGGTACGGTCTGGATGTTTCCTCTTGCAACTGTCTTTCAAATTTCTGGGATAACTTAAGCACTCCAAGAGGATCTAAGAAAACCCAAGACAGATCTGATGGATTTAGGCCATTTCTAGAAGAGTAAACCAAAGCTCCGAAACTTTCCAAACTCCTTTATAGTCTTTGAACCTCTCCTTATTTGGTCATGGTTTCCAATGATGTGTGGGGCCTGATACCTCTGCCAGCCTCTAGGTTAACACATCAGCTTTTAAAAATTATTATTCCCACCTCTACAACAAAATTCCTTTGACAATAATAATAACAATATCAATAGTAACCAAGATGAAAGTGATAGCTGGTAGCTGTATTGGCTCCTAGGCAATTTGTATAAACTTTATTTTCTAATTCTAAAAATTGTCCAGAGTAGGTATTATTATTGCCCATTTTAACATATAGAAAATTGAGATTCAAAAGATCTTATTTACTGTATTAAAAAAAAAATCCGTTAGGAATTCCTGTATTTGAACTCAGATCTGTTTGGCTCTCGAGACCTTGCTCTTAAGTCCATGCTGACTCAACCAGGGGCTTCTTCCTGCAGCCTTCTATAATGTTTCAAGCCCTCTATTTTTCCCTCTTCAAAATCATCTAAGCATTCCACTATGTAAATTGGCAAGGTTTTTGGAGAGTGATCTTATGATTTTCTGGTTATCATTCACATGGGACCTGTCATGTCATAGTGCACTAGAATGTTTCAGTGCAAAGAGCCCTTGGAGGCCACTAGGTTCAGCTTGAAGCTCAGAAAACCAAGGACAAAGATCTTCTTTTGGTCCATTCCATCTCATCCAAATTTCACTATCTGAGCTTTTATAGGATCATCTCCTCAGGGCAAGAACTTGGTTTTTTGTTCACAGTTTTATAGATTATTCTATGTCTCAATACTACAAATTATAGGTCATAGTAAAACTAAAAACAGCATTTTTACACCAAGATGAACATTGTGGATGACTAGACCCTGAACAGACAACAAACTTCACTAAGGAGGTCTAATTGGTTCTGTTTTCACCTAATTGAAAAGTTGAAGAACAATGTCTGTTTTTTTTAAGATCACACACACAGGCATACATTTATATGAGCAATTTTTTTCACATTATGTGTCATGAATTTGTCTATGGAATTATAACCTCATGAAAAGAGATTACCATTTTTCTGCTGAGACGACCTTAACTGCATTGGGTGTGAATGGTGCTGCTATAATAATTAAATCTAAAATCTTTCATAATCCTACGCTTTCCCTAGAGTAATGTTCAGCATTAGCCAAGGATGAAAATGCAAACAAGTACATGTATATTCAATAATAAAGCTTAATAGGTCAGGGAAGAAGAGGAATGAAATGAATGCCTGGTTCCTCCAGAGATAACTAATAGTAATTTGCTTCCTAGTTACTTCTTTGACTTGTGTTTACTGGGACTTAAATGTATGCATCAGATTTTCCTTTATTAACATCCAAATCCATACCAAGCTTGTTGCATGGTGGGGGTGTGGGGAGGTTGTTTAATGTGGATCGCTATTTCCAGAACTGTACATTGGAGTGCATTTCATCTCCATGTTAAAAATCATATAATGTTGATTGGAGAGTAAAATAACTGCTGAGCTCAGACCTCTGTGCTCTGACTCTGGATGTGCTACTTCTACCTGAAGGAGAGAAACCAGAAGACCACAAGCACATTTCTACATCTGGCCTTGAGATGCCCTTAGACATTTCCCAAGTCATCATGGATTACCTTCAGATTGTTCAGAAAATTAAAAGGAGAGGAGCGAAGGCACACAGAAACTTCTGCTTCTGATTACTTTTTAATAGTATTAATGAAGTCCATTATTTCCAACTGAGATAGCTTTCCAAATTAATGGTGCCCCGCATTATTAGTTTTGTGCTTTCATAATGCACTTTCACATGCATTAGCTCCTGTTATGCTCACCACCACCCTCCTGTGATGGAACCAAAGTGTTATCCCATTGAACAGATGAGGGACACAGATGAACCTCAGAGCTGGTAAGTTACCCCAGATATCGGGGCTTATGATTAGCCAGCAATTGAGTCCCAGTATCTTGACTCCATGCTAATGTTTTCTGAGGTTTCTGTTATTGCTGTCAATTTTATTGAATATACCATCTTTTATAAGTTGTACACTCTAGGAAAA
The DNA here is from genome assembly GCF_028858775.2 of Pan troglodytes. Lineage (NCBI taxonomy): Eukaryota > Metazoa > Chordata > Mammalia > Primates > Hominidae > Pan > Pan troglodytes. The sequence goes on from NC_072421.2 coordinate 146,270,908, forward strand.
CCTTGTATACTCCCAATTCTAGCTGGAGATGATCTAGGTTCCACGTTTGCCTCCGTGATTTCTAGCTGTGTGTTCACAAGCAAGCTCCTTAACCTGTCTAAACCTCAGAGTCTCCATCTGAAAAATGCAGCTGTAACATCATCTCCTTCATAGAAGTATTGTGAGGACCAAATTCCGTGCTGCTGGTCAAATACTTAGTTAGGACTTTCTCTGTCTCTGAAAATTGACCCTCTAAATGCAGGAATTATTTACCATTTCTTTTGCTGAATACTTGGATATAAATTAACACATAGACATTCCCTAGATGTATTGAGATACACACACACACACACACACGGAAAGTAAAGCCATTTATAATAACAAGCATAGGTAGTTTGTAAATATTTGAGTTCTATAGCTTATGAGAATGATACAGTCTTCATTTCCCACAATGTGTTGTAAAGAATTATTTGTTAAGAGTCAGAAGTCTGCAACTGCAAAAGAAATACCAAGATACATTTTTTCTCCTTCTCTAAGATCTTCAAAACATCCATTAGTCTCTTGAAGGACAGTCATAAATCCTGCAAATTTAGTTTATCCGAAAGCCACTCTAACAGTTGTCCTTCCCAGCAATCATCCTTTATATCAGTCTTTGGTTTGCAGACCTCAGTGTACACATTCTAGTGTTATGTGACTGAGCATGAAAGTGGGGGAGCTGTGCTTTTTTTGGAGAGTTATTGGATATCCACTCTGCCCTGACTCTCCTTTCAATATTTGAACATAACCTCGGAAGTAACTTTCCCCCTATTTATCAAATTAGAAGCTTCCTTTTCCCTTCTGGCTTCTCTTCTGGAAAAACACCCAAGTGGGATTACAGAGATGGAAATTTTAGGAGTGGCTCCAGCACTAACTATTAATAGCTGGGTGAGCTTCAGCAAAGCAATTCACCTCTCTGAATCTTTCCTTCCTTGTCTGCAAAATGAGGCCAGTAGACTCTATCATTTGTGGGAAGATGCTGTGAAGCACAGTGAGGTGAAAATGCTGCACCCTCTGCCCTCATGGGAATTACGGACTAGTGGGGAGAGATTCAGTGGAAAGCTGTGCTGTGATCCAGCTGGAGCTGAGGGTTGGGTAGAGGAAAAAAATATTCTTCCTGAGATGAGAGTTCTTTCTAGAAAGCTTTTGTACAGAAAGTGGGATCACTGGGCTACAAAGGATAAATAGGATTTCCAGAGGTAAGAAAGAGATTTCTAGCCCTGGAGCTGAGCCTGATGCAGAGCCTAGATGCAAGAAAGAGCAATATATGCATAGGAAATGGTCATTGGTCCAGAGAGGCTGAGACTGTCCCTTCTTGAAGCCTAAGGATGAGGTATAAAGTTATATATAATAAATAAAAATATGAACACCAATAGGTCTTTAAAGACAGTGTAGCTGGAATTTTAAGATAATAAGCTATTCGTCCTGCTGTAGCTCACACTTGGAGAGGATGCCACTGGAATTAATATCCCTATAGAAACAAAAGGCTTTGTGGCTCCATAAACAATCTTGAAAGTGCTAGTTCATCACCAAAATCCAGACCACTCATTTTTCAGGTGCCTTGCCTTAGGAGAGAAAGATTTCTTATCCACATCATGAGCTTACATCTCTCAGATCAAATTTTACAGGAAGAGATCGGTCATATATCAGAAGGTTAATGACTAGCCATTTCTCTCCCAGCTCTTTTGCGGCCACCCAGCTACCCAGCAGCAGAGGGCACTGAAAGGCAGTGCAGGTTCACTGTGCCTTTTACCTCCGTCATCCAGAGAGACCCAGCAGGCTTTGACAACAGCCTCCAGAGCTAGGGACGGTTATCATGCCCCTCTTCTTTCATGGGAAACTCTGAGCACCTTGTCCTGTAGAGATCCAGTGCCACATCCCACATACACAGTGATTGATCAGTACATTTATTGCACTTTTAGTAGTAAAAATGTATAGAATCCAGTCATCTCTGGAGATGCTGAAATAGTATTTTCCCCTTGATTTAGGGGAAGGTAGAGAGGGAAGATATGTGCAAATATGATATAAATATAAGAGCTCAAATATCTAATTAGCTGAAACAATCTTGGTTCCCTCTACACCTTTGAAGGATTTGCAGCTGTCAGATTGTAGCTCCAATACTTTATTCTCATTGCAAGATGTATCCGAGGATGATTTAGAAAATATGCCTTCTAACTCAAACACCACTCTGATCTCTTTGTAGGATGCTTGAGGATGACCTGAAGCTGAGCAGTGATGAAGATGACCTTGAGCCTGTGAAGACCTTGACCACTCAGTGCACTGCCACTGAGCTCTACCAGGTTAGAAGAGCTTAGGGCTTTGTTTTGGGACTAAGAGGGGAGCAGGAGGAACTGGAATGGCTTTGACATGCTTTGACATGCGCAAACTTCCCCATGCTTTATCTCTGGGCTTTGGAGAGAGGGAAAGAAGCAAAGATGAGCATAGTGTTCTGGAACAGGTCAAATCAGTTCAAACTTTCATTAAAGCTATAGGAAGGAGATGCAGAGCTCTTTAAAACTGCTTTCAACCCCCTCCCATCTCTCTCTCTGTTCCATACACAAATGCTGGTCAGTGGTAAGCAATAGAGATTGTCTTGCCCTCTCTTGGACTACTTATTGTCTTGGGTGAGGTATAATTTTCATTTGGTGACTCTGGTGTGAGGCTTGGAACCCATACTCATTAATTTAGATATAAATGTGATGCTTCATTCACCTTTCCCAGATGCACCATTTCAGAATGCAGCTGAGAATCAATACGCAACATCTTGCCATTAAATGAACCTTTAGGCAGAAGACATTTGGCAAAAACTTGCGGCTGCCCTTGTATCCTTCTATCCCACATTTTAAGCATTTACAGTATTTTACCACCAAATGAGATGGCAGGAATGTGTGTTTTCAGCATTTCAATGAGACTGGACTTTATGATTTGAAAAGGCCAAGTATCATGTATGACTCATGAGAATGGCAACCTAGTGTGTGGTGTCAATGATGCTTGCACATTTTCTCCTTGAGAGACAACTGTCTCGAATGTGGGGTCCTTCTGGGTGTGCTTATCACCTCAAGTGAGGAATGCAGAAGGATTGCCTTTCTTTAAATCCAGTACCTGACCAAGATCTTCCTACAGTGAAGTCTGCTACATTATAAAACAGACTGTTTAAAGGAATGCTCATGCACTCGTATTTCAAGAGAGTTAACAAATATGGAATTCCATGTTCATTGAACATTTCATGAGGAAGAGCCTACAAAGAAAAGCTTAGGAAAAATTATCAAGGCTCAGCTACTCTATTCTCATCTACAGCTGTTTACCACACTAGAACTCCTACCATTCTGGTATACTTTAAAAATCAAATCCATCTTCAACGTTATGTGGCCAAAACTTTTGCCTACTTTACTTTCTCCACTTTCTTGTGCTTGAATTTTAATAATATGTAAAAAATAATTGCATCTTTGCAAGTTTAGTGCTTTATCAAGAACAACCACAGGGTAAGTGCAGACTACATAGTGCTGGCCTAAGCCAATTTCACAACTGTTTCCCAAGGGCTTGCTGTACATTTACTGAATGCAAGCTGTCTCCCTCCTACTTGAGTTGGGCTTCATAGCAAATGTAAAATGCACACTTAATTTCCAAAAATTGTCATTTCTCCTTCACACATTTAATACGCCAATAGCAGGAGCATCATATTTGTAAGTAAAACAAAAGCAAAAATGAAAACATTCTAGATCATTGATTTTGACAGATAAAAAGTTGCCTTTTAATGGAAATGTTTAAAGTAGAATTCAATAATAATTGAAAGTAGATTTTGCACATTGACTTCCTCTTTATGTAATTATATGAATGTAATCTACTTTTTAACTTATAAAGTTATTTTCTGTATTTATCTCAAAATTGGCAAAGGGTCTGTTGGCCTGAATCATCTGAGTTTTAGGGTATGTTCACTGACTTTTTGTAAGTGCTGAGACTCTCAGATGATCAGGATTGGTGGGTTGGAACCTTTTTATGACATGTTGCCGCTAGTCATGATGTCTTCCTCAAAAAGGCTTAGGTTCTCAGTGAAAATTTGATGGGGAGATTGAACTAGGGGCTCTAAGGTGAGGCAAAATGACAACTTATTCCCTCTAGCTGAGTCCTAGGAGCAAGATGTAGGCACAAGGTTATAAACATTTGCAAATGAACCCTCCTTGTAGAGTTTGAAGATGAGTTACAAGGCCTGGAAGGCTATAGACCAAAAGAGAATGCTTGTGCAGTAGTGGCAGCAGTAATACTAGCAATGTTTGCAGAGCTCTGCTTTTAGGATGCATAATGTCGTTTTGTAAAAGTAAATGGGTTGAAATAATTTTCTTTTTTTATTGCGGCAAAATTCACATAACATAAAATTAACCATTTTAAAGTGTTCAGTTCTGTGACACTTAATACAATCACAAGACTGTGCGTCCATCCCAGTTCCAGAATTTTTCATCACTCCAAGTGGAAACTCCATACCCATTAAACAGTTCCTCCCCATTTCCCCCTCCCACTAACCCCGACAACTGCTAATCTACTTTTTGTCTCTATGGATTTGTCTATTTCATGTAACTGGAATCCTATAATATGTGACCTTTTTTGTCTGGCTTCTTTCACTCACCATAATGTTTTCTTGGTTGTTCGATGTCATGTATCAGTACTTCGTTTTGTTTTATGGCTAAGTAGCATTCCATTGTATGCATAAACCACATTTTCTTTATCTACTCATCATTTGATGGACATTTTGGTTGTTTCCAACTTTTGGCTACTGTGAATAGTGCTACGGTGAAGATTTGTATATAAGTTTCACATGGACATGTTTTCTTTCTGGTGTGTACCTAGAAGTGGAATTGATGAGTCACATGGTAATTCTACAGTTAACTTATAGAGAAATCACCAAAATCATTTTGTTTTAGATAATATAGTGCCATGCATATAACATAGTACTGTTCACTCATCTTTGAATTGGGACAGTCATACCTCCAGCACCATCATAAGGAGGAGTACTGAGACTACCGTATTTGGAACCACTCTTGCTCTATGCCAGGCACAAGCTAGGTGTGGTGTCTCATTTGAACCTTACAGCAAACCTTAGCAGTAGGTTTGGGCCTCCTGGCTGAGCAAAAGAATTGCGGAGTCGTTCCATTTGTGGCAGAATGATTGGGGAGAAAGCATACAGACAAATGAATTGGTCCATAAAACTGTGCTCAAGAGCCCAGACAACACTGCTGGTTTCAGCTGACATAATAGTTAGAAATGGCTCAGAACCCAGTGGCTGCATTCGTGCAGACATAGTCCAATAAAAAAGCCATTTGCTTTCTGGAGACGTCCCCAAATCATCTCATCCATAATCATCACACCTTGACTCATTTGAAGAAACTCAAATTATCCAGGTGTAGTGAGTACACAGCAATCTTTTTCAAACAGTATCTAAGAGCTTATAATGTGGGCTTAGAGCATAAGCATCCCCAAGAGAATACATTTCAAATACATGTATGAAAATGAAACACAGGATCAAGTTGTGTCAGCTTCTAAACTGGCATTTGGGTACCGAGTATCTTACAATCAGAACAGCCTCCCCTTTTTCTGCTACTTCCACCTTCCACAGCAGTGTTAGCCATGCTGAGCCAGGTGACAGGTCATGTGCACAAACACAAGCAGAGCAAGTAGGGTATGTTTAAATGCTAAATATTATTCCCTCAAATGGGAAAATGGAACATGAGTCCAGAATGGGGGAATTATAATATATAAATTAAAGATGCCAAATGGTCAGCCATAGAGACTCATGATCATAAGAAAACATTTTTAACAGAAGATTTTACCTTCGAATGACTCTTTAAAGTCAGAGATATATAATCACACATGTACATGGCTTCAATGAAGACACGATAGTGATTGCAGCCTGAAAATACCTGTTAAAACTTTGTGTTTTCTCTCCAGTCCTCTACTGCATTTGACTTTCTTGGTTGGGACTATTTGGGCAGCAGACATATGCATGCTGTTTTCTAAGGTGGTGGGACAATGCTGGGACAGTGTAGGAGAGTGTGTGAGAGTATAGCTGTATTGTTACACGGACATGGCTTTGAATTCTAGCTCTGCCACTCTGAAACTGGTTGACCTTGGGCAAAGACCTAAGTACCTATAAAATAGAGGTAAAAATAGCACCTTCTTCATTGGGTCATGCTGGGGATTCAATGATTAGGTCAATCAATACAGGCAAAAGCACCTGATGCTATGCTTAGCACATAGTAAGTACTCACCACTTTACGTGATAATAATCATCATTGTTATGGGTGCTACTAATGATCTAAAAAGCTTCACATTCTTTGAGATGCTACATATATTTACTTTCCCTTTTCTTGTAAGGAATGGGATGTTAAAGACAGCTGCTGGGTTTTCTATCCTGTATATGGCAAACTTGAATGAAAATGTCTGTCATCCTAAAGTTTATTAGCTGTGTGCCTGGCCATGAGTAATTTTAAATGTAGATATTAAGAACATAGTTTTTGGAATAAAGAAGCCTGGGGTTTAATCCCAGGCCTCAAATACTAGCTGTATACTAGCTGTATGGCATTGGGAAAGTTGTTTAACATCTCTAAGTCTCAGATCTCTTACCAGTAGACTGGAATAAACCAGCCTTGTCTAACTCATAGGAGTATTGTAAGGATCAAGTGAAGACAGTGTATAAGAAAATGCCTTGAACTACAAAATAGGTGGTTACTCTTCCTTGTGGTCCTTTTAAACATTAACTGGCAGCCCTCTCTTTAGTATCCATAGGGAAATAGACATAGCCCTTCATTTTGGCCTAGGTATCCATAGGGATCTGTTAGGAACTGCATTGCATGTCTTAACTGGCCCCCAAAGGCAGCCATCAGATATGAATGACCTTAACTTTCCTTTAAGCCCTGACAACTTTTAAACTAGAGATCCCAGAAAGAAAGGCTAGGTTGCCAATGATCTGCACCAAGTCCTCCAGGAAATGATGTGTCTCCAAAAGAGTTTTTCTTCCAAGGATTGGCATGGGTGGAGAGTTGATTCATACCCTTCTATTGCAGTTCTTACCTTCTCTTTCTGAGCTTATGCTGTGCCCTAGAGAAAGGCTTGAAGGCTCTTCTAGGATGCTATACTCACCTTGGCTGTCTCTCAGGAGCTATCCCTGAATGGGAGATAAATAACTATTTGAAGTTGACATTAGACATTGCAAACATCCAGAACAGTGTTGGAATTAGACATAGTGCTATGTACTTAGTGTCTGAATAAACATATGTGCTGCAATGTATTTTTTAAGTTTGATATCAATGGCATGGTTGAGATTTGGGGGCCACATGATGTCTATTACCTGGCTGACTACATTTTTTGCTTCTCAGCTGCCACTGGTGGCATCATAGATATAAAATCCAGCCCTGGCCTTCCCCATGAAACACTTATTGAATTTCCATTTTCAAGCCAGTCCTCCAGGGTAGGCAGAGATGGCCACTGGGGTTTGGCTAGGGAGTGGCCTGACCCAGGAGGACAGACGTTTTGGGAGTGGGAATATGTTATGTTCTCTGTATGCCCCTGCCTCATACCACTAAACCTCTGGTTTTTCTTTTTGTCAGTTTTTCTTTTCGTTTTTCTCGAGGTTAAAGGAACCCCTGAAAATCAGGAGTTAAACCTGGAATCAATTTTCATTTACAGCTGAGAAGCAGTTATTGATGCTATGCTTGCAGTTCAATAAAAGATCTAAAGATATAGACCTTGTGCTTCTCTTTCAATATAAGCAGCCTAATCAGTCTCAAATGTTTTTTTAACAAAGAAATTGTATCGACAGGTTTATTAAAATTGCTGTCTTTAAAGTTTTAAACTATCCGCAATTTGACTTATTCCAAAGGCTTCTAGAATGTGTGGCGGGCAAACTCCAAAGCTCCCTCCAGCACATGTTCTTAGAGCCAGGTAAACATCTGCTTAATGTCTAATTGAGTGATATTATGATGTCTGATTTCCACAGCCCTAAACATGTAGTCTGGTGTCCACAGGTAGCGGGATGGCTTGTGATGCCTGGGTTCTGAAGCCTAGTTAGATCTGGCCATGGCTGTCTCATGCCCCAGTTAGCTCACATTGGCATTAGAAGCAGCAGACTTTAGAAATCTAAAAGCCATAAAAGAGATGGGTCTTGTTAGAAACTTCCTTTAGGGCATTATAACATTAATAACATCTTATTAATATGAATTAGATTGAAATATTAGATGACTTCATTTAGCACAGTTAGAAGTTCAGAAAACATTTGATATGACTGAAAATGTTCAATTAGTGACCAGGTTCACTAAAAGACCCTACTTAAAGCTTGGAGTAGTAGGCTAGTGCTTTAAAAACAGAACTGAACCATTAAAATTTTCTTTGAACACAAAACATTCTAATGTGTTGTGTCTGGGCACGTGATTGTGAGTAGCTCCAGTGTACCCAATTTTATTTAACCCCATCTTATTTCTTTTTCTGCCAAAGAAGTATGCTGGTATTCTGTGAAATGTTCACTTAATTGAAAGCATATTAATTACTGGAGATGTATGGACTTTCCAACTAGACACTAGTAGCAGAGTTGCACCTTAAGCATATGAGCATTTACAGAAAACAATAATCTTCTTAGATCTTCCCCTCCACTTCATAGTTTTGTTTTTTCTTTTTTTAAATCTTCAGATTACTAATTACCGAACACAAAAAAGTTGCTTTTAATCCAGTTTCTTTAATCCAGGTCTTATATTTGATCCATTTTGATTTGTTTGTTGTTTGGTGGTGGTCATGGTCATGGTTGTTGTTCTTGTTGAGCGAGCTTACTGGCCTGGTTGCTATTTGAGAATTTCAAATGAAATAATTACATAGCCACCGAAGACCCAAACATTCTGGCAGCTTTGGGATGTGTTCCTGATACCTGTGATGCACACTGAACTTTCAGAACCTAGTAGCCACATTAACTTGAAAGCCCGCATTTATATTTTAAGTTTGCTAATGAAAAAGATGCAATGAATTTTACTCCTGCTATCAGCTGGCTCTTTTGAAGTTGGTGTGCTGTATAGAATACATTACTTGTGACAACAGATACTCTTCCCTGCTGTAATCGGTCCTATTTTGTAGCCACAGTTCTCCCTCATCATACTGAACAAGTTGTTACCTCCCCAAGGTTTCTCTGCATTTCTATTTACTTTGTTATCAGCAGAAAGGCTGGGGAAAGCCTCTTCAGTAATGACATCGATACGACACACACAGCAAGAGAGGTCAGCCTGTCAGAGCTCTAGAAACAGCAGATGGATTAGGATGAACCTGGGTGCAAAATAACTTTGATAGAGTCTTTTAATGTAAACAGTTTATCTGTCATTGCCTTTCATTGAAATCCCTCACAGAATGATAGCATTCGGGCCGTTAAGGTTACAGAATGTAGCTGAATAAAACCCATACATTGTCATACTCAAACTCTCCACCAATTAGAGAATGAGAGGACATTTTAATTTATTCATTAAAGACAGGAGAGTAAATAGGATAACATATAAGGTTAATAGAATAACATTGGCCTTCATATTCCCAAGATTGTATTTCCCATTTGGCTATATTAGCACAGAGACTAGATTAATAAGAAACTGCTTAGGGCTTGTATGATGTGGTTTTTAATATGCTTGAGACAAGTCTGTGACTGTTTAGAAACCTGTGTGCTGAATTTTTTTATTACAATTAGGTCTTCTCCTTTAGTACCAATTTTTTTGACTTGTAATCTATATACAATAGAATGCTCTGAGCATACAGAGATGCATAGAAGTGTAATGTTTTTATGTATTGTGCTTATCTCATGGTCAGTAATGACCAAATACTGGCTAATGTTTAATAAACTTTATGAATTATCCAACTACGAGCATTTCAGTTGCAAAGCCAATAGCTCTTTTGCTTAGCTTAGCACTTTTCTACAATGACCTTAAGTCAGACACTGGTGAGGGTATGTTGCTTGCCCCAAGATCCAAACAGAAACAAAAATGGATATGATCTGTCATTTCAAAATAGATAATTCTCATATATGACAGGGATGACCACAGCCTTTTCACCCACAAAGAGCACACAGCACATATATGGTTCTGTAAAGAGTGTGGCAGTGAGAGAGCAGCCACCTCTGGAAAGCTGGGGACCACTAAGTACAGATTTCAGTTGAAGTGCCTGGAGAAAAGAGTCCTCATCATGTTGCCCTTTCTGGGCTGGAGGAAGTGACTGGACATCACTGGTCCTTTCTTCACTCAAACCCCACCCTCTGTTTGGTCCAAGCACATTCTTTTCCTTAAGTTTCTTCATCATCCCAATTAGGGTCCTAATCCATTCTTGCAGCCTGGAAGTTTCACTCTGGAGTCATCCGTAAGTCAGTCCCAGGAAATGCACCATGTGTGCCTAACTTCATTGGTAGTTTCCAAGCCTTGAGTTTAATCAGGGTTCTAGAATATACCTAGAACAGTATGCACATCTCAAGCAAAAGTTATATAATGAAACACTTTGCCACTTTGAAAAAGTAAGATTTTGAAATTTATATTCTGTCTTGAAAAATTTACTGGGGCTTTGGTTTAGGGCTCAAGAATGCTTAACTCTACCCCCTCCCCCCCAGATATCTGTCATCTGCTAAAAAAGTCACCAGGCAGGCTGAAAACACCAAGGACCTTGTTCTGCCTGGAAAACTGAATTGATATTTTCTTAAGCAGCTATATTTACTTTTATCTTTATTTATCAAGAGCAAAGGGCATAAGCATTGTAAGTGCACAGAAGAGTTTCCAAATTTGAGATTAACCTATCCAACATTAACCATTCAAAATACAGGTGGATGGGCAGAAAAAAGAAACAAAACTTTCCAAAATGTATGGGGCCACATAACTCGTATTTCACACAGCAAAAATTTCATAGGAGTCTTTGGAACATTTTACTAAAAATGTATAAACTTGCTAAAGCTAGTTTATTGTTAATGGAGGTCGACTAAAGCTTCATATTTAACCCTGAATCATATATATGTGTGTGTTTCTCAAAAAACTAAAAATAGAACTACTATATGACCCAACAATCTCACTACTGGGTAGTTTTCCAAAGTAAAGAAAATCAGTATATTAAAGGAATACTTGCACCACCATGTTTATTGCTGCACAAGTCACAATAGCTAAGATATGGAATCAATCTAAATGTTCATCAACAGACAAATGGTTAAAATGTGAGATATATATATATATATATATACACAAAATTGATTACTATTTAGCCATAAAAGAGTATAAAATCCTGTCATTTCTGGCAACATTGCTGCAAAAGCAAGTAGGGCTTTAGTTCTTCCCCCTCCTGTGGAGTCTGCAGTCCGGATTCATGCCCTTCCCCAAGTTCTGGCCAGGAGATTTCTCAATGGGTTCAAATTGTTACAAAGTTCAGCTGGAGGTTTCCGTAGCCTTTTCCTGTAGCCTTTTCCGAGTGCCTCTAGCAGCCCTGCTAAAGGACCTCTGTGAGGCAAAGCTGAAATTGCTTACTGGGGGGGGCCAGCAAGCCCACAGGGCTTTTCCCACTGCTTCCTCTACCCCGGTATTTTGCTAGCAGGGGTATTGTGCTTACAATAAAAATGGCTACATTTTTATTGTAGGGATACAGGGAACCAAGTTACAATTGGCAACATTAAATTCACACAGACAATGAGGGAAAGAGAGTAAAAGTGTACAGACCAAGTGTGTTAATACCCATGTAATTTTATTTGAATATTGACATAAGTGACACCCACCCACCACCTTAAACACACACATATAAATGAAGTCTGCAATAACATCCTTTTGTCTTATTGACAACAAGTATGGCCATGCTACTATATGACTGTATTTGTGGTGTTCTGGCTGTGAACAGTGTACTCTGTGAGTGAGTGAGTGTGTGTGTGTGTGTGTGTGTAAGAGAGGGAGGGGGAGGGGAGAGAGAGAGAGAGATACAGAGATACCGAAACAAATAGAAATTCTGTGCATTACTGATTGGCACACCACTGCCCTCACCTATGGATGTGTCTGTTCCAATCCCATATGCTCTGTTGTGTTCCTCTGTGAAGAGTAGTGCAGTGGTACTTGTGATAATTCCTCAGAAAAGTGGAAGAACCTGGCCTCTTATATCCTCATTTTCCCTCTTCTTCTCCCCTCTGTATCTTCTCACCTCTGCTGCCCAACCATTCTTACCTCTCTAATATTTCTTCTCCCAGCCCTCACTTGGAGCAGAATCACAGCATGAGCTCAGGTTCTTAAAGACAGCAATTAGGTTCACCTTCAAGCCTCTGAGCCACGAACCTGCCTGGTAACGTGGAGAAAACTTTATAGTGAGTGAGAGCATCCCTATGACCAGGCATGTCCCAGAATCCCCGAGCCTAGCCTTCAGAATCCTCTGGGCATAAACATGGACTCGAGGGTCATTAAGTCTTAGTAAGTCTTTATTCCTCTTTACTGCATCTGCAGAGAAACAACGTGCTAGATACAACTCCTTAGCTCAGGGGAGCAGATGTGTTATGAAATGAGGGGAAGGGCACTATCCTGAAGAGGGAGGAATCTGTTTGGGGGATGATGTTAATTCAGCTTCCCTCGGGAGCCATGAAAACATTGATTTTGTACCATTAAGTCTTCACAGTGTGACCATGAAACTGTTCTCAGCAACTTTTCTGTTTTAATATATTTGTGTAAATCCTGATGTAGTTTCACAACTGTTACAATTGAGGCTTCAAAAGATGAAGGAGAAGACATCTAAAATAGGCACATTAGACTGTGTGGTACAACTCTGTTTATTGGCAGTGTGCATGCCTGCAGATAATGGCAGCAACTATCTTCCAACCCAGCAAGATTCTCCTTCTCAGTCTATAACTAATGGTGAACAGATACAGTATTTGGAGAGAGGCTTGCATGTGTTTCAGCTCTTTTGGCAGAAAGTGAAGAAAATTCCACATTTTTTTTCTGATAAAACATATTATATTGTCCCTTCCAGCCAGAGCAGAAGTAGTGTTTCCTGAGAGGCTCCCTTCCTGAATGATGATAGGGTGGACCTGATAGTACTACCAGGACATGCTACAGAGCCTGGTTTTCCTGACTAGAGTTAGAAATAGACTGAGGGAAAATTTAGTACATTAGACAATTAGATGGTATTTTTTGCCTCCTAGTTCAGACTATTTTGAGTTGTTAGCACAGAAATAGTAATGCTGTCTGTGGTCCAAGAGACATTCTGCTTTGATCGGCCATGTTCTCGTGTTCATTACTTCTCTTTTGATTAACGAGAAAGTAACTCCCTAGCTTCCTGTTTCTCCCTCATTGTGTCCATCTTCCTTATTGTATCCACATTTATCTTCCCAAATCAAGTCTGACTCTATCCAGTTTCTGCTTAAAATTCCTTCCCTTGAACCCTACATTCTCCATTGTATACTACAGACTTTATGTAATAAAGGGCAAACACCATTGTTGCCAAGGACATTGTTGCCAAGTCCTTCACTCAATATTCAATCACACATATATATGATTCAGGGCTAAATATGAAGCCTTAGTCCACCATATATATATATGAAAAATATATATATCCATATGTGTGTATATATATAAATACATGTATTTATATATATCCATATGTATATAATCCTTTTAGATATATGTGAAATACTCCTGTGTGTGTATTAAAATATAGAATACCAGACCTTAAAATGACCATAGAGAGTTTTTACTCCAGCTTTCTAATTTTATCAATAAGGAAACTGAGATACAAAGCAGTCAGTTAGTATTTAGTATATAAATAAAAATGTAGTCTCATTACCCAGAGTATAATGTGTTCCAAAGGGATAGGAAGCCTTATCACACTAGCAGGTTAATGATAAAGATATTTTATCAGTATTTCCTGCCAATTAGGTTTTTGAATACGTAACTGAGTACCTACTATGTACTAATAATACACTTCCCATTTCTTCCGGTTATGCATGGTAGGGAGAAAACCTCTATTAGGCATTGATTGTCTCTCACTAAAAGATACATGTCATTTTGTGAGGTGTGCCCCCTTAGCATCAGGGGCAAGAGGGCTCAGATTGGTTAGGGGATAGAAAATTGAATTTTCAAACCCACAAACCCCAGGGGAACAGAGTGACCAAGTGCCACTTACATTGGGCCTCCTGACTGGGGAAAAATAAACACCTCAATGCAATACTGAAGTGCTTGGCTGGCATCTGCATATTTACTCCACTTAGAGAATGATTAGTGTCAACAGATGACTTTGTGGGTGAAACATGCTTCTTCACCAAAGACAGTACATTTTTCATTAAGTTACAATAAACCAAACCTTAGTTATAAAGGAAATTTCCAATTGACAAATGGATCTTGCCAAAGGATTTTCTATCCAGCAACATAGCCAGAGTGAAGGGAGCAAGTCTTTATGGAGCGCAGGCACTTCTGAATGCTGTTATCACGTCATCTTTGGGCTGGATGCTCACAAAACTCTGGCTTCCATGGCAGTGAAATGCACATGCAGGTACAAGTAGTACCTGCTATTCAGTGGCTGTTCAACTGGCTGTGGCAGGGTCTTGAATGGCAGTGTGAGTGAAATTGATATTTACTCAATGAGCAATGGGAAGCCATGAAGGATTATGACAATGAGAGCAATGTGATCAAAGTGGAGCCTTAGGAGGATTCATCTTGAAGTAGAACATAAAATAGATTTAGAATAGGGAGACCAGTAGAGAAGTGAGGTGGCAGTGGCCATAGTCCTGGTGAGAGGCAATACAAATCAAGTTAGCAGTAGTTGCAGGAGGAGTGAGGAAGGCACAGGTAGCTACAAGCCTTCTTCCAGAAAGTGGGATGGGAAATTCACCCTGTGAATGCTGCTCCAGACTCCCTCCTCTTCGGAGTGTAAACAAGAGCCTTACATTCAGTTGCAGGATGAATTGAGATGCACATCAGCCTGGAGCTCAGCTCTTCCTCCAGAGGCTTATTTTTTCCCTCCATACAGAGCTTAGTGTCCTCTGGCACATTTTCATGCCCAGAGCATAATGTCCAGGCCTATGAGTTTGCCTAGTCATTCTTGATTCATTTATCTCATCAATGTTTAAGTGACTATTAAGTGCAAGACTTAGTTCTATCCACTGAGAACAAATTTTCCCCAACCTCTGCCTGTCAAAAGTATGTTCCTGCCCCTGTTACGTATAGCAAAGACCTATTTCATTGATTATTAGAAAAGAATGAATAAAGTTAAAATGTGGAAAGCCCAGTGATCTAAAGATAGGTAACATGTTTTTGCTTCCTAGAGGTTCAAGGTTCAAATACAGAATGTTTCCATGCACGTTTTCAGGCATCCATAATAATGGTTAGTGTTTTCCTAAAGATTATAATCCCTGTATGACAAGTCAGAAATTCAGGCATCCAGGTGTTGCAAAATCTTGAGTGACATTTTGTCCTCTTAATCTGCCACCCTTGGCTGTGTGTGCTTAATGCCAGCTGGGGTTTAGCCTACAGGATACATTGTCTTTTGCCATTTTACTCATTCCAGTGAAATCTATTTAAATGCTGTAATTAAGCGATTCATTTTTATATTTAAGCAAGTGCTGTCAGTATATGTCTCTTCAATTGTTTTAGCCAATTCTGTTGGTATTGATTTTAGGCCATCTGAATACCCTAATGATGAGTTCATTTGTTAATAAAAGAGTTTCTCTTCTGAACTTAAGCAATCGATGCAATTTACCAATACATGCTGCTAGGTTAGGGTATAGCTGTGCCCCACAGAACAATCATGTGAAAAAAAATTAAATCCAAAACAAAACAAAGAAACACAAAACCAATGCAATTAAGGTTTTTCTGTCTTTTTCCATGTTGTTGAATACCCAGTTATTTGAAATTATCTGAATGATTGGCTTTTCCCTTTTGATTAAGAAATGTAAAAACCCAGTTTGGATGTATCTGCTAGTAGAATGAAAGGAAAATGCATATGAAATGGAAATGTAAAAGGCATATAGAGCAATACTAATAAAATCACATTTTATGCTTGACTGACAGTATTATTATTGATTATGGAAGAAACGAAGACCTGAGTCCACTGCCACAATATCTCTAGGCCATCCAAATGTTCACTTTGACAGTCTCAACATACAGGAAACATATTGCATTAGATTTGTTTTCTGTAAAAGGAGGGGGATAATGTCATAAGTCTGACTGTTCAGAGCATGCTTCTTATAACCCCCAAAAGATTCTCACATTTTATATATATATATATATATAACCCCCAAAAGATTCTCTACATTTTCTATAAATATGTATTTTTAGTCCAATAGACATGTATATTTATACATGTCTATTGGACTAGAATAGCAATTAATTGAGTATAATCTCTGAGACAGAATTACCTTGCTAAAGAATTTTGAAGAAGTGTTATCATTATAAAGAAAATGGCTGGCAAGTTTTCTAAGCACCTTTTATGTCATATTTTATCCTTAAGGAAATATGATATCATGTATGCCACGTGGATGGGACTCAAGAGACAGCAACTGTCTTTCCTTCCTTCCTTCTTTCTTTCTACCTATTTTTTTGTAATAGTGCTATATGATATGGTTTATGTAATTCAACATGGTTCCTGGGTTACTTGAGCTTTAGTGCAGCACAAGGATTCTCTATATAAAAGAAAGACAAGGTTCTTATTTTCAGGAACATAGGTTTAGCGAGTGAGCAAATCTGAGCCTGTCTGTAGCCACATCATCCCTCCAAAGGAAATAAATGTGCTGATAATGAGAGAGGAGTCACCTCAGAAATGCTCCTTGGAATCAGAGAAGTTCCTTCTTCCTTGCATTTAATTTCTCAAGATACCCCATGACAGAGGTGGCCCATGTAGAATGGGAGCTTCAGGGCTTCCCCATCCTCAGGGTCCAATGTTAATAAAAAAGTAAAGAGCCCATCTGATGGAGTGAAGTGTGGAAGGAGGGGCTACTAAAGGAGAGATCAACTGGAAAATACGGAATCATCCTAGGCTTCCTTGGAAACACAGAGAAAGAGAGAGAAAAGAGAGAAAGAAAAGTAGAGAGAAAGAGAGGTCTGTAGAATCTAAACATATCAAAGTCTTCTGTGAATAGCACTTTCCAGACAGAAGCATTCTATTCACTCCAGAACCACTACTGATATGGAGAGTAGAAGATAGTGGTTCCTATAATCCTCATTGGAATAACTACGTAGGTTTCATACCACAATGTGGCCTCTACTCAGTAAGCCCATAAACTATCTGGCTGTAAAAATCTATGCATGAACAACTGTGTAGAAAGCAGTCACAATCAAGGTGCACTGCATTTGCATATCATGTTGCAGCTTCCAGAGCACTGTTGTCAATGTTGGCTACTCACAACCACCGTTGCTGTAGAAAAGGCAGGAATTATTATCTTTATTTTTAAAATGAAGAAACTGATGCTCAAAGGTGTTTAGTACTTGCCAATAGGGTAAGTGGCAAATCTGGGACTAGAACCCAGGTTTTTAACATTTCTGGCACAGCACTGTCTCCACTCTAGCCTATTACCTCTCATCACACCATACTGGAGTACATTCTCTAACATTTTAATTTCTTTTATTGTTTTTTTCTTATACTAGAGCTTCCTCAATTGTGAGATAAGTATCATGATAGGGAACCATGGCACCAAAGAAGGAGAATATAGGTTTTTAAAAGCATATAGACGTTATAAATTAAAGCAGCATAACTGTTAACTCTCCAGCCTCCATTTTCCAATCAGTTTAAATTACTTTAATGTATGTTTTTAAACTTAAAATTAGCTGCAATCCCAATATGTAACTGTCTTGATGTTTGGTGAATTGTGCTATGTCATTTCCTTTTAATTTTCCTCCTTTTGCAGTGTGTCTCACATTCTGGCAAGTGTATCTGGAACTTGGGATGGTCTTCTTATGTCCCATCATTTCAAAAGAGAAATTCTCTCTTTGTGTATCTTGTAGAATAATTCACATATCATTTGCACATAAATAATTAAAATTTTTTCCTCAAAGTCTCTTAATGTAATAATTCCTCATAGCATGCCTAAAACAACATCAAATTACAGTGAAAGCATAGTAACACATTGCGAGCTTTTTCTCATATGGCAAGGTTCTCTGCCATCATTTACTCTACCATCATTTACTTGCCATCATTTACTTGAGAGATTCAAGGTGATGAGCACACAAGAGGATGACACGAGGACATCTGACTAGAGCTGTTGGGACATCAGAATGATCGCAAGTTAATTTCCAAAGAAAAGAGAACCTCTCAGCATAGACATTTTCAATCAATAGCCAGGCAACCCAGAAAAAATAATTTGAAGGAAGTTATTTTCCTATGTTGGCTCTATAAAAAGATGTACGTTTCAAAGAAACTGGCCTCAAACATGATCACGTTCCTCCTGATCAGAGAAAAATAACTGGGTCTAATTGACAGTTCCAAAGCATAGAGCAGAGAGGGTATTTTCAAAAAACATGCCTCCGAATCAAAGGGAGGATAAGCAATGTCACTTTGATTTTTCCCTCTTCCTGTCTCCTGCCAGTGGCAAGCTCATCCTATCACATCCAGCATGCTTTAAAAGGAAACCACTTGAACACAGCACCCATTACTTTGTGATAACCTAAGTCTTCTAGAACAGACTTATCTGGATTCTAAGGGATTGAAAAAAGTGGATTCACATGATTTCCACAGTGACATGTCTTCAGCCTACTAGTATATCTTATTGCAAACCAGCCAGGCTTGGGAGAGAAAAGGGTTTTTTAAAAAAAAGGCAGATGTGAGTGTGCATGTATGTACAGACTGGGTCCTGCTGCTGTAGGAAAGGTGCATGGCAGTCCCCACTTCTTGCCAGCACTGCTTCTCCCTTTGTTCTTCTAACGTGGGAGAATCTGCAGGATGAGTGAGGTTCGCATCCTCTGTACATGGACTGCAAATGGACAGCAAATGGACAAGTTTTCATGTCCAAGATACATGTGACAGATGAGTTGGGCCAGCCAGACACATATTTCTTGTTTTCTCATTTTCACCTCTTACCTCATTCCTTAGCTTTTTTCCTATTCTAGCACTTGCCAAAATTCAACCTCAGGCGCAGATGGTGAGAAAATGATTTTTGCCTACCAAGCCAAAGAAAGTGCCCAAATATTAATGGTTATTTATCTAGAAACAGAATCTGAGACTTAGTAAATGGAAGCATGGATTTCCAGCACTAACATCTAAAATTTGGAAGTGTTTTATTCAGTTGTTATGCATAGAGGTCTTCAGTATGTTGAATATCACTTGTCACCCAGAATGTCAAGTCCAGAGTTAGATTATATGTTGTCTCTGCTAAAAGTGGTTGCCTCTGTATTCTAATTTACAGCAGTATTCTCTTCTCTGTAGCCCTTACCCACCTCCAAGATTCACAAAGATCCCCAAACAGATACTTTTTTAAAGGATCTGAACAACCCTGAGGTTGTCAAATGGCTGCTTCAATGCTCTTTTTATCAAACATAACGTCTATAGCCTGAAAAAGTCTACGGGAGTACAAGTTTGGTTCTGATTACATAATTATGCTACAGAAATATGAAAAAAAAATCATCACTGAAACCCTCCAGGTGCTTAAACAGTTTGATAGACTGTAGCCATTCTGCCATCAGCACCCCCAGCTGTGTTGCTTAGCAACATTTTAATTCCAGAAGAATCGAAGGAGATGAAATCCCTGTGGAGAAGGAAACAGAAATAAGAGGGCTGTTGACAGATGATCTGAGTTGTTTCTTCTAATATACTGTGAAGATCACTAGCTCTTTTCATGAATGATAAATGGACTGTACACAGATCAATGGGTTCAGCACTAAACTGGAACCAGGCTCCATGTCTAAGGCAATGCAGGCCGAGAGGCCCAGAGATTTCCTCATTTCTATGATTTGGTGTATATTTTCTTAAAGGTTCCACAGGAGGAAATTGATCTGAGTATTCAGTCATTCCTTGCCCTTCTGTGGTGTCGGCTAATAAAAATGATTTTAGAAAGGGACACTCGACTTTCTATCATGGTGGAAGTATGGCCAGATGTCAGTAGTAGTGCTAGGGTGAGCAGTTCCCTACCACAAATCTAAAAATCCAGGATATGCCCATGACCATTCCGTCTGCATCTGTTTCCTTAACCTGTCATTACAACCCAAGCAGGTCCAAACACGGTAAGAGTGAAAGGTGGGAAGAGAGGGACCCTAGTTATACACCCAGAAGTCCACTTTTATGGTCCCTGATGAACTTTCTAGGCAGCCCTCACAATATCCACCTCACAATTTCCACCTGTATTGGAAAGCTGCACTTGGACAGGTAACCATGTTTCCCAGGAGAAGAAAATTGCTTTCTGAGTCTCCAGTCTGCTTATCTACAGCACCTTGTTTCGGTTAGCTCCTTATGTTTCTGAAGAGCATTTTATATTGCTTATTGTTTTGGTAGCTAGTTGCAATGATTATGCCTGCTAATATTGTCTAATTGCATTTTTTCTTCTGTTTACAGGCTGTTGAAAAGGCAAAACCTAGGAATAATCCTGTGAAGTAAGTTATTATTTTTATTAGTTGCAAATGTTAATTTTAATGGACTCGATGCATGTGAAAAAATAAGGTCATAAAAGAGACCTTGGATTTTGAGTTAATCTCTATTCATGACAATTTAAAGACAAAAACAAAACAAGCCAAAAAAATCCTCCAATGAGCAGGGACCAGCTTATATTTTTCCCTGTGCTCCTGATGAAGAAATGCCCCAAGTTGTACCCAGTTTACATAAATTAATATGTGCAATCCATGAATAGCTGCCAAATACGATTATAATCATATTCAATACATAATACTTCAAGCCTTTGGGTTTTGCACATGCTAAAAAGATTACATTTTTAATTGCAAACCTTGGACCTATGACAGAGACATAAATGACTAAAAGTGTGCCAAGTGATTTCCAGCCACGTGGGGAGGTTTGGCACCTTGGCATCAAGGCCTCAATACTCTGTTAATGAAAAGCTCATAAAATATACTTAACTAAAGGCTTTTCTTTTTTGTTTTAGCTAACAGAAAGCAATTCCCAAGGCATTTTATGAGATACTCTTAAATCATAAGCAAGCTACACAGACCTCCTTTAAATATAGTACATCTTAGACATCCTGTCTCTTCCAGAAGGGAGACTTTCAAATTAAGAAGGATGGCTGTCTTGTCATTTGGTTTGTAACATCTGATTGCAGTGTTACAATGCATGCTAGTCCTGCCAGCTCTGTGGCTGAGGGAGGACTTTCTCTATTTGCTGGGCTGTTATAGGTCTGGTAATATCACATCTCAAGGAACTATGTTTTAATTTATTTTGGCTGACTTCCATTATAGTTGGTACCAAATACAGAAATGGAGAGTACATAGATTTTTAAGTTTCTGGGAGAATGGATCAGCTAATGCCGACAAGAAATGTTTTTGTTTTGTATAATAAAATAACTAAATTTCCAGAGCACCAGGGTAGCATTTAGCATACCATTAAATCCAAGCCCTAGTACGTTTTTCCAAAAGGTGTTGTGTACTTTGCTTTTAAGTTTCATTTTTCTTAGGCCAAAGAATATTCCCTATCAGGCTCTGTAACATCTAGAGGGGCATCCGTAGTCTGGAGATATATTATGTTGTAGTCTTATGGAAGTATTTGTAGTAGCTGAGGTTTTGTCAGGTCGTGCAGTTGGGGGTTGAAATCTTCTCTGCAGCCTGATTTCTTTTCCGTCTGAATGCCCTAAAGGCTCCTCCACTGTGAGCCTGTGGCTGGCAAGCTCGGAGAATTAGGGGATGGTGCTAATGAGGCCAGGGTCAGGGCTTTTGTCCCTGGGTGGGCGATTAGTGATCTTCTTTCCTGCAGTTCAACTGCACTCCTCCCTCCAGTCCGCCTGCATGCAGATGTGTGCCCCAGGTCATAAGGAGTGGGGCTAGGGCTGGAGGAATGTAAATCAAGGCCCTCAATGGCAAATGTCTCCAAGCTCCAGCCCTCCCAATAGGAAGTGATGCCCAAGTTGCATTTTTGCATGCATAGAATAGCCCATTGGCAGTGTTTGGGGTTGCATTTAATTCTATTATAATGGCCTAGAAGCAGGACCTGTTTTCTCTTTGCTCCTTGTGAGAATTTGACCCTACAGTAATTGTATTTTTATGAGTTCTTATTAATTCACAGTGCAGACTCTATCTAATGTCTAGCGTTTTGAGGAATGTTATAAAAAGAAGGAACAGAAACTAGAAGAGTCAAAGGATTATTGAGCTTTGTGCTTTAAATATATTTGAAAATCCGCTTAGTAATAAACCTAAGTCATAACCAACTGGTAGGTGTTTAGAATTGTCTTCTAATTAAGTAAGATACTGTTCTCAGAATGAGTTTGGGTTCATGATACCAAACTCAGCACTTGAAGAAGGAGACTTCCTCAAGACCTCAGCTCAGAAACAAAAACTCCACAGCAGGGTTCAGTTGCTCTGCCTGACAGGAGAACAGAGTCAAAGTTTTTAAAAAGTTTTATATATAGTGGTCCTTTTGCCATTTCTGATGACATGGAAGGCATCCCTCTTGAGGAAATCTCAACTGCACAACCCTACTATGCCCCCAATTCAGCAGGAAGCAGTTAGAGCAGTCGTTGGCCAACCTCCCCAACAGCACTTGGGTTTTCCCATTGAGAGGGGGACTGAGAGACAGGACTAGCTGGATTTCCCAGGCCAACTAAGAATTCCTAAGCCTAGCTGGGGAAGGTGACCACACCCTCCTTTAAACACAGAGCTTGTAACTCAGCTCACACCCGACCAATCAGGTAGTAAAGAGAGCTCACTAAAATACCAATTAGGCTAAAAACAGGAGGTAAAGAAATAATCAAATCATCTATCGCCTGAGAGCACAGGGGGAGGGACAATGATCGGGATATAAACCCAGGCATTTGAGCCAGATCAGGTAACCCTCTTTGGGTCCCCTCACACTGTATGGGAGCTCTGTTTTCACTCTATTAAATCTTGCAACTGCACACTCTTCTGGTCCATGTTTGTTCTGGCTCAAGCTGTGCTTTTCCTCACCGTCCACCACTGCTGAATGCCGCCATTGCAGACCCACCCTTGACTTCCACCCCTCCGGATCCGGCAGAGTGTCCGCTGCACTCCTGATCCAGCGAGGCACCCATTGCCACTCCCGATTGGGCTAAAGGCTTGCCATTGTTCCTGCACAGCTAAGTGCCTGGGTTCATCCTAATCAGGCTGAACACTGGTCGCTGGGTTCCACGGTTCTCTTCCATGACCCACAGCTTCTAATAGAGCTATAACACTCACCACATGGCCCAAGGTTCCATTCGTTGGAATCCATGAGGTCAAGAACCCCAGGTCAGAGAATAAAAGGCCCACCCCATCTTGGGAGTGGCCACCACCATCTTGGGAGCTTGAAGAACAAAGATCCCCCCGGTAACACTAGAGAATTTCAGTTACACACAATGCACTGGAACCCCAAATAGAGTAAAGATTCAATACAAGTTTACGGAATGAATAAGTAAACAAATTGGACATATCCCAGAAAACAGGGATTATTCCAGGAAAATAGGTTTCTTCCAGGAACCTAGCCTGCAGGCTTGGTAAGGCTGGTGGATCTCTTCTAGTAGAGTGTCACCATCATGTTAAAAGAACATGTGTATTGTAACTAACCAAGTGGTCCAGTCCTATCGGGCGAAATTCACCCCCGATATTTCATGTAGGTTCTTTTCTGTTTTCCCTAAGTGTCGGCTGGTCTGAGACATAAAGGGAAAGAGTACAAAAGAGAGAAGTTTTAAAGCTAGGTGTCCGGGGGGGACATCACATGTCAGCAGGTTCTGTGATGCCGCCCAAGCCGCAAAACCAGCAAGTTTTTATTAGTGATTTTCAAAAGGGGAGGGAGTGTACGAATAGGGTGTGGGTCACAGAGATCACATTCTTCACAAGGTAGTAGAATATCACAAAGCAAATGGAGGCAGGGCGAGATCACAGGACCACAGGACTGGGGCAAAATTAAAATTGCTAATGAAGTTTCAGGCATGCATTGTCATTGATAACATCTTATCAGGAGACAGGGTTTGAGAGCAGACAACCAGTCTGACCAAAATTTATTAGGCGGGAATTTCCTCATCCTAATAAGCCTGGGAGCGCTATGGGAGACTGGGCCTTATTTCCTCCCACAGCTATGACTGTAAAAGATAGCCACCCCCAAAGCGACCATTTCAGAGGCCTCCCCTCAAGGACGCATTCTCTTTCTCGGGGATGTCCCTTGCTGAGAAAAATAATTCAGCAATATTTCTCCCATTTGCTTTTGAAAGTAGAGAAATATGGCTCTGTTCTGCCTGGCTCACCAGCGGTCAGAGTTTAAGGTTATCTCTCTTGTTCCCTGAACATTGCTGTTATCCTGTTCTTTTTTCAAGGTGCCCAGATTTCATATTGTTCAAACACACATGCTCTACAAACAATTTGTGCAGTTAACGCAATCATTACAGGGTCCTGAGGTGACATACATCCTCCTCAGCTTTCGAAGATGATGGGATTAAGAGATTAAAGTAAAGACAGGCATAGGAAATCATAAGGGTATTGATTGGGGAAGTGATAAGTGTCCATGAAGTCTTCACAATTTATATTCAGAGATTGCAGTAAAGACAGGCGTAAGAAATTATAAAAGTATTAATTTGGGGAACAAATAAATGTCCATGAAATCTTCACAATTTATGTTCTTCTACCATGGCTTCGGCCAGTCCCTCCATTCGGGGTCCCTGACTTCCCGCAACACAGTCCCTGTTATTCTTGACTCATGCCACATGTAAAAATGTTCCTACATTGCTCTGGTTCTTTCTAGCTGTTCTTTTTCTGACCAGTTCCTTGTTTGATCTCATATCAAGAAATAACATTTGATTGTATTTTTGAGCATACAATGAAAATTGTGTACAGTTTTACTGGAAAACAGAGGCCCAGCGGCATCATTTACAACTCAAGTATGAACACAAATTGGTAAATATGAACATGTGTGTGGTTTCATATAGCCCTTTGGTGTAGAATTTGGCAAATGGTTGAAGAAAATCAAAAGAAGAACATTTCTTGACATGTGAAAATTATATGAAATTCAAATTTCAGTAAGCATAAATAAAGTTTTATTGGAACACAGCCACACTCATTCATTTCCATATTGTCTGTGGCTGCTTTTGTGCTACAATGGCAGAGTTGAGTAGTTGTGACATAAAATGTATGTAGCCTACAAAGCTGTACATTTTTACCATCTGGCCCCTTATAGAAAGTTTGTGGACTCCTGCTCTAGTTGGTGAGGTAGAAAAAAGCATTAAGCTTTTTTGTGATGCTGAAGGTTAAACTATCAATCCTTTCTCCTTTGGCCTTTAAAACAGTGAGTTTTAATGAGCCCTTATTGTGTGTTTAGGACTTTCTAGGGTTGATGTGCCACTTAATTCTCATTCAGAGCAAACAGATTCGCTCTTCACTCACTACCTTTGAAAATCATATGGATATGAGATCCATTGACAGGGCATTGATGCCTCAGAAACAAATGAACACATAGAACACATATCTAGGGCATACTGCTAGCCTTCCAAATTGTGTGTAGATGGATTTATTGCAAAGGGCATATTAATTTTCTAAAATTCTGTCACTTCCACATCTAACTAAGGCTAAATTAGCTTTCGGTTATGGTGCTGGTAAATAAACTTATTAGTGTATGGCTAGTAAGTTTCTAAAAGTTTTGCCTCCCTCCCCCTATTTCTTAACCACTCTTTCAATTTATTTTTAATACTTCCATGGTTGTAAGCTGCTTCTTTCGTTGCCATAGGGAGACTGTGATATACAGTAATTATGCTCCATATAAAAAAGAAATTAAATATATGCCTAGTGAATGTAAGCACATAATGTACCTGGATACACTAATGCCATTTCCTTGAAACATTAAATATTACCTCTGAGGGTAAGACTCAAACATGAGTGTTCTTAAGATCACTGATCAGGACAAGGGAAACCTGGTCTATTTCTCACTATACTGGAACCATACTGTTATCAGAGCTTGATTAGTATGTTCAAATTATGGCTCTTTAATGTGTCAGAAAGACTTTCACTTGTATTTTAATGCTCTGCAGCAGTCATCTCCAAGATTTCATTGTGACAGCAAGGCCTGAGAGATGTACAGATTTCTTCCACCATATGTGACTTATCACATACATTTTTTTCAAAAACACATTTCTGTTATTAAGACATATGTGATAGTACATTTCTGAAAATGTGAATTGCTTTTGGCTAAAAGCCATGCACTAATAAGTTGAGTTAAATCTAACCAAGGTTGACATCTGTTACCAAAAGAGA
Organism: Pan troglodytes; assembly: GCF_028858775.2. Taxonomy (NCBI): domain Eukaryota; kingdom Metazoa; phylum Chordata; class Mammalia; order Primates; family Hominidae; genus Pan; species Pan troglodytes. Next base: position 146,297,244 of record NC_072421.2, read on the forward strand.
GAGAGAAAGAAACAGAGAGAGAGAGAGAGCATGCACACACTGTTGTCAAGCATAAAATTCTTCCCTGCTTTTACACTTTAACAACATTAAACAATGTGATGGTTGTCTTTCACAATTCAGGATCAGAATCCACTCTGCGTAGGAAATTACGTTTTTTTAGGACCTGATTCATCATAGATATGGTGCTTTCATTAGTGAAAATGACAAATAGCCACAAAAATTTTCCTGACTATGATATTTGCACATTATTCATTTATTCATCTGATGAATATTTATTTAGGTTCTACAACATTCTGGGAACTGTGATAGGTGCTGAGGAAATTAAAAGTAAATCTGACACAGGTCCTACCCTTGAGGAGTTTAGAGTCTAGCAGAAAAGATAAAATCGGTTTGTAAAAAATTAAATACAAGATATATGGGGAGAGAAATGTTTGTTAAGTGGGGAACAGATAAAGTACAGGGAGGCTCTAAGAACAAAAAATGCTTCTAGTTAACACTGTCAAAGATGGAAGGGACAATGGGGGAGGAGAAAACATTTGCACCAGGATTTTAAGGACTGCTGGTTTGCGACACTGGTGCTGAGGTATGGCAAGGGAAAGCAAGGAGCCCAGGATGCCTGATGGGGTGCAGGCAGTGAAAGACCAGGTTGGAAACCAAGGCTGAGTAGAAATGGTAGCTTAGGGCCCTCAGAGCTCACCCAGATGAAAGAGATTCACATGGTAGAGTCAAATGGCATTAAAGAGCTCTTCACTTGGTACTGAATGTGAATTATCCATCAGTCCCCTAATTATTAAACACAAAGGATTGATAGACCTGGGTTCTAGTCTTGAATCTGATATTAGTTTGTAGTATGAAATTGCATGCATCACCTCCTTGTTATAGGCCTCAGCTAGATTATTTATATGGACATTCCACTTCTTTAAAAAAGTCAAAGCCTGGAAATCTGTTTTATGATTATACTCATTTTAGAACAATATTAGCCCTGTTAGTTCGATGTAGATTCATGCATGCACATAAATTTTATATATATATATATATATATGTGTGTGTGTGTGTGTGTGTTTATGTGTGTATAATGCATCTGTATTTAACTCCACACACACACGTGCACACACATAATGCCTTTCCCCACCATTTTCACCTTTTACATTTGTGGAATAAAGGACAAGAAGACACATCATTAGAGTTTAAAAAAGATATCTTAGGTAGAAAATAAGTGTGGCTCCAAAGACACTTGGTAAAGCCTTTGAAATGGCCCCCGAGGACCAAAGGTAATTTTGCATTTGGAGTCCATATCTCTTGTGATGTTCTTGTATACATGCACATCACAGACATGCAGAATGTCAGTCAGTTAAGTCACCATTCTGAATAAGGCAGTGGAATCTGATTTGTGTTCTGCCAAACAAGTTTTGTGGGATTTTCTCCTTGAGAATAAAAGGCTCCAGCACCAAGAAGTTTTGGCATCTTCTATCATATCCCTTCCCTGGAGCATCACTGTGCACATTCACATAATGTAGGCTCAAAGAAGGAGTTCTGTTTAGGTTTGTCTTACCTAAGGATTCCCAAATGTGTTTGACCAGAGGATATCTTTGTCTGGCAGGGCAAATGTTTCATGAAACACAAAATCGAGTGTTGTTGCTAACAATAAAGTGGCTTCATTCCATTTAAAAATCTTTAATTCCACATTTGTTGGCAAGGTCACAGAGAAAAGGGACACTTGTACACTGCTGGTGGGAGTGTAAATTAGTTCAGCCGTTGTGGATAGTAATGTGGCAAATCCTCAAAGAACTTAAAACAGAATTACTATTCGGCCCAACAATCCCATTTTTGGATATATACCCAAAGGAATATAAATCATTCTACCGTAGAGATATATGCACGTGTATGTTCATTGCAGCACTATTGACAATAGCAAATACATGGAATCAACCTAAATCCCCATCCATGGAAGACTGGGTAAAGAAAATATGGTGTATATACACCGTGGAATACTATGCAGCCATAAAAATGAATGAAATTATGTAGTTTGCAACAACATGGACAGAGCTGGAGGCCATTATCCTAAGCAAAGTAATGCAGGAACAGAAAACCAAATACTGCATTATTTTTTAAAATTTTACTTTAAGTTCTGGTATACATGTGCAGAACATGCAGGTTTGTTACATAGGTATACGTGTGCCGTGGTCATTTGCTGCGCATATTGACCCATCCTCTAGGTTCCCTCCCCTAGCCCTCCACGCCCCCATCAGGCCCTGGTGTGTGTGTTCCCCTCCCTGTGTCCACGTGTTCTCATTGTTCAACTCCCACTTATGAGTGAGAACATAAATACTGCATATTTTTAGTGGGAGCTAAACAATGAGAACAATGGACACTACGAAAGGAACAACAGACAACTGGGCCTATCTCAGGGTGGAGGGTGGGAAGAGGGAGAGGATTAGAAATAAATACCTACCAGATACTATGCTTATTACCTGAGTGATGAAATAATCTATAAATCCAACCCCCATTACATGCAGTTTACCTATATAACAAACCTGCACATGTACCCCTGAACCTAAAATAAAAGTTTTCTAAAAAAAGAAAATGAATTGACTGTAAATGCTTAGATTTATTTCTCGATTCTCTATTCTGTGCCATTCTTCTGTGTGGCTCCTATGTCTCTTTTACAGTGTGACACTGTAAGTTGTTTTTATGGATTGTAAATGCCCTGAGACACAGTCCTCAATGAAGGTATAGGAAATTTTGGGGTGGGTCCCACCGAGTGAGATACATGAAGCTAAGGTAGTCCCCAGTGAGCTTCATCAGATCAGTGGGCAAAATGCCCAGTCCACTCATTTCAAGATAATGAGGCACCCTCAACAATGTGCTTCCTACATCCTCCCCAAACCTCTAGTCAATCTCTAACTGGCTCTCGCCAATTTAAGGACAATTAATGGAGAGATACCAATAACATCTCTCTCTAAATAGCTGCATAAAATAAATTGGGCTCTTAATGTTGTTCAGATAGACACAGTTGGATGCAACAGGTTCCAGCAATCATCCTCACAGCTAATGAAATTTGCACAAATGTCTGAACACCTTCCTTTTCATTGGTATTTGGATTTGTACCATCTAGGCAATCTCAGATGAGAAAACTGAGACCCAAAGAGCAAACTGCCCAGAACCCCAAGTTTCCAGGAACTCTACAGTTTTTACCAACTCCCTCTCAGGACACACATGTCCACTTTCCATGCCTAGAAATGTGTTATTGGTTTTTTCAGTTGTATTATGTAACTTTATTTAACAATTTATTTTCTTAGAACATGACACCAAATGTGTCAAAAATTAATGAATCATCAGATTTGCAGGTTCTTTAACAATTATGCCAACTTCAATTATATTAAATTTATATCTGTAAGGATAAGTTTCTTCAAAACTTCAAACACATTAGTTGCCAAATTACCATCACTCATATTTCCAAAAGTTTTATGAGAACCTTTTCTCTTTAGGTGTTAAATTAATACCCTAATAACCATAGGGATAAAATAGAAACAGAAAGCACCCATTTATTGGTGAATCTGATGGACCTCAACTAAGCCAGCAAATGTGGAATTAAACCATTTTAAAGGGAACTAAACCATGTTATTTTTAGTATCAACATTCATAAAATACTGCCTGGTCCACGTGTTAGTTTCTAACTCTGTCCTTCTTAGTGTTTGCTGTTTAGACAAGAATGGACAACGCTGTTTAATCTGCCCACATAAGTCAGCTCAGTTTTGGGTACATAAGAGTTACACCTAGAATTTTATTTCAATATTGCCGTGTAGTGATCTTTCAGTAAACTGTCAAAAATGTAGAGTCACATAGCTAACCTGCTAGAATTCAAGCAAGCCACACATTTGCTCTTTTAACAAACAATAATGATGTCCCTACTATGTGCCAGACACAGTTAATAGAGAGATTAGTTAAATAAGATCTCTACTGTGAGAGTCCCCACACACTGGTAGGGAAAGACAAAGCCATTACACTACAGAATAGGTCATTTGTATGATTGAAGCATGTGTAGCATTCTATGGGACAGAGATGAAGGAGGGAGTGACTGCTGAGAGTGAGCTCTCCCTATCTCAGCAGGAGCCCCCCAGTGAACAGTGGGGAGAGGCCTTTCAAGAGAGCAGAACAACATTTTCAAAAGGCACTAAGAGAAGAAAGCAGATGCTGTGTTGTGTGCAATGTCTGGTACTTAGAGGCAGCTGGGGCGGGGGGTGGCATTTTTCACAGTAGCGGAAAATACCAAGTGTGTGAGTTGTAGAATAGAAAAGAAAGGAAAGAGTTGTTGCATGTGCCAGTATACCTAAAGCATCACACTGCCAAATATTAATACTTGGGCCCTACTTTTGGTATTAGGAGGAGAGCAGTGTAGTGTGGGTGAAACTAACAAAATGCTGGAAAGGATTCTTTTATTCTAGAAAGTTAAAGGTTAGAGTTAGGGAGAGATTATAAGGTGCTCTTTTTAAACTGTTTGCAAATAAATAGACACATCAAATCCTTTCTGATTATATCTAGCTAATCCTTCTCTGTGGACTTTTATGTAAATCTCAGCTCATATAGAGTTCCTGTAAGCATTCAGCTGTTCCCTTGTGGCTTCATGAACCCTTGATTATTTCTTGCATTTTTCAAAATGTTTCTTTCATACAGTTCCTTTCACATTACACAAATGTCTAGGCTACACTAAGATATAGTATTTTAGGCATGACACAAAACACTATTATTTTAGCTTCAGTTTCTGAATTCACTTCACAGACATAAAATTTCTTTCTGAATGTATTTTTGTCAGCCCAAAACATAAGCACAGTAGGGCTATTTTTATTTCTAGGGAAATGATGCATGCCCCCATGGTGACTATAGACAGGGGTCCAAACAGTAAATCAGTCCTCTGTCGACCGCAGAATGCGTTCAGAGTCAAGAGCCTGAGGTAGTAAGTTATTATTCAGTTGACTACTAGTTTGGGGGGACTGAGAACTACAGAAATGACTCATTTTGGCCAGGGCCTCAAATAGGAAACAAATAGTATCTGCTTTCTTAAAGCTTTTGCCTAAATCAACAGGAGTTAACTAGAGAGCCACCATTGAAAAAGAAAAAAAAGTAAATCATTCTTCCACAAGAAAATGTTTTTATTTGTAGAATTTACAGCATAGGGGTATATTACATGTCATGATAATCCAGTTTTTATATGCACATGTGTTTATATACTCTATATCAGCATACCCTCATGCACCATGGTAATTTAAATCCAAGACAGAATTGTTCCCCTTGTTGGGGCAGGCAGAGGCAGCCATAACTAAAAGAAGGTCTCAAATCTTTTTCTCAATTCTCATTCCTTTTCCAATTTGTTTACTGTCTTCTGCACCTCTCAGCACCATACTGTCACAACAAGTGGGTCCCACGTACTTGGGGAAAGCATTTCAGAAAACTGTTGTGGCTTATATTCCTCCATGGAAGCCTGGCAAAGGGAGCTCAGGGCAGCCAAAGAGCTCCTTCGTACTCATTCATGTTTGCATTATCAAACGCTGCAGTGCGGTTGCTGGGGATCTGCTAATAATAGCATCTACATCTAAAATCACAACTTATTCATCTCTCTCACGAGCTGGAGATGTGTGTAACTTCCAACACTGGCTAGGTGAAAGTTTAACTTGACTCATACCATGTTGCGCAGGTTTAATAGCAAATTAGACATGTTAGAAAACTTGCTTTAAATATATATGTGGATGTGTATATATACTCTCTACATATACATTGTACACTCACATATAATTTAAGCTTCACCTATTTCCAAACAGGGATGTAACATAATTGAAACAAGATTGTAGAGGAGAATGTTTAAAGAAAACAGAAGAACCTATTTCCAAACACTGCAGAAACATCTGTTTACATATGTGATGGAACTAGAAAAAGCTATGTGTTTTTAAAATCAACACCCAAATAAGGGCCGCCCTTACAATGACACAGCAGAGCACAGCTGTGCCCTTCCTGCAATGATGCTGTTGTGGTGCACAGCCCGTTGGGAGATCCCCTTGGAGAGTGCGGTCAAACCATGTATGAGGTTGTTCTCCTGGTCTTAGTGTTGGGTAATAGACTTTTGAATGTGGTTTTAACTGTTTTTTGTTTGTTTGTTTGTTTGTTTGTTTTGAGACGGATACTCGCTCTGTCACCCAGGCTGGAGTGCAGTGGCGTGATCTCGGCTCACTGCAAGCTCCGCCTCCCGGGTTCACGCCATTCTCCTGCCTCAGCCTCCCGAGGAGCTGGGACTACAGGCGCCCGCCACCACGCCCGGCTAATTTTTTGTATTTTTGGTAGAGACGGGGTTTCACCAGATTAGCCAGGATGGTCTCGATCTCCTGACCTTGTGATCTTCCCGCCTCGGCCTCCCAAAGTGCTGGGATTACAGGCTTGAGCCACCGTGCCCGGCGGGTTTTAACTTTTAAAAACTAATCTAAGATGGTGATTCGGAGCCATGGATGTTGAAAACCAGTTGTAAATAAAAGCAGTTAATGTGGTTCAAAATAAGAATGATTTCTTCTTGCACATAGTGAATGCCTTGAAGAGGAATTTTACAAGGCTTTGAGCAGGAATAACAATATTGGACCACCGCTGTATACAAAATAGCATACAACCTATACACGCTCACTCTCTTTACCCTACTTTATTTTTTCTCTTAAGTACTCATCATTCTCTCTCTCTCACTCTGTCCCTTTCTCTCTCTCTCTCCATGTTTTGAAGTGTCACCTCCCACAAGAATGTAAGGTCCATACAAGTGAGAATATTGTTTTAGTCACTGCTGTAACCCTAGCATCTCAAACAGTAGCTATCATATAACAACAGCTCAGTATCTTGAATGAGTAAGTGCAAGCATCTAAGGATATCACTTTAAAGTTCAACCGTTCTAGTTTAGTTTGAGTATGCGTTTAGTCTTAGAATAAGTATGATTTTGTGCTGCCCTTTGGAAATCATACTGAACTAATTATTAACCATTGGGTAAATTATTTGCTTTTGTTGGAAAGGAATAGAGTTTTATTTTATAATAATCTATATTCCATATTAGCTTTATTCTGAGCCATCATAAAGCTAGTTTTACTGTTATTAATAGAGCTAGAATTTGACCCTCCAAGTGATTCTTCTGGTGTATATCCACCTTCATACTTTTGATTCATTCCCTCTACAAATTGAAAAGAGGAGGCACAGGAGTGAAGATGTCAGCCTCCCTATGAATGGGGGTTAGTGCATGCGTAGTTATATTTGATGTATGTCATTAGGCATTTTCAAGAATGATAGAAGTCAAATTTTCATAACATGGGACAAGGAAACAAAAACATCATGAAGTTAACAGTTGAAAACACATGCAATTTTCTATTTTTGAAAGGCATCTTGATCCTCAGAAATCTTCAGGATTGGACACACAGCAGCCAGTTTCAGAACCCTCACACTTGTCCTCTTCTTTGGAGTTATGAAGTCTGAGATGCATCTGATACTTCCCTTTTGTCCTTCCTGCGATACTCCACTATCACAGGACTAAAAAGCATTCAGCAGCTTTTCCCATTGGCCAATAGTTGGAGAAGTTGGATGGCTCCAAAGCTCTAAGGGAGCTGCCCTTAAGCAAGGCTTGACTCACTGTCACGGACGTTTCTAGCCACAAGGTCTAGGCAATATCTCTGCAAAGTGGTTAAACTAAACAAGCTTTCTTTAATTTTATATGCTTCTCATGAATATGTAAGTCATTAAATCCCTTGGTCACATCTCAGTGATGGGGTAAAAATATATCTCTCTTAATATTGAAGTGTACAAAACAAACAAACAAACAAACAAACAAAACCCAAGACCGTGTTACAGGAAATAACATTGCTACAAGGTTAATTTTGCCTCATACAGCGTTTCCTAGAACTGAATTGCCTGATCTCCTCCCTCAGGGGTTGCGCCAATGCTTGCAATAACCAAGGCTGATTTTATTGGAAAATCACTTCTAGATGAAGAACATACTCCAGAGGAGATTTTGTATGGGACAAACTGGTTTCTGGTGCCAGTGTCATGTTATCCAGGTTAGCACTCTTTGAGTTCCCAATCTTTCTGTTCATTCAGGCAGCACATTCATTAGCAACCCTTAAAACAGGGTAGAATAACTAGACATATCAGGGAATTTACTTTAAATTGTTTTCAAGACTTATTGGCTAGCAGGCCAGTATTCAAATTGTAGCTCTTAACATGCACATTGAATGTTTTACTAGTAGTGGTGAGACTCGCGGTAGTTTTTATTTCAGATGCTTAACAGATAACTCTTTAACATAATATAGGACACTCAAAGATCCTGCCGAATTGGGAAGAATTATGGAAGGTAGATTGATAGGAGAGAGTATGATGGTACTGAGTAGTGAAGATCTCATGTTACCTTTGTAGGCACAGCTTATCAAACAGGCATTTCCTGTTAGTTGGCTTTTTTAATTATAAAAAGAATCCATAGTTATCTTGACAGCACAGCGTAGCACAACTCACCCGGAGACACAAATTCGGAAATATACCCCAGCTTCCAAACTTCACCAAGTGGAAATGGAGAATATTATAAATGGAATACATTGAGCCTCCAGGAGGAAGGAAAGGGAGGAGGAAATTGATAGAGAAGCCACACATCAGCGAACTCTGGTGACCTTGGGATGACATTAATTCTAGAGGCTAGAGGACAGATACTCAAAAGCTGATTTGATTCAAGATGGGATACTTGGAGAAAAATCCAGAAAGGATAGTTTTATGAACAAGAGAGGGAAACAGCATATATCTCATCAAAGTACAGACTGCATCTGATCTTCGAGCTTCTTAGGCAAAACCTACAATAAGAAGGAGAGAAACGAACCCCCTGTTGTCTTCCTTTTGAAAGTCTCTCTGCCTGGGCCACTCACCAAAGCACAAGAAAACTTGTTCAGAGACAATGTACCTAATGCCTACTTCTAGATTTGTAATAATTCAGACATTAATGTAGAAAGCCAAAATGTCTGTCTATGCTGACTCATTGGTACCTTCCTTTTATGAATTTTGTGTCCAGATTACTATTATTTACTCTAACTGAGAGAGGGAAAGTAAAACAATTCCCAAGATTCGGCACTGACACAAAGCTTTTTAACTACTGATATAGGTGGCATATGGCTTAATACTTGGGTTTTCAGCAATCAAAAAGCAACCCTGTGCAATATCACCGTAGCTCAGTTCCCAGTGGGCATAAGAGATGATTAGATATATTGAGTTCTTTGTGTCATTCAAAGAATAAAGAATCTCATACACATTGGTGTTAGCTTCCTCTCACTTCATTTCAATTTTCAATAACCAGTGTCATCACTTGTAACAGTTTCTTCATAATGAAACCTCATGTCGAATTGGATTTGTCTTTCAAGTGAAAGCATATTGGGAAGCCTTCTGAAACCTGATCCTTGAAATAATTGTTACTGCTATAAAATTTTTACATATATATATAAATATATAATTTATTTATTTCAAATTCCCCAAATAAGAATAATATAGAAAATGAATAATAAAAACAAAATTATGACATTTGAAAAAAGTTATAGGTTCACTTTTCATATTTGACAAGTCTGGGGGAAGAAGTGCTCTGGTTAATCCAAATAATTTGGTTAATAGAGCTACCACATATAGAGAGAATGATTTTCAAGGAATTAGAAGGCTATATACCCTTAATAAAAAAAAAGAAAAAGAAACAATGTGATCCATAATATAATCTTTTCTAATTCAGAAAGACCATATAAGACTATCACTGTGAATAGTTCTCATTGTGCCATTTGCACAGAAATTCTGATTACTCAAAAGTTCTAGGTGTTTGGACACAATCATGCTCAGTCTCATTTTCCAGAACATCAAATTATGTTTTGGATTTGGTAGTTTGGTGTTAAATCACACCTTTGCTCTACGTGGCTTCCTACCACCTCAACAAAACTATAGTCAATCACACAGTGATGTAAAAAAAAACATATGGTAGTGCCTGCACAAATTCTACAGTGTCCAGGTTAAGTCAAGCATTGCCTAGACATTTTGTCTCCTACTTTCCCAACAAGAAGATAGTTGAATTGGGGTAGTTTTTCTATAGATTATAGATTATTGAGAGTAGAACTCCCCCAAGGCTTTTTAGTGGTATAGATGACTGAAATCCAGACATATTGATCCTTGTAACATTTGGAGTGACAAGGGGTAGGAGCCCTGAACCTCTTGACTGCAAACCATCATGTTAGTTTATCCTGACATACTATTCCAATTCTTTCCTTTGTGGGCCAATATTTGTAAAAGGTTAGGAATTACTATCCTAGGGATTTAGGTGTTGCATATCCATGTTCATTTTTGAAATTAAAATTCTATAAAGCAAGGTAAAGTACTCAGATGGTAAAAGCTTTAAAGTCATGGTTCTCTCTTCCTTCAGCCAATTTGATGAGCTAAATAAGCATTTCTTAAAGTATTGTCCATGAATGGTGTTTTGAGGGATGTCAATAGGTATTGTGAAGGACAAAAATGTGTATGTCTTTGGGGTGTGTGTGTGAGTGTGTGTGTGTGTGTGCGTGCGTGTGTGTGTGTGTATTTGGTGGAGGGTGGTTAAATAAGTATGGGAAATTCTGAGTTTTAAAATTTTTCTTCTAAGTTGAATTTTGAGCCCTTAATGTTACATTGTGCACCTCTAAGATGGGGGACGTAGTTTATTGTTGTGTTTCCATAGCTTATTTGACCCTAGAAGCTTTTTGCCTATGGAATATCAGAATCAACTTTGAGACATGCTGGAATGAGTAAAGTTGAGTTGTGTTGGTGATTTCAACGCATCAGTGGGTTAAGGAAAGTCATTGTCATGTAAGGCTACCCCTAACTGAGCCAGAAGCAAAAATGTCTTTAGGCAACATGTTTCTGGCATATGGAGCCACTGCAGCAAACCCTGGAAGGTTCACCAGCCTATCAATGGGGCCACTAAGCTGGACAGTGGTCCTAAGCAGGGAGTCTTTAAGCCACAGCCTCATTGCAAGCAGGTAAATTGAGCTAAAAAGTTGGAGATTTATGGTTCAACTAATTAGGTGATTATGAATACTCATATTGGCTAGGTCAGCATCGTTAGTAATGTCTATTCCTCTGTTAAAACTTTCCCCATGGTAGACATATAAAGTGGGGATTTTGAGATCATTACACAATTTTAACAGCTTTATTGAGATATAATTCACATACCATACAGTTCACTGATTTATACAATTCATTGGCTTATATATTCACAGATTTTTGTAACAATCACCGCAATCAATTTTAGAACATTTCTCTCACCCCCCAAGGGAGCCCTGTACCCGTTAAGCAGTCACTCCTCATTTCTCCCTCCAGTAAGCCTTGACCAGTAAACTACTTTCTGTCTCTATGGATTCACTTATTCTGGATATTTCATAAAAATGGAATCATACAGTATGTAACCTTTTGTGTCTGTTTCTTTCACTTAGTATGTTCTCAAAGTTCATCCATGTTTTGGCATGGGTTAGAACCACTAGCTGATTCTAACTAGGGAATGTTACTAGGAAAAAAAGAATGGTCTTCCCTTTTCTACATTCCAAATGTATAGGGAGAAGGAATTTGATGGCATTTTAAGAACATTGAGAGATATTGAAACAAAAGTAAATGATAACTTGATACATTCTGATGCTTAAGATAAAATGACTCTATTATGTGGATCCTTCTCAAAAGCATTGAACATCTTGTGGATTAGTTTTTAGTAAGCTGGTGTTAAGTATGAATGGTGTTCTTCAAGTCTGTAAACTATTCGTCCTACTTGCAAAACAAGGAGGTGGTGTGGCTATTGTATCACATATCTATGGCTTCCCAATTCATATTCTTACATCTGGCAATTTCCTATTTTATGAAATATTTTAATATGGCAAACTCATTTCAATTACACAGTCATTATAAGTTTTGCCAAGGTTGAGTATGGATCGTTTTGTGTTCATTAGAGCACAAAATTAGAATTTTCATTGCTGCAACCATAAACACCATTGGCACAAAGGATTTGAGCATTTTCTCATAAAATCTTGGACAACTGATAATTGTTGTTTTCCCTGTTTTTCAGCATATTTTAATTTTTTGAAACTATTTTCTGTATTTCCTCCCCTGGTATATTTCTTTTGGCCTAGAAATGATTCTCTTCCAAACGGATGATGTCGCACACGATGCATGAACTAGTGAACACAGAGAGCACCATCCCTAGAGTCAGGGGAAGGAGCATAAATTATTTCTTTAATTTTCTCAGCTTTAGTTGGTCCAAAGTCTGGCAGTTAGACCTGAGTAAGTCTGGAAAAACCGTCTGGCACACCTACATCTGTTCTCACATTTGCCAATCAGGATTTATCAAAAATCAATGGCTCAAAAACATGAAGCTCTTGAGAGGTGCTAATTTGTGGCTAAAGAATAATTCAAATGCAGCACCATTTGGTCTTCATGGAATATGGTTTCGATTTTGGGAAATTCAATGACTGTTTCATCTTGCTCTCTTATATTCTCTGTTAAAAGAAGGAAAACTGGAAAGTAGTTCTAATCTAAGGACTTTATTTCCCCTACATTTGTCCCTTTGGAAATTTGGAGTAACTTTGCCAAGGGGATTTAGATACATCAGTGCTATTTATTTATTAATGGTCACTCATACATCCCTGATCTCTTCCTACTTATCAGGATGTTCTCAGCAAAACACCAACACTTGATTCTGTTTTTCACTTACCATCCCTTTTCTCCAACCCTCTGCCTGATATTCGAAGTCAATCACCTATGAAGAAGGTGACTCCCATTCCTCTCCCTCCAAGGCAGCAAAGAGGAGATAACATTCATTATTCATTGCAATGTTTCCACTTTGCCAAGATGTATTCTCTTACTTCAAATTCAGAACAGCTTATTGGCTTCTGGGAGTTCAACAGCCATGGGTGGAGGAACATGTTCATTAGAGGAAGCACATGACTCTGCCAGATTTAACTGACAGATTTTGAAGCTGGAGCAAGCAATTGGCTGACACTCTTCAGGCATGAATGTCCTTTGGCTCGTGCTGTGCTCATTGTTACACAGGTGCTCCTTATAAAGTACGTGCACATTTCTAACATAAAACCAATAATGTCATTCACATACCAAAAACTATAGAGAGCTTATGCCCCCGTGACAAATTTGAGATGGGAGCAATCTACACTATGATGTATATGTATAGTATGATGCATATGTAACTGACTAGATTATACTTTGATACAGTTAGATTGCATTTATCAGACTTTGTAGATTTGGAGATTAAAATGATTTGCTTTTGAACCTCATATGCTTGGGACAAGAGGTTTTGTCTCTGAAAGCCAAAAGCGTCTTGTCAAAAGGTCGGTTCCTTAATATTGCTTCTAAAGTCAGCTTTATGATGTCAGGTATAGAGTACAAACATTAAACTCTACTACTGTTTGCAAAAATTTTGAAATGGAAAGATACCAAACCATATTTAGCTCACTAGTAAGTAAAACCCAAAGTGTGTGTGATATATAAAATATGGGCATATGTTAAAAAAAAAACATGATGTATATTAGCAGAGTTGAACTGGGTCCCACAGATACAGCATAGATAATAGAAAAATACTTCGACTTCTAAGAAAACACTCAATTGTTTGCTTTGTAGGATGTATATAGTCTTTGCCTAGAAGAGTTTTATTCTCTGTGAGGGAATCCACAGTGTACCAAATATTCCCTCTTGCAGGATCACAAATCACTTTCTAAATCCAACCAAAAGCTTCTCTGATTGCATGTGTTTATGAGGCTGGTGAGTGTCCAGGCCTTTGAAGAAGGAAGACTGTTTGGGTATATTTGTTACAGAAAAAGGAAGTTATGGAGGTTTCTCTGGAGCTGTTTATCTTTTGTGAAAAAGTAGAATATGTCAAAATAGAGCCACAGCTTAAACTCTGGCAGTTCCCAGCAAATAAACGAGGCCTAATTATATGTAGGACTTCAGCTCTATTTAAATCAATAATAACAATGGAAATGACCACCAGATTTTTAATTTTTCTATAAAAAGTGAATTGAATGTCAGCTTCATATACTTTGGATGAGCCTCAACTCTTCCTAGAGTGGAATAGCAACTATAGGAAATCAAAATGTAAAACCTTTTTACTATATGGACTTTGATTTTCTTCAGGGACAGAATTAACCACCAAAGATAATGATTAAACCTACCAGCTAATGAAAAGACAATAGTGAGATAGTGAGATTTGTAGAAAACTCATCATGTATATGCATGGGTGTGCATGTGTGTGGGGGTGTTTGTATACACTTTTAGCAAACATCGGTTTTCTTTCACTGGAGGCAAATCTGCCTAAATTCAGGGTTCTTACCTGAAGCCTATGCCTTCCATGCAGATGAACAATGCTAGATGTTATGAGATTATGAAAAATGGAGATAACTTGGACAATTAGTATCTCTTCCAAGGAAAACATTCTCCTTAATTTGATGCATGTGAATGGCAATGTGTTGAGCCTCTACTCTGCTAGACACAGTAGGGAATTCCAAAATGAGGAAGCCAACACCTGCCTATAGGGGCATTAGAGGTTAGGTGGGGCGGGATCAGGGAAAGGAGGAATTCAGACACACAGCTTCTTCTACTTCCAGATAGATGCCAACCCAAGTATGACACAGAATAACTTTTAAAATGTTAGAATTAGGCCAAAATTCCCCACAAATCCTTCTAGTTTCAACAACCTTTGGGTAATATAGGCTTACACTGCTTCTGTTGAGTTCTAATGTCTACACACTTTATCTACCTCACATTTTGCCAGAAGGTTCTTTGTAGGCTGAATATCAGCAGACAGCCCAGCCAGATCTACTCAATAAGTGAATGCATATAACAAGACACTTGCACAGACATCTAAATCTAACCATTCCATCAAACAGTAATAAAAAGTAAATCTGCATGATATTAGATCAGATTATTTTAATGATTTCCTTTTAAGAGCAGCTGTCCAGTTTGCATACATCCCTTCTTGAATCAAAAGAAGGGGGGGAATGCATGAGCACTATGGCTCCACACAGTTCTAATCCTGTCTAATCTGTAAATCCCTATCTGATAATGTGTAGCTTCCTGTCAGTAGATAGCCATAGGGATAAACTTAAGAATATTCAGCGGTGTTATCCCAAATCTTAAAGAAACCATTATACCGATGAGATGTTATCATCTTTATTTTTAGAGAAAATTTTGAAGACCAGAAAATAATTTGAACTTTTTAACCAGCTTATAGAGTTAGTGCCTAGAACACAGTAGGTATTTAATGTTTGTTTAAATGATTGAATGCAAGAAATATTAAAGAAAACCTCAGCCTATAGGACAACATTTCCACAGTGTGTGTTACAGGTACACTTGTCCCAAGGGATGCTAAGAAGTCAGCAGTTTGGTGTTCCAAACAGTTACTTCCATAACAGAATGCTGGCTGATGGCTCTGGCCTTGGGAGTTCAAGCCTCCTGTAAGGCTTTCAAAGAACCTAGGTTACAAGAGGCATAGCCTGGAGTAGTGAGGGGCACAGTGTTTGGGTTCAAATCCCAGCTCTGTCACTTCCTCACTGGGTAGTTTGGGGCAAGTTGCTTTAGCTCTCTTTGTTTCCCTTCCCTCATCTGTGTAATGGGGATAATGATAGAATGTGCCTTATAGTGTTGTGATGGAGATTAAATGAGGTGATATGTGTAAGGCAGCTGGAATAGTGTAGCTATGCAAGCCTTCGGTATGATGTTCATTCCCATATTGGATAGCCTACCAGCTGGGTTCAATGGCAAGAGTTCCATACCTGGTGTAAGAAGACCTGGATTTGAAATCTGGTTAGCTTTGTGGCCGTGGGCAATTTCTTTAACTTTTCTTAGCCTTAGTTTCCTTGTTTCTAAAATGAAATAATGCTTCCTATGACTGCTGTGAGGATTAAAAAAGAGAATTAAATGAGATTCTATGTGTACAAAAATCCCTGGCATATGGTAAGTGCTGGATAAGTATCTTCTGAGTCTGCTGGATGAGGGTCCTTAGAGCAATGGCCCCCACACCCAGCCACGCTTAAGCTGATCTGACATTCCTGGTATTTTTCTTGCCTTATCTTGCAGCTCTACTGCTTCCCATGTACTGTGCATTATGTAGAGAGTAAGTCCAGAGGTGGGGAAGCATCAAGGCTGTACTGGAAGTTCCATTTTAGGCCGAGGCTTGCTATGTCATAAAAGAAAATAACAAAGTATGTGTTGGTATCTTTTGCCAAGAGCGACCTAAACACATCAAAGCCTGACAGTTCTATTTATTTGGTCTCTTCTGAGATGAAAAGGGGTGAATGGAAATTCTTGCACTCCACCTCACACTGGTTGCATGAGCTCCCTCTCCACCACTGACAGTGGCCAGCTGATGGTATAGTTTAGGAGGGAGAGTCTCCCTCCACCCTAGTCATTACTCTTGTTGGGGATCTGTGTGAAATCAATTTCACTGCAGAGCAGGAATGGAAGTAGCCGTGAATTCCATAGTTTCTAAATGAAGACACAGCATATGGAGAATACAGAGTGGAATTTATAGCTCATAATTACACAGGATATGTTGTCGGTCAAGTCCATCTTGCTGGTGTTCACAGCAATCCACTCCTGCCCACATTAAAGCATTGCCAAATTGCAATAACCTCCTGGCCATTTTCCCAGTGATTGAACCTTGCACACCACTTCAATCCATATTCGTCGATTTTCGTCAATAAAATGAAAGCTTATTGGTGGATCTATTTGGGTGACCTCTTAGAATAAAAGCCTCAGTGTCACATGGAAAAAACAGCTTATGAATTCTGCTCTGATGCTCTAATAGAAAGAAATACAAAGCATTTAGCAGGTGCCCACCTCACAGTTCTACTTTTCCCCAGATATTTTCAGATTTTCCAACCCTGAGACCTAAGGCGTCACTTTCTCTAGTGATTGTGTTTGAGGTTTTTTATGAATTCTCATTATCGGTTTACCTTTTGGTGCCACTCTGAGTAATGTTAGGATTTTTTCTTATGGTATGCCTGAGACTTAAACTTTACAATTTATCCAGAAAGCTAATACATTTTGGAAAAAAGAGAAATTGGGACCTTGAGCATGGACATTTATCAGTAACTACTAATGCTATGACTAGTGAATTATTTAGAGAGAGGCAGGGAGTATGGCTGAGGCAGGGTTCAAGGCAGAGAATATGTGTTGGCAGAAACCTTATAGCAGTCAGACTAAATAAGCTTAATAATTTTCTTTTCTTATTTAAACAAATAACACTTTTACTGTAAATCATTCCTCCCTGTTTTCTTCTCTCCCTTTCTCTCTTTTATCTTGTTTTTCTTTTTTGCTGCATGTCTGCCTCTCCTTCTCTTTCCTGTTTCCTCACAGTCCTCTCTTTCTTTTCCTTTCCTTTTTTTTTTCTGTCGTACATTCTCACACTCTACCCACCAGGGCTCAAACTCCACTATAGTCTCATTAGACTGTAGTTTATAGAAGGAAAGTAAAGATACCTGGAGGCTAGGCTAAAGGGAAGGGTCCTCCAGCTATTCTCTTGTGCTCGATTATTATTTTGAACACTAAACAGCAATTCACTCACAGGCAAGAGGGATGTGGCATTCTGCATTCTACTGAGATGTTGACTTCTTTCATGGAG
Source organism: Pan troglodytes (assembly GCF_028858775.2). Classification (NCBI taxonomy): domain Eukaryota; kingdom Metazoa; phylum Chordata; class Mammalia; order Primates; family Hominidae; genus Pan; species Pan troglodytes. The sequence continues at coordinate 146,314,918 of NC_072421.2, forward strand.
TGTCATGAACACTGTTTATTACCAAAGCACTGTCAAACTCCCTATTTTTGGAGATGGAATAAATGATGTTACAATGTTTTTACACATTCACTATTGAATTGTACTTTATTTAAATAAAACAACATTGGGGAAGGAATCATTAAGTATATCAAACTGGCATCTTTCAGGTGGTATTTCCATGTGCTGAGTTACTGAAATGAATGCAGAGATGATCAGGGATTTTCACTGTATTCCTGAAGATACAGATGGTATCCAGCATCTCCTCAATGAAGCCTTTGGCTCTGTTTTTCATAAGGTTCCCACTCTGTTCATATGAAGTAGTGTATCTTAAATATAAACCTATCATCAGGTTTAGCAAATCAATACCATAAGAGTGTGAAATGTTCCCCAGAACTCTCTACGAGGGCATTTCACAGTAAAAGCAATTGAAAAAGAAGCTGCAATGGAATATCTTATGAGATAGCCATTTAGATAACAAAAGGGCCATAAAAGTCACAAGCAGTTTGTGTGAAGCAAGGTTCATAATATAACCATACAGGACTGGAAAGAAAGAGGAAAATTGCAAACCAATTTGTGGTTATAGCTTTTTCTGTCAATTCTACTGGGATTTAAAACTTGTAAAAGGTAGAAACTTCTGCCAGCTTACATTATGTAGAGAGACTGTGATAACCATAATCACAGTAGCCAAACAAACACCAATTATTTGAAGCCAATAAAGTCTTTATTAACTTCAAAGCAATTAGTGCTTCTTGGATTTATTAAGCCACAGAATGAGAAGATGCCACCCAAGACCATTTGTCAGCAACAAATTTGGGAGTCATCCCGGGATGCTTCATTTACACATTTCAAAATGGTTTTGCAATTGAAGGATGAATACTTTGAAGTTGAGCAGAAGAAAGAGCGGCCCTGCTTTGGGGAGCCCATAGAGGCTCCAAGATGGCACTCAGAAGCAGGCCCTGTTTGGTATTTAATGCTGTCAGACAACCTACCATGTCCATCATTTCAGGCTCTGCACACCCAGCTAGCTTTCTCAAAGCAATTGCAGTAATAATTGCTGTCTATACTGAGGGCCTGCTGGGCACAACAATTTCTATATGCATCATCTCTAATCAGTTCATCGGCTCTGCAAGGCCTTATTCTCTTCTTATAGATGAGGAAACTGAGGCTGAGAAAAGTTAATTACTAGTAGTTGAGAATGGAACCCAAGGTTGCTTGGTTACCTCACTTGTGATCTTGCCAGGTTCCTCCTTCATTTGATGAGTCAGTTGATAGCCAGAGCCACACCACACACATTTTTCTACTTGAGTCACGTTGGCATTACCAAATTGAGACTAATCTTCATGTCCTCTTAGACTGGAGGCAGGAGCTGACAGATCTCCTGGCTATATGTAATTCTGTATTTCTTGCTCTAGCTTTAAATTAATCTCTCCCAAACAGTAAGAAAACTAATTAGATTACAATTGCAAGTCTTTTAGCATGTATCTTTATGATTCACTGTTGATTATAAGCTGATGCACAGCCAATCTATCCAGATCTTTATTTCCATCTGAGCAATAAAAGTAGTTTCTGGTTTCCCTTCAGTTAACATTTCTCTTTAAAGAGCAGCATTCCATTAATGAAGACATATGAAATGAAATTTTGTTGCTGCTGTACTCAATCTGATTTCTGCAAACAAATGAAAAGTATTACTGCCTCATTTAATATCATTAGGAAACCTGACATCTCATAATTATCTTTAGGTTGTAGTATAGCTGAGGCAAGAGTCCTAGTATTTTTGTGCCACTTGTGCATCACTGAAGTTCTTTCCTCAAGTGGCAAAACAGATTAGACCGGTGTTCTTGTCATCGGTCTATGTAGTCTTTCTGAGACCAGACGAAAATGTCTATTTCTGTGTTTTGCGAAATCTTCACTCACCCCAAGAATTCATGCCTGTAGAGCACTCTCAGCAGATCACTCACTAGTCGTAGCTTAGCTAAGAGTCTGGAACCCAGTAGGTATTATCCCCTTTCTTGGCTTATAAAAACCAAAAATGGGAGGAAACCCAGATTCAAGTTGTCCAGAGGAGTTCTGGAAGTCCCCAGGGCTCAAAGCCAGCTCTGAAAGATCCTACAAAATGAGTCACACTCTAGTACATGGAAGTCGGTGGGCATCCACTACTTGCTAAATTTATGGGCAGAAAGCACACTTTGCCTGAGTGTATGCTGCAGCATCATAGCCTTAGGCAGAACTGTGACACAAGAAGCTGGAGATGAGACAGACCTGAGCCATTCTGACACTGCTGTGTTTCTAGCTCTGTGGCCTCAAACTAGTCTAGTTTCCTTCAAGAGCATCATGATTTTTACCGGCAAATGAGAATAAGTAAATGGAAGTTACAATCTCTGCACTGGCTCCCTCACAAGGTCACTTCAAGGAACAAAGAGAGGATGTTCTTTGTCCAAATTATGTATAAGTGATAAGAGGCTATAAATTAACATGAGATTATTCTCATCATACAGTATCCAAAGAGGCAGGTAAAACATCAGGTCTCAACATGCCCTGGCCTACAGTAAACATTAGAAAATATCCTATGAATCTGGAAAATCTTTCACACTGAACTATACCAGCTTCCTTCATTAAAGGGGAAGCAAAGGCCAAAGGGGAAGCCCTGGTGGGGGCTGAAGTTGTGCAGGACACTTGCCATTTCTACACTGGAATGGAATTACTCAGGGGATAGCAGAAGCCCTCTGTGTTTCTGAGCCAGCCTAGGCCATTGTGAAATGTCCACTGTCCCAGCATTACCTCCCTGGCATAGAAACTAGTGATCACCTCAAATAGCCAGGGCCAATTAGCAACAGAACCTTGCCTGCAAGCCACTACATTTCCAAATGCTCTGTTCTCCATCCCCATTCACTACTGGCATTCTAAATGTCAAATTTCAATTGCGTTGGTCCCAAACCATGTATGTGTATCACAAATAAAGCAAGGACTCGTTGAGGCCTCTGGCTACTCAACCTGGAAAGATGTCTATCACCTTGCTAATCACTGACCTGAAGCTGATGAGGGTTTAAATAACACAGTGCTCCTGGTCCCATGGCCACTAAGGCAGTGCTATTTCTGCAGCTTCTGCTGGCTGACTTCAGATAGAGTCTTGGGATGAGTGATATTTTTGCAAACTGCAGATGCCTCTGAGTAATGGGTTTCATTCATTTCATCAAACACCACATTTTACAACTGGTTGTGCTAAGTGGACATTTAAGAATTCATATGCAGCCAGGCACGGTGGCTCACGCCTGTAATCCCAACAGTTTGGGAGGCCGAGGTGGGTGGATCACGTGAGGTCAGGAGATCGAGACCATCCTGGGTAACATGGTGAAACCCCGTCTCTATTAAAAATACAAAAAATTATCCGGGTGTGGTGGCACACGCCTGTAGTCCCAGCTACTCAGGAGGCTGAGGCAGGAGAACCGCTTGAACCTGGGAGGCAGAGGTTGCAGTGAGCCAAGATCACGCCACTGCACTCCAGCCTGGGTGACAGAGCGAGACTCTGTCTCAAAAAAAAAAAAAAAAAAAATCATATACAAGCGATGTTTGTGATTTGCATTCTCAACACTGAGTTATTTCATAGTATCTGCCCATTGCAGTGCACTGATATTTTAAGTAATATCTCTGCTTCTTAGAGTAAAAATTTTAAAATGTGATGGTTATTATAGTCATTATAATCCATTTATCAGAGTGGTACAGTTATAAATTGTACTGCTCCAATTAATTTGTAACTTTAGTCACTATATAAACACAAATCACACCAACTAGCATCATCTTATTTGCATGTTTTACACAATTTTTATCATCTATAATGACTTACATTGTTGAAATAGATTTGTTAATGTTAGAAAGACAAAAGCAAATTACCTTGTTTTCTCTTGTAACTGTTAATAAGGTGAAGGCTGAAATGCATGTTTTTATTCTGCTGTAGGTATTATGTCATATTTGGAAAGGAGTGGGGTTCTCTTTCTGAAAATGCATTGGGAAATTCTGATTTTGACTGGGTGAGTGCTGGAGAACTAGTTCAGAACACCATTATGGGAAGAATCCACTACAGAAAGAAAAGAGTGATGATCACAGTCTGTTCAGTCTTAAATCCAACAATTTGGACTGTTCATTTGCTACTTACATGTAATTGGGACTTTATATTTTCTTTGTTGCTGTTGCTGCTACTGCTGATATCAGGAAACACGTCTTAGGCTAACGTCATCCTCAGTATGGCAGATATGTAGTAGACTCCACTGGGAGCCAAAAGACTAGCACTCTCCCACCAAATCTGCCTCCAACTCAGGATTTCACTGTTGTCAATTCCCTTTCCTCTCTGGGCATCAATTTATGCTCCTGCTGAGTGGAGGAATAGATGAGACATTCTCCAAGTTCAGCTCTAAAAAGTTTGATGGGAAATTTTATAAATTTGGATCTGCTTGTGAGGATGAATCATGGAACTGAAGGTACTGCTTAGGTTGAGATCAGGTATAGCCTGTGCAACTTAATCTTCTGAGAATTTCTCAGATTGGAAACAAGCTAGAATTATTCTGGATTTCCTGGGGATTCACAAGAAACTATGGGCCTGCTGAGAGGCTACTGCTCCTTTGTGGGTTTGAAAAGAATGATTTTCTTGGGCATCTACCACTCTATTTGTTGTTCCCTTTTGCATAATAGGAAGAGCTTTGGAGTGAGGTAGACCTAGATATGACTGCTAGCTCTTCCAATTATAACTTGTGATCATTGGTAAACTTACTTAAGCTACCTAAGCCTCAGTGTCTGGGAACCAGCTACACATTAAGAAGCCTTTCTTGCCCACCTTCCAGCATCAAACTCATAAACACAGTCTCTCTCCGGTTGGGTTAACTGGGTTCCAGCATTATTCCTATCTCTTCAAAGAATGACTGTGAAGATTGAGAACACTTGTGTGAAGTACTCAACCCCCTACCACTGAGTAGTTGCTCAATAAATAGGTTCTTTTGTTCCTGTTTTCTGTTATTAGGGTTCACTTTGTCAGTCATTGAGACCATCAAGCTTACCATAATTTTGAAAACACACACTTTTACATCTATTCGCATTCATTCATTTGTGTATTAAATATTCATTAAATGCCTACTAGTTCTCAGGGACTGTTCTAGGAACTAGAGATACAGCAAAAAACAAAACAGTCCAAAGCTCTGCGCTAGTGGAGTTTATATTCTCTTGGGTGGAGACAGACAATAAACAATATGAAAGTTTAATGATAAAATATATTGGAAGGTGATAAATATTCTAGACAGAAATAAATCAGGGGATTGTGCTAGAGATGGATGAGTTAGAGCTGTAGTTTTAAATGGGGTTATCAGGGAAGGCTTTTCTGAGAGCCGCATCGAGCAAAGACCAAAAGGAAGTAAGGGAGTGAGCCCTGCAGAAATTGCAGGGAAGAACATTTCAGGAAAAGGAATAGCACGTGCAAAGGCCTTGAGGCAAGAGTATACCTGGTGTGCCTTAGAAACAGTGAAGAAGATAGTTCAGCTGAAGCAGAGTAAGCAAGGGTAAGAATGTTGGGGAAGGAGATCAGAACTTGCAGTGGGAATTAGACTGTACAAGAGCTGGTAGGCCATTAAAAAGACTTGGCCTAGATTGAGTGAATTGGCAGCTGCGAGAGAATTTCGAGCAGAAGAGAGATATGATCTGAATTATGTCATAATGAGATCACACTATACCTATTGTCAAAGGACTATGGGAAGGGGGCAGGGGTAGAAACAGAGAGAACAGTAAGGAAGCTATTACCATAAGCCAAATGAGAAGGATGGTGGCTTGTATCAGGGTAGTGGTGATGAGCGGTGAAGAGTGGATGGATTAGTGATGTATTTTGAAAGGAGAACAGATAAGATTTGCTAATGGAGTAATTGAATAGGGATACAGACAAAAAAGAAAAGTCAGAAACAATTCCATGAGTTTCAGCCTGAGCACTTGGAAAGGTGGTATTTGCTATTAGCTGAGTTATTTACTATAATTATTATTTACAGGTAGCATGATAACAATAAGACCATATGGAAATATTTAAATAATTTTTTTTCAATAAACAGAGTGGGAGAATGTTAGCTGCTTGTTATCTATTACCAATATTGAGGGGGAATGTCCAAAATATGTGAGATCATTTCTCCTTACACTGACCAGTGCTTCCTCCTTTCCTTCCCACCTGGTCATTCCTTTGATTGACTTTCATAAGTCCAGGCTAGAATTACATGCCTCAAATCAGTGGTTCTCAAACTTGGAAATCAACTATGGCGCTTGTTAAGAAATCCAGGTATGAGATCACCCTCTCACATCCGTGGAATCTGACTGCTGATGCATAAACACACAGCATTCACACACATCAAGTTGTCACATATTTTTACATGACTGAATCAGTCAAATACCTGGTTTGTGGTTGATCACCAGTCAGCTTTCAAAATAAAATAGCTGAGTGTTTTAAAGAAAACATTTTTTCTGTCCAGGTTATCTGTACTCATCAGCTTCTGTCCACCATCAAAGTAAAATGGCCATAACCGATCTTATCCAGATGGGGGTTTAGGCAGTTGATGGACTCACTCATGTGACCTTTACTTCCCTGAATGCAGTTTTGTTTGGCCTCCATTCCGCTTTTGACAGTTTCAAGAGCTGGATTAGTAAATCTCCAAGGTCTTCTACACCCATATGATTCTATGATACTGCGATTCTGCTACGTTGCTATGAAATTGTTATTAGAAGGCCATTTACCCCTTAAACCTGGGTATTCAAAGAACTAGAAACCTAAATGATGATGACAGATATCTTACTTAAATTTCATATAAGAATTAATTCCAAGTCAATTCAACGTAGCATAGTAGTAAAAGATCATACAGCCTTTGTGATCGGAAAGACTCTCATTCGAACCTTGATGCAAGTTGCTTAACGCCTCTACACCTCAGTTGCTTACCTATAAAGTGAAGGTAATAACAGCATGTGCACCATACTTCTATTATAAGGATGAAGTGAGGTTTCATGAAATGTAGTTAGCACATTACCTGACACACAGTATGTCTCATAAAAGTAGCTATCACCATCACCATCATCATCATCATTGTTATTAACTGAAGAATCATAGATAAACATGCATTTTCAATTGTCATTGAAAGGCGGAGAGAAGGCTGCAAATAATTTTATGAAAGCATATGTTTAAAGATTTTAGGACTAGCTCTTCAATGGGTTTGTCTGAATATACATATATGGATGGGTGATTGGTTGAAATAGAGCATAATTTTTCAAAGTGTGTTTAGGCAAAACAAAAACAACCAAAAAGCCTAATTTTTTTTTTCTAGCCATTTACTGGCTGTGATACCTTGGACAAAGTCATGGCACACATTAAGAACTCAACAAACAAAGTTTTATTGGTATTATCATTATTTTACATATATATATATACACACACACACACATAATGGTGACAAAAGAACCATGTTGGACAAAAAATATTTATATGCATGATGTCCTAATAACTTTGTTAGGTCTTACACTCAAGCGTTAGACTCAGAAGAGAGAGGAACATAACATATTTTGAAATTAGGTTTATATGAGACTTTCTCTTTATAAGCTACAGATTGTTGATAGGCTAACAATAAGCTTAAACTTGTGTCATTTGAAACTACACACACACACACAGACACACACACATATATATGAATCTGTGCATTCTTATACAATTCTATGCCCAAATTTCATATTCCTATCATCCTTTTCTATATCTGTAGCTCATTTTCAGAGGTAATTTTATTAGTGCTCTTCACTCTCATGGACAAATTAAGTCCAAATCAACACATACCAGACCTTCCTGAAGCTCTCAGCAGACACCCAACTTCGTGATCCTTGGTTTCGTGTGAAATTGCCTCCTCCTAAAGGCCAGACGGGAAATCAGGACTTGGAATAAGCACAGCTCTCCAGCTCTGCTCCTGCCTTGGCAATTTTGATGTTTCACAAGAATTGCTGTGTTTTTTATAAGAATGATAAAAAGGCAGATATAAAGGCAAATATCAAGAAGACTTCTGGCTGACAAAAGCAGAATTTGGAGAGAAATGTGAAAATAGTGACTTACTTCAGCAATAGAGGGAGTATTTTTTATACTTTAGGTTTTTTTTTTTTTTTGTAAAATCATGACTTTCTAGTAAATGACATCCTAGAAGATATTTATCAAAGCAGGAAAGCCGTGGAAAAGAGCACCTCGCATTCACTTTAATATTTTGCCTTTTCTTTTGACATTTTCTTGCCTAGAGATCTAATTCCATTAAATATGTACTTTTTTTGACTGGAAGTCTTCTTCGTGGATCTTTCAGATAAATCTTAAAAGTACATAAGGTCTGTAGGGCAGCTTTTTTTTAAGTGCAAATGGGACACACAATAGAATATTGTCTATGAGGGTTTCCAAATTATTTATACTCCTGCAGAAATTTACCTTGCATTTTCTGTGATAATAATAAGGGAAAAGGTAAGATTCCAATATGCCTTCTGTGGAGCACTGTCAAACCATATTAGTCCTATTTAATATCTGACATGCAGGAATTTACTTTGGCTGATACCCACTTTGATTGGCTTTATTAGGCATTGTCAAGGCTGTAACTTTGCCTGATGGACAAGGTAAATAGAAGTGTAATCAAGTGTCAAGTTAGCAGCGCACTCGGTAATATTCCATCATGCCTTTGCAAAGGGACATGGCTTCACTACTCTGCTTCACCATGACACTTCTCTAGGACTTTGGAGTGAACATGTTTGCTAAATTGGAAGATTACATTCCCACTGTGGTGAATTGGAATGTCTCCTAGTAGACTTCCAAGCATATACTGTTGCATCCGTAATTTCTTCTGTTGCTTTTATTTATCATTCCCTATGCCTCCAACTATTTTTCTGCATTCATATGAAATCAAACTCCCACCACAGGATTCACAAATGTAGGTTTTTAGAATGTCACATTTTATGGTTAGTCACTGTGGGAAACGGGCTACAGTTGAGGGGACCCAAAGTTGGAGTTGAGGGTAGGAGTAATCCAGATTTGGGTTATGCTCTGCAGCAGAACTACCACTTCATTACTACATATCTTCTAGGTGTGATCTTTTCAGTACATAAGAGCTTCAGTATATCAAGGGAAAATGCAAAGTCATTGAATAAAGTGAGTAGGAGCACTGAGAAGCTACGGCAGGGCTGAAATACTCAGGTTAATATGTGACATTACTCAGAGGCTCAGTAATGCAGTGCAGGCTCCAGCCTTCTCCTGCAAACCAGCTCAACTGATGGCTGCCGGCTAGGCTGGTAGTCCTATGGGATAGGAGAGGAGACCACAGTTAAGAATAGTTTTTCCTTTGCATTATAAAGGCAGGGAAAAAGTCTGTGATTATAAGGTTCTCTGCTTCCAAATGATCCATCTAAAAACTATGAGACTAGACATTAGAAAGACAAATATGAGGACCCAGAAGAAAGAAGAAAAGGAAGGGAAATAAAGAAAATCTTCTAGCCCTAAACACAACTAAATCATATCTCCAGTCCACCTTAGACCTCTGGTTTGTTAAAAACAACTTCGCATGAGAAGAGTTGATTCATTTTTCCCCCATATATATCTTACAGCTTTGGGTCATCTCTGGTCATTAGATAATTGTAGTAGCTTTACACAACTAATTTTTCTATTGCCAAAGACAAAGATGTGTTGGAATTTTTGCATGGTGGAGGAGATAGTGGGAATGAAGGGAGAGTGCAAAATATGTTGCCTTTGCAAAATTGTCATCGAAAGGATAGCCAGAACATAAATGATACTGTTTTGGCTTCAAAAGGGTAAGCAGGTGTCTTCAAAGTCCCAAATGAGCTGTGTACAAGCTTGTACTAACAAGCGCAGAATCAGGCCTGTTTGTTATTCACACAAACAGAGTGTAAACCATGTGAATTCCACAGTTCCCAGGATTCAGATGGTGCACAATGGTCCATAATGAGCAGCACCTGTGCTTACCTCAATTACCAGACAGTTCTCAACAGCAGCAGAAAGGGCTCACTAGAATTGTTTTTCAATAATAGATTTAGTTATGTCTTTCATAATTGGATTCAAAAGCTCAAAATTTCATTTTGCAACTTGTTCATAAAATTTGTATGAAAAAGTCTGGCATTTATTCAAAAGAAATAGTCTATGAAGAAAAAATTGCAAAACAGCCAACCGCTGGTAACTAAGCAGCCAAATTATAGTCCAAGCACTTGGCAAATACACCGTCTTTTTATTATTTCAGTAATTGAATTTCTGTTAAAGCATGGAGCATAATTTAACATGAGGAATTTATTTATAATACAATAGTGTTTCAGTAATAAATGCATTATGATTGTCACTTTTAATGGAGTCTTATGTATTCCCTCTGAGACTGTGTGGCAGACTTTGAGACAGCCACTGCACCAGTGTTGTTTGTAGACAATTGAATTAATTGGAGACATGGTCATTAACTCGACCTGAATACCTCTGATTGCTTCTGTAAATAAGGTTAGAGAGCAAATGGCTAATCTTCGTTGTCATTATAGATTCCTCTTACATTTTCACACTGCCTTGTATATTAAGATCATTTTGCTAAGCAGCTTTTGAGACTCTTCTTATATTTACAGTATAGTCTTGCGTGGCACATAACCATAATTGTATCAGACTTATATTACATTCTCCATATCTTTATAAAGCACGATACTAAAAAAGAACCTATGTTGAATCACAACTCATAAAAACCATCAGACCAATAAATGAATAAACCACAGTGTATAAACCATCGTATTAAAGGAAAGTAAAACCACACCGCAGAAGTTGCTTTGGTCTCCTCTTACAGATCCTCTTAACACAGAATGGTCTCCCAAAGATGCAATCACTAAAGAAAGAGCACAACAAGGAAAGCATTGATTAAAATATCTTTATGTTTCAGTTGATGTCATGCCCTTTCTTGCCCTTCTGTAACAACATTAGTAACATGCAAATCACAGGAGGTTAGGTTCTTTCTCCTTGTTCATTCTAGAATGGAGTTACATAAGAACTATTTCAAATACAGATATTAAAAACTTTTGAATATTTGACTTACCATGTTATTTTTGTAGCTTCATCCTGTTATAGGTATGCAAGATATTTAGAGGGGATTTGGAGAAAAAAATCTTCTCCCTTTATGACTCAAATAATTCAAAAAGTGCATATACTGGAAACATCTCTAAAAATGGACTTTCCAGTCATTTTATAATTCAGACATATTATAAAGGACCATTAAAAATGTACAGCGTTATGTTGAATAATGAGACATTTACAAGTAGGATACCACAAAGAGATGAAAAAGAAGGAAGAGGAGGAGCAGGAGGAGGAGGAAGACAAGAAAGAGGAAGGAGGAAAGAAAAGTAATTCTGTGCTTTTATTTTTCCCTTGGCAAGATTGAAATATACTGAATATATAAAAAAGATCATTTATACTAGCTCTGTATAAATTATCTATACTACTAGAAGAGTAGATCACTTCCTCATTGTTGTACCAAGCCACTGGAAGCTTATCAGTTTTCATGAGTTCCATGCCTAACTGAAAGTGTTGACATTTTCTTTGGATATTAAATGGGTCATGCCCAAAAGAGAAAAATAACGACCATTTCAATTATTTCAGACTTTTTGCCTTTATATATTCTTATTTTAACACTAATCTTTGTGTATATGATGGAAATGTTACATTTGACTCTCATACATATGAATGTGCATATGTGTATGCTAGTAATCATGGCTAGAACCCAAATGTGGGTTGTTGTATATACATTGGCTGGCAGCAATATCATTTTTAATAAATGACTAATGGCCAACATGTGCTGCAGAAGTCAACATTTCTGTCCTTAGCCAGCTAATAGTAACATTATTTTTAAATTAATGTTATGCACACCATTTGAAGGATGACACTTCTCCCAATGTTTTTACTTCTTAGCCAGCCATCTCAATTAGTGCTGAAATGATTCTACTCTCTTGGTATTAGCCATCTTGGATTTTAACCAACAGGTGTACACACTCTCACATATACACTCACTCAAATGCAGATTTGCACACGTGCATTCGTACATACATACATACACACACATTCATCCATTCACGAGGCGCAGGTATATATACACATGCACACACATATTATCTCTTGTTTAAACACCTTGAATTTAGGCACAGTTATCTGAAATGAGTATTGAAATATAATTATAGTGAAAGGGAACATTTTGGCATATAACCTTTCTGGAAAATATCTCTCTGCCAGTGTTTTGCCCAAGTTTCTAACTGGCACAGTAACATACCCAGGTTTTGTCATTAAGAAGCTGTAGTAGTATGGGACTCACAGAAACTGCACTGGATTTTGAGATGTTGATACCATCAGACTAGAAATTACTCTCATCTCACTAAAAGTACATGTCTCCCATGCTTTGCAAGTGAGAATATTTTGTTTATTTGTTTGTTTTGGACATTTAAACCCCACCCCCCAAGTTGTCAAAGCCTTGTCTACACTATAATCCCTTAGATGCGCATTTGTTTGAATTCAGTAGGTAGCATTGTGATTTGCTGTTGACATACTAAAAGGGCATATGATGTAACCTTCAGAAAATGCAGATTTCTAGATTTTTCTGATGAAGTGGTTGACCACAAATGTAATCTGCTTAACCCCAGAAGGTATTTTAATTCCTGTTTTAAATCCATTTTATTCTAAATTCTTCCTTCTTTGAAATTGCTAAATTTCCTAAATCCCTCTTAATAACGAAACCAAACATCCTGACCTTATTACCACCAGCCTGTTTGTCATCATCACAGGTCCTGCCAGTTCTTGGTGAAATGCCTAAGTTTGTTTCCATTTCTTTCTATGTCAGCATTTAATAGACTCTGTGTTCATTTGTAACACAGGATTGTCATTCCTCTTGCTATTGATCTAGTTGTAAGCCCTGCCATTCCACATACAGGAGTCAGTGTTGAGTAAGGCTGCCTGTCCTTAGCTATCTTATCACTGGTGGCCATGTACAGACTTCCTCTTGACGTCAAAGGCAAGTTGGGTACAATGTCAAATGAGTTCCCCTAACATGAGGAAATTGTGTTCCTCTTTTCTTTTCCCATTTGCACTTGGCCTCCTTCAATTTAACACTGATGAGAAGGGAGACTATTAGCTAGAAGGTAAGATTTTCAGGCAGACTAAAGATCTAGTATTTCCTATGCTGTCATTCAAAATAACAGGCATAAGAACTTCTGTTTAAAATAGCTGGACTTTTTGACTAGAGGGCTTTTGTGTAGAAGATTTATGATGTCAGCTTTAAATATGACATTGATAGTCTTTGGCAAAGAATGGGAGTGAATTTTTGTAGAAACTGCCTTTTTTTCTGATTGTTTATTAATGGTCTTTGTGATTTATAGTAAATGCTGGGGAGGATTTCCAGGCCCATTTATCATGAGAAGGGAACACCTTCTTGTTCTTAATGTGAGTGTGTCATAATTAGCAATGCATGTGGGCCAGGAGATTTAACTCTGCCTTTTCTGAAAGTCCTTCAACCTCATATTTAATCCCAAACTGATTGAATATTTTTTCTTCTTTGAGGAAATTAATTATGCCACTGGAAAAATCATCAACTAGAGAGGGAGTTGATAACAGGTACAATGTAGGCTGGGTTGGCTAATGTATCAAAATGACATGATTAGAGTAACTCACATCTTAGACAAATTGGAATAATGGAGTCATCATTCTAATTAAAAACAGGAAGGTCTGTTTGTATGTAGCATTCATTTTCAGTAAGAACCACACCATTTGTTTTTCATGTTCATGCATGTTTGTACACTCTGCGACCCATCAATGGTTGTTGCTCTAAATACCAACTACATTAAAAATATCCATCCAGATACTTTGCATTTTGTCAATGAAACCGAAGCTGAAGAAGGAGTTGGGCACTGTGTCATATGGCCAGCATCCATAGAGGCAGTGGAAAGGTTACAAATCCATCATCATGCAACCTATTTGCCTGATTATTTTCATCAAATTAACTTATGCTTCATGATGTTTTTGTGTTCCATAGGCTGGCCTAAGTACTGGCTTCTGTTGATAACCAGTAACACATAGACATTTCACAGTTAAGTATTGTTCTTTACCAGGTGACTTTGTTTGTGCTTCATTTCTATATATTATAAAGCCATCTGAAGTATTTTCTTATAACGAGAAAATTATATACAATTTATCATGCCGGTCACCCTGGGATAATGCAAAATGACTTTACATTCTGGTCCCTGCCATCAAGGAATGTACAATTTAGTGGTGCAGGTTAGCACAATGAAATAAAATCATCTGAGATTAATGAAGTGATAAACTGTGATGCAAAACAGGGAGATATCTGTAAGAATTAAAAAGTCATTAGCGATGACTTCATATTATTTGAATTTGAGCTTGAAAGATAAAGATTTAACCAAGCAGAAGAGAGGGGAAAAGTGTCACTGTAGATAGAGCAAACAGGATAAGCAAAGGCATGGAGGCAATGTGGGAGCAGAGAGGAGACAAAAGTTGCATTTGTGTTGGGAATAACAATCAGAAATAAAACTGACACTAAGGTAGGGTGTTGATAGAGATCCAACTCTGAAAACCTTATAGCAAAGAGTGTATATATCTGCCAGAAAGTCACTGTGAATTCTGAAATAGATCTCATGATACAACATATTATCACAGAGGGTGAGTATAAAAGAGCAAAGCTTTTAGTTCACCAGGGAATGAGGTCAAGGCAAGTAAGAAAAGAACATTGGATTTGCAGCCAGGCACGGTAGCTCACGCCTGTAGTTCCAGTACTTTGGGAGGCCAAGGTGGGTGAATCACGAGGTCAGGAGTTCAAGACCAGCCTTGCCAACATGGTGAAACCCCGTCTCTACTAAAAATACAAAAAATTAGCCAGGCGTGGTGGCACACACTTGTGGTCCCAGCTACTCAGGAGGCTGAGGCAGGAGAATTGCTTGAACCCAGAAGCGGACGTTGCAGTGAGTCGTGATCGCGCCACTGCACTCCAGCCCAGGCGATAGTGTGAGACTCCGTCTCAGAAAAAAAAAAAAAATAGAAAAGAAAAGAATATTGGATTGGCAATGATGAGTCAGGAAGAGAAGGGTTGTTGCTGGCAGTTAAGAAGCAGTTTTAGTAGCCAAAAGAGTTTCAAAGCCTAATTACTAGGCCTGAAGAAGTTTCTAGTGGTGAGGAAGTGGAACCAATAAGTGTTGACTTTGACCACATCTTTAAGACGTTTTCATGGTGGAAGACAGTCAGCGACTTTTTCCTGATTAGGAATGTATGGGCTAGTCTGGGTGACCACCCATAAGGGCTGTCTGTACATCATCCACTTCTCTTGGCAATATGTTGTGTTGCTGCCTTGGGAGGGTTAGATACAGCAATTTTGCAAGTTACAGTTTTTGCCATTCACTTAGATTTCTGATGATCGTGTTTACAATACAATTATGAAGTAAGATTCATTCAGTAAGGAAACTATATGACTTTTATTTCAGAAATTGCGTATGTGACTTTGAATAGGCCGACTGCAACAAGGTTTTCCTAGCACACAGCGTTGGTGTCCTTCAGTGTTTTCAACATCAAATTCTTACAACCAGATTCATTAGGTCAGCTGAAGAAAACTTTTTGGATTAATTTTGAGTCTTATTGCTTTCTGAGATGATTAGAAAGATGAGTTTTGTAGTGGGTTTTGATTGTTCTCATTGCCTCTAGCTTGACAGTGTTTAGTCGATGGTCACGGTAGCCTAGTGAATAGGTATCCTTGGATACCTGTTCCTTCTACCTTCTAGTGTTCTTGTGGCAATCAAATCATGGGAGTTAACTTGCTTGAAAACTATCAAGTGCTCTGCACTTAAAAGTATTCTGATCTTATTGATCCAATGATGATGATATCCTCTTGGAACCATAGAGTCACAGAGCAATAGGGATTTTAAGTGCCTACCCAAAGGCAGAGGATATGTCTGTGGACAGTCCTCCCTGAGATTTATAGAGAAGACTTCTTTGTGGCTTTACTCTAGGGTGTACTAAGCACACTAAGCATTTTACAGAATATGTGGTTGATAAAGCCTCTGGTCTTAGAAGCTTACCTTCTAAATCAAGTCTCTGTGATACATCAGGTAACAGATCAGACATGAAGGGAAGCAGACAATACTGATAAGGAGAATGGCATTGACCAATATCACAAAAGAGATGTAGTCTAAGGAGAGATTGGAAGAGCAATGCCCACTTCCCAAATTGAGCAGCAGGTCTAAGTACATTGAGTAATAGGAAAGAAGACATAAAGCACGGAAAAAAGCGGAGGATTATGCTAAGCCACTGTGAGACTATCTTCAGGAAGACCTGTGCCTGTCTAAGCATGCTTTGTACTTTCCTAGGGAATTCAGCCCGCCAGCTGCCTGGGTTCTCCTGACAAGCAGTTGGGCCCCATCTCCGGGCCAGCTTTTGGAACACAGTGGAGGAGATTCCTCCATGGAAGCAGTTTCTGGGTTTAAGACACCCAGTGGAAGTACACAGCCTGCTCCACCTACGATTTGTAACTGATATGATTCCTTATGGGAAGGTCTTGACCTTGTTGTAGACTCCTGGAGGCTGGCCCTTTCTGGGTTTCTTGTGAATGCAAGCTGCCACTCAATCATTCATTCTCAGCTTTGCAGAGGCCAGAGCTCACGGGAGTCAGTGTTCACATCCACTTGCTTGCCTTTCTTCTCTCCTTTGCTCCCATTTTTTAAAATGGGCTTTAAAGGCAAAAGGTACAAAAATACTTGGCTTTATATGATTTTTTTTCCCACCTGTTTGGCTGTTTGATTGAAACAGCTCTGTCTCATGCCAGAAAAGTCAGTGTGATTTTTTAAATTATTTCCATAGAAACCGAAATATCAGCTTATTCTTCCATATGCAAATTGCAATGCTTTGAAGACATAATGGTCCATTAGCCAACATTGGCCAGTCTTACTGGGACCATGCTGACATCCTCCATAGTGTCACCTCACCATGTACCATGGTGAGGTTGAATCCAGGTGCCTTTTTTTCATTCAGGTTGAATCCAGGTGCCTTTTTTTCATTCCTTTGAAATTGCAATATTGAAGTTAATCTCATAGTATCCTTAAAACTATTTTTCAACTTGATATGGTTTGGTGCTACATCTCCATATTCTCAGCTGTAAACTGGAAGTAGTAAGAGTATCTAATTTATCGTGTTGTGGTGCAAATTAAGAGAGAAACTGCAGGGAAAAGTGCTCAGCAGCCCAGTTCCTGGCATATAATGAACACTAGCACTACCAGGATGAATTATGCCCTGAATCCCCACTACGGCCATGGATATAGCCTGCTATGACCCTGACCCTTGGCTTGGGCAGTGGCAAGCCACCTTTGAACGTCATTAGTGATCCATAGGATGTGTTCACAGGAAAGAAACATACATGAAGTGAACTGCTGGTGTGGGCAAGTAGGTTCAGGAAAATGGTAAACTGATATCCCAGCTTATCAGAAGGAATCTGACAGAAATTGTTCAGGAACAATTGCCTAAAGAAAGCTTAAATTTCACCAAGTCAGATTAAAAATGATACAAGGTAGTCAACTTTCTCTGTTGCTAAAGGAGGACAGAATAATTATGAAAAAGTGAAATTCACAGTTCACCTTAAAATTGGGTTTTAGCCTTTAGTTTCAAATTCGTAACTCACCAACTTCTTTTTCTCCCAGTGGCTCCCATCTGAATAGCCCCATGTAGATATTAGCCTTGCCACGCTCAGTGTGGTCCACTGGGAGTTATCTGCATCACCTGTGATTATATTGGAACTGCAGAACTCAGACCTTGCCCTAGGCCTACCTAATTAGAATCTGCAGGTTAATAAGATCTCCAGGTGATTCCTATGCACATTAAATTTGGAGAAGGATGGGTTTGTGAGTTTTCTCACCTAAATTACCTCATCCAGCCCTCTTAAAAACCTATGTGATATATTATCCCCATTTTACAGGTAAGGAAACTGAGACCCTTATGTTAAGTGCCTAGCCTAAGGTCATACACTGATGAAGTATCCAAGGTGACACTCAAAAGCGGATCATCTGACTTCCAACCCTATGCTCTTCCCATTGTACTAAAACTGACCCTTTAAAACCAGTAAGGAAAATGCAGCTGTCTAGATATGTGGCAGTGGATTGAAAATGGGAGACGGGGCACAGGTAGGAAAAGTAGACGCCAAGTGCCTGAGTCTGGTCAATCTACAGAAAGGACAACTAAGCCCTGATTAGCTGTGAGTCAAACATGGTGCTGAAAAGCCATTGCCAAAATCACTCATAATTATCATCTCAGAAAGGAAGTAGGGGTTGAGTAAGTTAGAAGAAATAGGAACCAACAGCTGGTGATCGAAAAATGTAAAAAGCCGGTCATTTACAGTTATCATAAAAGTTCCAAACGGTCTGTTTGCAGCCTCTCTGGAAGATGTAACCTCTCATTGCACCATTGATGTGGCATTAATCTACTAGTGTCTTTTTACTCAGAGATCTGCTTCCCAGCACATCATTTAGCCATCAAGGTTCCCTTCCCAGGGTGGGCTTATATGTTTGGACTTCTCTGAAGGGAAACTAAATTTTACAAACAAAAGAAAATCTGTTCAGGTGTAAGAGGGTGCACTCAGAATTTTAATTATTTGGATCTTGTATTACCTTCCTATTGCTGCCGTGACAAATTACCTCAAACTTAGTGCTTTAAAACAACACACATTTGTTATCCTAGAGTTCTGGAGGTCAAAAGTCAGATGTGGGTCTCACATGGTTAAAATCAAGGTGTCAGCATGGCTGCATTCCTTTCTGAAGGTTCTAAGGAACAAACTGTTTCCTACTCAAGTAAGTTATTAGCAGAATTCAATTCCTTGTGGTTATAGGACAGAACTCTCCATTGTCTTGCTTGCTGTTAATTGAGGGCCAGTTCCAGCTTCTAGAGGCTGCCACATTCCTTGACTTTTGGCCTCCTTCGTCCATCTTCAAACGCCAGCATAGCAGGTCAAGTCTTTCTCACATGGCATCACTCTGGCCTCCTCTTCTGCCTCCTTCTTTCACTTGTAAGGATCCCCGTGATTACACTGGGCCCACTTGGATAATCCAGGATAATCTCCCCATCTCAAGATCCTTAATATTTACATGTGTGAAATCTCCTTGGCTATATAAGGTAACATATTCAGAAGTTCTATGGATCAGGATATGGACATCTTTGGGTCAGTCATTACTCCATCAACCACAGATCACTTCAGTCATTCAGGGCTTTAAGCAATGTCACGTATAGTAACTTGTCTGAGAAAATGAATAGGAATGAATAGGTGTGGACCTCCTTATTACTCTTTGCAAGTAAATTGAGGCGGCTCTATTTCAAACATCAGGATGAGATAACAGGACAAACATCTTAGTGTATACATGTTAGGCAAAGACAATCTTTTTATGAAGTTATATCAGGGTGTGGCCCAGATCATAACTGGACCATAATCGACTGTCGCTCATCAATAGCATCAGAGAATTAGCAGAAAATATATTTGATTGTGACTTGCTTGTGATGATATTGGGATATGAATTATTTTATTTTCAAATTGTGCTCGGGGGGCATCCCAAGGAGGTAGGGAAGCTGCTGGGGACATAGGCTCCCTCCCCTCTCCACATCCCTTGTTTCTTTTTTCCACCACAGCAATTCTGTTTTTATCGGTTTTATATATTATTCTTCTGTGTACACTTTCTATTGCTTTCTATTTCTGCATACACTATTTGTTGCAGAAATGGGCTAAGTGGATTTTCAGGGGACAGGGGAGATGGGGGAAGATTTCAAAACTGCTGACACAGACAAAATGGAATCTTCGCAGTCTCTAGCTAGAATAAGTTCAGGGTTCAGAGTGTCTGCCTCTGGTGGCCTAATGTGATGAGGCAGGCATAATGCTCCAGTTCTGGAACCCAGAGTTCAGAGACAAAAACGAAGGAGGAAGGAAGATAAGATCAGCTGCGGATGTTGATTCCTTTGCCTGAAGTTCATCTGATTACAGCTTAATGATGAAATCAAATATGAAACCATTCTAAATTACCTAATAGACATTTTATCCCAGTAAAACTGGAACACAGTCAAGCTGATGAAATTCATGCAAGTCTTAACTGAAGAGGAGAGTTTCATGTAGGACTCTCCCATTAAACATGTCTTGCTCCATGTCTTCGGCAAGTTCTGGGCCTTGTGAAATGTGTTGCCAAGATCAATATGTGGACTTGCTTATAGAATCCTCCCATGTACATTTCCTATACATAGTCTGGATGCCCACACAGCTTGTTGGAGCAGAATGGCCAATTCATCATCTCTGTTTATCTCCAGAGAAAGGGATTTACAGTTAAATTAGAATTAGACTCAAACAGCACTGGTGCAGGTGTTTGGCTTTCTGGAGGCTGTTAATCTGAATTAGTAAAAAGTCTGACTTATAAAATAGCCTACAGAAGTGCAGTTTTAATCCTGTGAGGTTTATACAATAACCCTGTGACTGATAGAGTACTGTAGAGACAGGACATTCCTAGACTTGCCTTAAGGAGCAGATTGGATTGCACAAATGCCTCCTCACATGTTTCTCATAAAGTCCATAAACAGCCTCACTTAAAATCCCCAATACACTTTAGGTTCATAAGGATTATAATCTTTGAATTGGAAGACACCTTAAATTTTGTGGGTAGTGGGGCCAGTGGTGCAAATGGTAAAGGAATTTGCCAATACAGTTGTAGGTAAAGAAAGGAAGATTTATTAAAGTATGAAAATATGTTGCAAGTTTGCAACAGCAGAGAAGGGGCTGTCTGCAAAGAGGCAGGGGCTGGAGGGAAATTTTACAGGGTCATGCTGGAGGGGGCTATGTGCAGAATGAGGTCATTTTGCCCATGAAACAGGGTCATTGTGCCTGTGGAATGAGGTCATTGTTTGGGATTAGCCATCTCTCAGAACAGTTGTTCATCGTTCTTCCCCACCTGGGCCCTCCTACACCTGGGGCCCCTTCCTCATTGTTGCTTACTTATCAGGACTCCATACTAAAGATCATCCAACCCCACTTCAGACCCACAATAAGGATTCTTCTCCCACATTCTTTATAGCCGCTGGCTATCTGCTCGCCTAAAGTGCAGGGTTCACTGGCATGCAAGGTAGTGCATTCTTTCTGTGGTCAGCTGTAAGTTTTTAAAAGTATTTCCTGATGTTGAGGTAAAATCTTCCTGACTAGATCTCCAACTCATTGGTTTTGTATTTACCGTGGAAGTTCAGAACAAGCCCACTCTTTCCCTGCCGCCAGGGCAGACCTGCACATTGTTTGAAAATTTTCAGTATATGTGCCTCTCCCCCAATCCCCAACCCAGAGTCTTCTTCAAGCAGAATAGTCGGTTTCTTCAATGTGGCCTTTGGCCTCTCCATCTTATCTGCATCTATTCATTAATTATGGTGCTACACATTAATCCCTTTATTGCAGAAGAGTCTGGGTGGTGTAAGCATAGAAAGACTATCACATATAGAGTCTAGGGTGCCCAGACTATCTCTTAAAGCCCATTTTTTTCCCCTGTCACTCTCAAGCTTTCCACCAGGGTCAACCGTGCCTGGAGAAGGCACCTTAAACGCCTCCCCAGCTTCTCTCCCAGTGGCCTACACTTTGATCACCTTCCCCAGCTTTGGATTCCCCCGCTAGGGTCACTGACTTGCTAAGCCATCTTCTCTGCCCCCAGTCTGGCCTATGACCATGAAGACCTAATGAATGGGTTTGGGATTAAAATGAAGCTTAGTTCTACTTGGTAAAGATGAATGATGAATACGATAGCAAATTCTGATGAATATGATAGCAAAATCTGATCTTTGAGAAGGTTGAGCAGTTGACTTTGAAGTCATTACAAATGTGGGTCCTTTGAGAAGTTTTGTTACATTGTAGTGAAGTTACTGAGTACACTTTTAATATTTACAGACTATAGAGTGGATGGCTTAATATAGCAAATGTTAATTATTTTTAGTATCAGACATTATGTTTGTTGTAATCACTAGCATTCTTTTTAAAAGCAGTTTATTGAAATATGAAAGTAAATGATGTGTGAAAAATAACATTAATACAGTCTTAGTGAATGAAGAATATATAAACTGTGCATTAGTTTTTCATCTCCTAGGCAGAATCAAGTATTACATGGGCTAGCTTTACTCATAGCCACTTTCATGTACATCTGGAAAATAAATTAGTAATGTATGAAAATAAATGTAGCAGAAGTGGAAATTTAACTAGCTGAACAGCTAACAGATTTCAGTGAAGAACTGAAAGTGACATATTATGATGCTTTGCCAACTTGAAAGTTCCATGGTATATTCCAGACAAGAATGTGGCCTTAAGCCAACTATTCAGACATTGATGTTTGTCCTGCTTTTAAAGACAATGTTTCAGTTTTGTACTCACTTTTTGTCCCTGGGAGCAGTCCCAACCGGGCACAAGGTAGGCCCAGAGGAAATGAGGCCCAGACTCAGATGTAAAGCTTACATTCCTTAGCAGACTGGCTGCATCTACAGTCTCCAGCAAGCCCATGAGCAGAAGATGGAGAGTAGAGGCACAGGAAAGGTGCTGGTGAGAGCAATTTTGCCTCCATTTAAGCAACCATTATTCCCTTCCACAAACGCTGGCTCTCCATTTCCAACTGTGCAACTTCCCAGAGAAAGCAATTCCTTTTCATTAACACACTGAAGTCCTTCACCCCTAGTTTGAGTTCTCATGGTGTCCTCCCTGAATTAAAGTCCACCCTCCTTCTTATCCCCATATCTGTATGTGTAAGTATAAAAAGCTGATGTACTTCTTGTTCTTCCTATACTAATTTCCTCTAAGTGTTCATTGTCAAAATTGACTGTGTGTGGAGTCCCACCTGAGAACACAGAAACAGATTTAGCTATAAAAATTCTTAGGATACATAATTTCAGGTCTCATTTCATTGGGTCTCAGTCAAGGTTGTCCTTATGTTTAAAACAGTTTTAATTTCATGTCTTTCTTTATATCTACTTATAAGTATTGTCAAATTTTCATATATGATTTCTATTTACATCCATAATTTCTTACACTTCTGAAATTCAAAAAGTTCTGAGAACCAATATTTTTTCTAACCTTGAGACAAACTCATTTGATGATAAAACCTGACCTAAACTGTTGTAAAGATATTTATTTAAAACATTTATGTATTCCTCTTACTGTGAATGTTACTGCAACAATAGTAACAAGCTTTATTAAGGGGTGCTTATCCAGATCCCACTGAGAATATTATATATGGTATATTCAGCATAGTACTTTTTAAAATTAAAAACATCCGAATACTAAAATACATCTGTTCTCAGAAGGGCTTTAGATAGGAAAGATATATACAAAACACATACACGCACACACACACACACACACACCCCAATTTTTCTACTAAATCCATGGAACTTTGATTTAGCTGAGGAATAAGTTGATTTTGGTAAATAAATCATCCCTGCTTCATGTGTATCACCTTAATGTATTTGGTTTTGAAGGAGTAATCCCAGAGATTTTTTGTTTCTTACAGAAGTTGCTAAAAAATTATCTAGTAAGTGGAACTCTATCCAGAAATATTCCAAAGTCAACCTAGAGTCTATTTTAGCTTAGTAATAGCAGGATGACCAGCTTCGTATTAAAAGAAATGAGTGCATAAATGTGAAATGATACTAGGAAACAGCCTTTTCTCTTGAGAATCATAAATGTGGATACAAATTAGATTTTATCCCTCAATCCACCACCCAGTATTCTCAGTGTTGCAGATGCTCTGTGTTATATTTAAAACTTCACTTGGGAGGAATTGAGGCCAAGTTAGCCTAATCTCTGGATTAGTCTCACTTAGATTTCTGTTCTCTCAATCTTTATTTAGTAACCGAAGACAAAAACAATTGATTAGATTTAAAGAGAACTTTGCATAAATAGGGTATCATTACTGACACTAAAGAGAGATCTACAAAGGAATGCAGGGAAATAGGAGCCCTGTTATAGGTCTCCTCCCTTTCCCCCCACTGCTGGAGAAAGACACACAGTTCCCAGGAGATACAGTAGTCTCCTTATTTCTTGTACTTTCCCTAATCTCTTGATGTACTTGACAGAGAAATGTACTTGTAGTTCGCATTTACTTAGCAGATAGCAGTTTAAAATGAGCTTTCACTATGTGAAAGAAAATGTCTACCTGGGAGATTAAAGGGCCAGTCTTTAAGGACACACGGCACAGGAAGTGGAAAGGCCCTCTGCACTGAGTAGTGACTGATGAGGAGCCTATGCTGGCTTTGAAGGGATCCTATTCCTTCCCAAGCAGCAGCTCAGTATGGCTCCAGCTCAGTGAGTGAGAGTTGTAATGTTGGAGAAGAGGCTCTAGTGAGGGCATGGGGTGGGGTCATGAACTCCTTTGGGTTCAGGCAATGAATAAAGGTCTGTGCTCCTTGAGCTGGGGGCTGGGGAATTCTTGCGGATCCTCTTTCTCACATTTGAACATGGGGCCACAGGACCAGGTGACCTCCAGGACCATACTGGGCTCTCTTGACTGAGCTGCTGCTTCAGATTTGTGGAATGCGAGGGAGAGAGCAAGTCAGGTTGCTGCTGCGTGCAAGAGGCTGCGAAGGCCCAGTAGATGGCAAACAGACAAACAGGCCCCGAGCACTCCCCTCCCCATGAGCTAACCTGATCTCCAAAGAGGGGTTAGGCTGAAGACACAGAGGGAGATTAGAACCTTCCCCCAAATTTAGAGACCCATTTCTGAGAGAAAGCAAAATTCAGTCCAAAGCAACAATGAGAAAAAGAAAGGTGATGGCATACCCCAGTGTGCCAAGATGCAGCTGAGGCTGACTTGTTATAGGACGCAGAGAGCAAACGATCGGTACGGAGGAGTATTAATTATCAATAAAGGCAGAGTAGCAAATGGTGTCACTTTCCAAATGCTTTGCTTGGTCAGCTTTACAAATTTAAAATCAATCATTACAGCTGGTTGCTCTCTTATGATCATAACTCCTTGTAAGAGTTACAAAGAGGTTATAAAAAGTATGGTGGAGGAGGCCTAGAAGTGTGTTGTCTCATTCCCTTATTCATGCACCCAACAGACAGAAATTGAGGACCAACTCTAGTCACTTTGGGGCTGAGCGCCAGGCCCTCAGCAATGAATATGCTCAGCACAGCTAGTGCCCTTTGAAGGAGCTGGGGGGCCAGGGTGCTAGGTGCTAGTCTTGGCTCTCCAACTAGCTGTGAGGCAGAGACCAGCTCCACCCCCTTTCTGAACCTCAGTTTCCTCTAATTAAAATGATAATTGAACTCACTCCTTCTTGGTAATAGAACTATATACCATATGTTTAGCTAAGATCAGAGCCCCTTGACGAACCTGTGGGGTATTGAACAAGGGGGCAACAAAAAATGAAAAACTACCTTAACTGAAAAAAATGGGACAGTTCAACATCTAAGGTACTACATCTATATCTGCATCCAGAAGGCATGCAAACTTGGCTTAAGGTTTTTATGTTGAGTGAGGGTGGCAAGGCTTTTCTGGAAGACAAGGCAGTGTGATGGAAAGCCAAGGAACTTGCATACACATAGGCCTGGTTCTCTTCAAACCTTTCAACTTGGGCCAGTCACTGGGCCTCCTAAGCCTCACGTTTCCTATCTATAAAATGGGAACGGTAAACCCCACTCTACCTGCATTTCACAGATCACAGGCCCTTCACCTGAACTGGGCTGTTTTCCATCTTATTTGAGAGTAAATGAGGCAATGAATTATGTTGTTTTCCTTTCAGCCCACCCTTGGCCACTCCCCAGCCCCCACCTGCAGTGCAAGCCAGCGGGGGTTCTGGCAGCTCCAGCGAATCGGAGAGCAGCTCTGAGTCAGATTCAGACACTGAAAGTAGCACCACTGACAGCGAATCTAATGAGGCACCTCGTGTGGCAACTCCAGAGGTGAGTGAAGGTGCCAGGGCCCTAACCATGATCTGCCTGTCCCACAGGCAGCACCCTCAACACACACACACACACACACACACACACACACACACAGTTTCAGCACAATAATTAATAATTAATTTAGCACGATAACCACTTCAGAAAAGTACCCAGATTTTTAACAGCACTTTTAAAAAGCATATATTCACATACTCCTAACATGCATACATTTTTTGCTGTGTGACTGATTTGCTGTGTGACTCACTTAGCTTCTCTTAGCATAGTAAAACTAGCATAGTAATGAATAGACTAGCAGCTTGTCTTCTGAGAGAATCAATGAAGCCAGTCAAGATCCAATTCTGGCCTTGGGGACACTAACCCTTACTCTAGATTAAAGTGATTAAAGTGTGAATTGCCACTTGGCAAGTAAGACCCAAGAAGTATGGCTTTCCTTAAAGGTAAAATGATTATTTAAATGTTATATGTTCTTTATTTTAATATGCATCCTTCAAGTGTGTTTGATAATAACTCACCAAAACATTTAACACAGCTCCATGAAATACTAAAATAATAATTTTGAAATAAAAGAATTTGCTTCACATCCTCTCTGAGTCCAGGATAGCCGCTCAATTTCCCTGAGCCTGCATTTGGTACAGCAAGTAAATTCCACCCTCAACCCCCGGCTCTTCATACACTTGTTTTTCAATAATCAGAAAAGAAAAATAGGAGACAATAATAATATTACTGCTATTAATAATAGAAATACCTGTTGAACATGGACCATGCATGTGCCAGGCACTGTGCTGAGCTCTTGACTTGCATTTTCTCATATTATCCTCATGACAACCTTACAGAGTACTTATTATTATTTTTGTTTTACAAGTGAGAGAATAAGGTTCTAGGAGGTTAAAAAGAACTTTCCCAAGACCTCACAGATAGACAGTAGTAGAGCCAGGACTGAAAACCCTGGTCCATGTGTATCCAGAGCTGATGTTCTCAACCTGAAAGCTCCACTGCCCACAGTGGCAGCTGATACAACTTCCTCAACCCTTGCCTGCCATTGCCTTGTGCAGGTTGCTATCACAACTACTCAAGTGTTTTTAATTCTGTCACCCTCTATTGGCTGGTACCATAAGCCTCAGCTGATGGCTTTCAAAAGAAGAGCTCTTCTAATAAAACTGATGGCAGAACTCAGAGTTAGGAATCAAGGACCCGAATAGTATGTATCATTGCCATGGTTTAGTGGATACTAATGTCTGCATGCATGTTCCTATAAATTGGTTATTGCCCATACACCGAGGAAAGCTCAGTGGTTTCTATTTTTTGGAAGTAAAATCTTTTTGTCCTTCAGTAAAAATACAAAAGGCCTGATTTGTTTGCAGGGAATGACAGCATCACATAGAAGGCACTGGCACTCTGGCAGCTGGAAAGCCTTTCCTTTTGAATTATACTTGAGGTGCGCTTACATTCCTTTCAGGATCAGAGACTATTACCTTTGCCTCCTGGTGAGAGGTTGAGTGATGATTCCCACAAAGGATTTTGGAAACAGGTTTCCCTCATTGGCATCCCTGCCAACCCACTGGAACATCTCTCTGTGAATAATTCTTTTCTTCCTGGCCAAAGTAGAGAATATTTTCAGAGAAGGAGTCAAAATGAGCTTAAATAAGTAGACTGCAGCTGGTTTGTATCTGGTTATTTAGGTCATTTGAATATTATGGATAGTGGGTATGTGCAGGTGTGTGTGTATGAGTGTGTGTATTTGTATATGTGTGAACAGTCACTTGACATCCAAAGCTTTTAGTAGTAGTCTCTGTACTCAGGGTTCTCTTGAATCCTTCCCAAGTGTAAAAATCATTCTTGCTGCTGTTTCTCAATCTGCAGCCTGAGCCACCCTCAACCAACAAGTGGCAACTGGATAAATGGCTTAACAAAGTGACATCCCAGAACAAGTCTTTTATTTGTGGCCAAAATGAAACACCCATGGAGACTATTTCTCTGCCTCCTCCAATCATCCAACCAATGGAAGTCCAGATGAAAGTGAAGACGAATGCCAGTCAGGTCCCAGCTGAACCCAAAGAAAGGCCTCTCCTCAGTCTCATTAGGGAGAAAGCCCGTCCACGGCCCACTCAGAAAATTCCAGAAACAAAGGCTTTGAAGCATAAGTTGTCAACAACTAGTGAGACAGTGTCTCAAAGGACAATTGGGAAAAAACAGCCCAAAAAAGTTGAGAAGAACACCAGCATTGACGAGTTTACCTGGCCCAAACCAAATATTACCAGCAGCACTCCCAAAGAAAAAGAAAGTGTGGAGCTTCATGACCCATCAAGAGGCCGCAACAAAGCCACTGCCCACAAACCAGCCCCTAGGAAAGAACCAAGACCTAACATCCCTTTGGCTCCCGAGAAGAAGAAGTACAGAGGGCCTGGCAAGATTGTGCCAAAGTCTCGGGAATTCATTGAAACAGATTCATCTACATCTGACTCCAACACAGATCAGGAAGAGACCCTGCAAATCAAAGTCCTGCCTCCGTGCATTATTTCTGGAGGTAATACTGCCAAATCCAAGGAAATCTGTGGTGCCAGCCTGACCCTCAGCACCTTAATGAGTAGCAGTGGCAGCAACAACAACTTATCCATCAGTAATGAAGAGCCAACATTTTCACCTATTCCTGTCATGCAAACTGAAATGCTGTCCCCTCTGCGAGATCATGAGAACCTGAAAAACCTCTGGGTGAAGATTGACCTTGACTTACTCTCTAGAGTACCTGGCCACAACTCACTCCATGCAGCACCTGCCAAGCCAGACCACAAGGAGACTGCCACAAAACCCAAGCGTCAGACAGCTCTCACAGCTGTGGAGAAACCAGCCCCTAAGGGCAAACGTAAGCACAAGGTAAGCTGTCTAAAGTGGCCTGCCAAGTGCTTGTGAGCAGTGTCTGTTTGTTGTCTAACTTGATCTTGAGTCTCATTTTCAAGGAAGCCAATGGCAGTGCATTGCAGATTTTGGCAAAGGTGATGATGCTTTCTGTGGGAAATGCAGTATTTGACATGACCAGAGAGGAAAAACTAGGAATGATCTGTAGCCAGTGGCAAGAGTGTCCATTATGGCATATGAGGGCTTATGATGTATAGGAAAGAAAAATATGAAGAAAGTCTCCTTACTTGGGCAAGGCACGCAAGTGCCCTCAATGTCCAAATGCATCTTCTAGGGCTTTTTAATTTCTCTGGACAAACATTAGCATCTCCACAGCCCAGTTATACTCTAAGTCTCCTGGGTCCTACCAACCACATGTTCTTCCCAGCCTGCTGGGATCACTGATCTATGTGGTAGGCTTGACTTGGGAAAATCTTACCTGCAGAAGGCTAGAGCTGAATTCCAAGGCTACAAAGTATACTCATAAGGTGAAATCCAGAGTGGGCCTTTTCATTTGAACTATGTCTAGAGAAATGGTTTGGTATCCAGTATGCTCATTCTGTCATATCTCCACATCTCAGGGTACTTTTTTTAGAGTGATGTTATCTCATGATGATATTCAGGTAATCTTATTTCTAAGGCTGCCACAGTGGCTAGAAAGGAGGTTCCCAGTCCTTTCTTCATTTATTCTGTCCCTTTCCAGGAAAGACTTAAGATTCCTTATTGAACTGCAGCCCCCACTGTGGCCAGGCCATCCGACTGACTAGGATGATGCAAAAATGATGGCAGTCATCATTCAGCTTGACTTTACAAGTTCCAAAACAGAGGATATTCTCTCTGAGTTGCATACCTAATGAGAGTACAGTTTGAGCATCCCAAATCTAAAAATCCAAAATCCAAAATGCTCCAAATCTGAAACTTTTTGAGCACTGACATGACACTCAGGAGAAATAAGTGTTCATTGGAGCATTTTCAGATTTTGGATTTTTGAATTTGAGATGCTCAACTGGTAAGTTTAATGCAAATATTCCAAAATTCAAAAATATTCAAAGTCTGAAACACTTCTGGTCCCAACTATTCTGGATAATGGCTACTCAGCCTATATTCCAAAATAGGGACCAAGAAGTCAAAGGCCTTTGCCCTACCACTGATTCTCCACATTTAGTGATGACAACAGTACAACCACAGCTGACAGTGTACCTTCAAAACAGCACATGCAAAAGTCCAAAGGTGTGCTTTGAACGTGGTTCATTTCCTTACATGATGCTCATTGTGTAAGCAACCTTTATATGTCAGCCATGATCCCCATGCTGCTTGGACAGGATTTATGTCACATTCAAGTTACAATGTTAGTTTCTAAACTACTCATTTGTGGGGGCATTGTTGATGGCAGAAGTGTCCAAAAATTGTATTAATAGATTCTCTTTACTTTTGTTGCGAGATTCCCATGCCACCCAGTCTTGACACAGAGGTTCAGATCACACAGTTGTACTCTCTCAAATGCCAGCTTCTTTGTAGGACTCGGCTAGGCAAGGTTGATTGCTTTTCTGTCTGATCAAAGGTGCACATTTAACTCACCTACCTAATCTAGAAGTTAAAATAAAAGCAAACTATGTATCTTGCTCATTTTTAGTGTATAAAATATGGATGTCTGAATGGTGCCATGCATTTCAAGCTCTGTGTATTTTTTTCCCTGTTAAAGCCAACAGAAGTTGCAGAGAAGATCCCTGAGAAGAAGCAGCGCCTGGAGGAGGCCACAACTATCTGCTTGCTCCCCCCTTGCATCTCACCAGCCCCACCCCACAAGCCTCCCAACACTAGAGAGTGAGTTTGCCCTGGCCCTGTCTGATGGCTTGGTATGATTGTTCAGACTCCTAAGAAATCCTAATTGAACCTGTTTGGGGGATCTTGCCCCAGAAGACTTTAAGGTAAAAAACAGGAGTCTCTCAGTCAAGGCCTGACAGCTGTCCCTGGCCACTGGTCTAACAAGGGTGTGATAAGGGGTAGAACATATGCTGCCAGAATTGGGGTGACTCCATGAGCTTTTAGCAACATTTCTTTACTCTAATTCAGATTTATCACTAAAATTAGTCAAAACGAACTTTTAGCACTCAGTGAAGGGTAAAAGGAAGTAAATAAATTGACAAGAAGCATCAAGAGAACCCCTATCACTTTAACCAGATCACCTGCTTCTACCCAACATTCAGTTCTGATGGTGATTACTCAGTTTCCCTGGAAAAGCAACTCCTTGATCTTGACAGAACGAGGCAGCTGCTTCCTCTTTGATGTCATTACTTAACATTGATATGAATCTTGAGGACCAGTAGCTATGTCCAGAACTCCACAGAAGCCAAGGGAATAAAAAAAAAAAAAAAAAAAAAAAAAAAAAGCTGTCTTTTCCTGACACAGAACTGTCCCAGGAGGAGGGCCACTCCCAGACAGCTCATCTCTCTGGCCTCCTCAAACATGTCATTCCAAGGAGCTGGCACCTGTTCTTCCTTCTCTCTGTGTGTGGAAGGTTCCAGAGTCCGGCAGGAGGCCTCCTGGCACCTCCTCACTCAAACAGCTTGAGTCTTCTTCAGAGAAGTCCTGCCTTCTGTTTCTGCCAAGCATTGTGACCAAGTTATTTCTGTCTTATAAATATCACTTAACTAACAATCATGTCAGCTACTTGAACCATTCTGTCTGAGTAATTATTGCCATAAATTCATTCAACATTAGAGATTACTTCCATCAAAGCCAGTTTTGGAGCCTATTAGCAGCCCAGAGCAGAGAGGCAATCTGGCTAACTGCAGCTAACAATTGATTTCACAGATTACAGTTTAACATCAGGGATATGGCATCAATCTGCTACAGATAAGATGTCGGAAATAAGTTATCAGCTTACATTTGTCTGGATCTTTGTTGTTTTGAGATGAAAGGAAAGAAAAGATCAATTACCACTAGATCTGGTTTAACTAATAAGGAGATTTGGGTCCTGGGCTGCCCCCTGCCCCCAGGATCAGTAGTTATTGGTGAGGTTCATCAGTATTCTCTGATATAAGTTTGCTCTGAAACATCCCTTCACATACATACTTGAAGTTCTCAGAACTAGAGACGCTTCCAGTGGAGCAAGCTGACCCCTTCACCTCAGGGTAGACCAGGCATGTGAGGAGGCATGCTCCCCTGATGGTAAGATGTGGTCATTCCAGAGCCCTCCTCCGTTGTTTGCAAGGAGGAAGGACTAAAATGGCATAGCTGTGGTAGCATTGTTCCCTCAGTTTCCAGGCTTGGACCAGTTTGGGCCATCCAGCCTTGCCACAGCCTTTGGTCCCCACTGCTACACTCTCTAGGTGACCCAGTGGCCTGTCGCCTTCCCCATCTTATAAAAGAGAGATGACCAAGTATTACATAAAGGTCTAGTCATTTGAGTTGCTTCTTACCAAATGTCACACTCAGGGTTGGGGTCCACCCCCAGCTGAGGTCTGAGGGGAGTGTGTGGATGTGGAGCAGGGAGCTTGGAGAACACTCAAGAGACAGCAGGTAAATGAGACATAGCTTTATTTAGCAGCTCCTTCACAGGGTGAGTGTTACATTTATACATTACACAAACAATAGTGGATGAGAGCCAGGTAGTGAGCTTCTGTGTGTTACGTCTTCATGGCTATGATTATATAAGACATGGGACTGTGCACTTGTGCCCCAATCCACTGAGTCATCTAGGCTGTTTACCTCAGCCTATGCCTGCTGCCCTATGCCTACTTGGCTGCAGCACAGCCATGTTCCTTACACCAAATGGTGTCTTTAATCCACTATCTTTACAATGTCTCTGCTTTTCTAGTAGGTGGGAAAGCAGTGTTTCCCTTGTAGCCTTTATCATTCAGAAAGAGCCTCAATTAGTTTCTTACGCCCATCAAACAGATGAGTTTTCTCTGGAAGACTTTCTGGAGTTGAAGAAGAATGAAGCAATGACTGACCTCTTAGGGGTCTCTTCCTGGGAATCCTCTCCTCAAGCTTTGCACCTTTGTGCCTTATTAACCTTTCAAACAAAATGGGAGACAACATTCACTTTTCTAAAGGACTATTCTAAACCTAACAAAGATTCCACACCAGACTATGACAGCTATAGTTCCCCATAGTTCAACAGAAGGACTCTCCTGGACCTCCCCTTCTTCTTTAGAGCTGGTACCTTCAGCAGGCCCTCTGAGGAATTGAGTGCAGGTGGTGATGCTCTTCTTTTGTCTCCTGTTCTACTCTGGCCTATTGGAAGAGGTACCCAAAGACGCAAAAGCTGCTTTTCTAGTTGTAAGTCATAACAATGACTGAGTGGTCTCTAGAAAATGCTCCCTAGGTGTCTTTCACCAAGGAAGTCCTTAAAGACCCCATGGTTCCAGATCATGACCAGGCAGATGTAAAGGGGGCCAGGTCATGGGTGCTCACTGTACAGAATGCACTGAATCCCCGCTGGTTGCTTTAGTGGCAGACAGGCAGGCATTGCATGACTGTAGTTGCCAATGGCAAATTAACTGCCTCTCAGAAGCAGCTCTTTCCCTTGCAGCCCCCAGTTTCTCCTCAGGCAGCTCAAGTAGTGGGGGAGTATTTACAGCTAATGAACCACCATTCACCTCCTGTAGATGCCACAGCAATGCTTGACATCCACACATATAAATTCCCAAAGGCCTGGTGCCTTTGTAATTATTACACTTAATGTGATCTGCTATTTGTGGAGCTTCCTCATGGACAAGAATCTTAATCCATATGTTCACCATCATTTTAATCAGGCATCACTACTATTTTAAAATGGTTATACATGTCAAAGCAATTTTTTAAATCCATTGGAAAGTATTTTTAATTAATTTTAATCAATTGAGGTAATGACAGAAACAGTTGCGTTTTTTCAGTTTCGCTACACAACAAAAAGTAACATAGGGCCACATTTATGAAACAAAAGATGGAGAAGATGGCACATATTACAATTGGCAATTTTGTGCAACACAGTGGAAGTGGGCCAAGGAGTGTGCATTGACTTCTATTTCAGGGAATCAGACCACTTGAATGCTTGTTCATCTTTGATTTGTTGCTTTGAGATATTGTAAATCTATATTTCTAGACACTGACTGAAATTGACCAAGAGGAAAACATAAATTCTTGTTGACTTAATTTGCTATTGAAAATTGTAGTCAATAATCATGAAAAGTAAATAGCTGCACAGTGCAATATTAGTTGTCTAAGCAAAGATTAAAATTCAAGTAATCTTCATTGATTAGTCTAAGACAGTAACTAAAATGAAAATCCATGACCCAATTACCATGTTAAGCAGCTAGCATAAGGTTTCAGTTGTTCTGTTTTATTTGAAGTCTCAGACTATTTGGTGGTGCCCATTTAATGGGCAGATAAATCAGTTTGAAAGCACAGGAGTACTTTTAAAATTGCAGATGTCTAGTGTGAACATGACAAAATAATATTTTTAAATGGAGTTTTGTAAAGTGGAGTACATCAGTACTTCAGTATAACAATTTAAGGTCAGAGGCTCATTATGCTTGGCGTTGGAGTAGAACATTCTGTATATACAATTTGCAATGTATGTCGCAATACTATTTAGTGCATTATTTATTTCTAAGTAATGCGTAAGCATAATATTTCTTAAGAAAATATTCTTCCACTGATTCTTTATTGTGCCATTTATTGCATGATTGTGCAGTTAGGTCCTAGGGCAAAATAAGTAGGAACCACCCTGAAAAATGATGGGATTAAAGTCTTCATTGTATTTTCCATAAAAATCTAATTAACAGCAATCTTGAAAAGTTGAAAATATCCTACTGTAGCACACTCCATTAGGCATTTACATTTGTCATGGAGTTCTGCTGCAAAGACATGAGTTTATTCTTGGATACATATGTATGCATATATCTATATTTATATAGAGAGATATCTATATCTATGTCTATGTGCATTTTTAGATATGCTCTTCACCATAGGTAGAGGGACAGCAATTAAAATATGACTTCAGCTTACAGTACTAGCATCATGGGGAAAATCAGAATAAAGAGAGAGAAGACTTTATGACACCCTACGCTTCTTGTTTTCCACAGAAATAATTCATCCAGGAGAGCAAATAGAAGAAAGGAAGAAAAAC
The DNA here is from genome assembly GCF_028858775.2 of Pan troglodytes. Classification (NCBI taxonomy): domain Eukaryota; kingdom Metazoa; phylum Chordata; class Mammalia; order Primates; family Hominidae; genus Pan; species Pan troglodytes. The sequence goes on from NC_072421.2 coordinate 146,349,901, forward strand.
TATTTCCTCCTCCACTTTCCCCACTGCCAGAGGACCCTCCACGCCGCAGAAATGTCAGTGGCAATAATGGTCCCTTTGGTCAAGACAAAAACATCGCCATGACTGGACAGATCACATCTACCAAACCTAAGAGAACTGAAGGCAAATTCTGTGCTACTTTCAAAGGGATATCGGTAAATGTAAGCATCTTGGAAGAAATATTATAATTGCCAGGTAGAAACAAGTTAACCCAGCTCATCTAACTTGATCATTTGGCGATGTTGCAGGAGGAAGGGAAGAAGATGCAGAGGAGAAATATGACAGGCCTGTGTATACAAATACACAAACTTTCCATTATTTCTTTTTGTATAGTGCCTAGTATATTGTCACAAATCATTAGGGTTTATAAATGATACAGATGTTATTATGACAATGATAATGCTTAAAAGAATCTGCGAAGTCATTTCCACAAGGGCTAAAATCTACTGGGGAAACATGATAAATATATTAATATTTGCTCCTAGAAATATATCATCCTTCTTAGGGAAATCACTAGGCTTCTCTGATAGCAGTGAGCAACCAGTGCCTCTTCTTGGGCCATTCTTTCTAGTAATGATTTGAAATCTAGGAGACTTTGTGGCATAATTTTTGCCTTAGCCTGTGATTAAGACACTTAACTCTTGTATAGTGCTAGCACTGCAACAAATTTGCTCTATGACTCTGGGCCAATCATGAAACATCTCTGAGATAATAAAATGAGGGGATTTGACTAGATGATCTATAAAGCTTCTTCTAGCTCCAAAAACATTTGCAATTTTGTGCTCGCAGAGTCTTCTCTATTCCATTTAGGCATGAAGTCCTGTTTATTGACTCAACAGGTGAGTGAGTGTGGAGAGATGACACTTTTATGTAACTTACATGATCATGGCTGAATTCACCCATTTCCAGTCAGATGTGCCAGGACTGACATAAACGCTGTGGGTGGTGGATGTAATGTTTCAGGGTTCTTGCCACATATCTTGGCCATAGAGACAAATGACACTGTCTTGGGCTGGCCTAACTGTTTGGTCTAGGCCAATCAGGCTGTGGCAGTGGAGACACGAAGCTGGCTTACAAGTTTTTTACGGCTCTGTTTCCTTTAAAATGTTTGGGTTGAAAAAAAATCTTTATTTTCTTCGTATCCATCATAACAATTTGTAGATGCATAGGTTCTCAGCACATTTATATCAGTGAGATCTAGGTGGTAATAATTATTTTGTATTCAGAAGGTCCAGGATGAAGTGTAAAAGATCCACAGAAATATAAGAAATACATTTCACATTTGGCTTTTATCTTTAAAGTGACCCTGTTGACTATGGCAAGTGTCTGTGCATATGTGCATGCATGCACTCAGCAAACACTGAGGGCACTGGGCTGTGGGGTGGAGGGACAGTATCATAAATCAGAGATGGCCCCAGTGCTCAAAGAACTCTCAGTCTAAAGTGAGCAATGAGACATGTGCTCAAAGGACTAGAATACAAAATAGCTGGTGATTGGTGTCTTAGGGCAGGGATAGAGACAGGTCTCTGAATGGTCCAAGGAGGATTAAAGTACTTCTGGCTGTAGGCATAAGGTAGTTTTCCTGGTGGAGGAGGCGTTTCCTGAGTTGATCCTTAATAGATGAGTAGGGTTTAAAAATGAAGGGAAGTGGGTGAAGAAAATGTGGTCTATCCACACAATGGAAAAGGAAGGAAATCCTGTCATATTATGCAACATGGATGAACCTTTAAGACATTATGCTAAGTGAAATAAGCCAGACACCAAAGGCCAAAACCATGTGATTCCGTTGACATGAGGTCCCTGGAGTAGTTAAATTCATAGAGACAGACAGTAGAATGGGGGTTGCAAGCGCCTAAGGCAAAGGGTAAATGGGGAGACACTGTTTAATGGGTACAGAGTTTCCGTTTTGCAAGATGAAAAGAGTTCTGGGGATTCACAACAATGTGAATGTACTTAACATGACTGAACTGTACACTTAAGAATGGTTAAGATGGTACATTTTATTATATGTGTGTTTTACCACAATTATGAAAATTTCAAAAGGCAATAAAAATAATAAGTTGAATAAATTATCACCAGGTGGTAAAAAAAGAAACAAATGAATGGAAGGCTTTTTGAAATCTAAAACTTCACATGTATCATCAAATCAGGAAAGTGAAAAAAGCGGGGACATGTTCAGTTCGGTTGAAACTAAGGTTCATGGAAGGGAACAGTCAGAGATTGGGCAGAAAGCTGCAGCCAAATCAGGTAGGGCCTTGAGTGCCAGCAAAGGAGCTTCAGCCTTGAGTTTGCATTTGAGTGCAGAGCAGGGAGATGCTAGGAACTTTGTTCAGGAAGCTCAAGCTAGCAGACAGCAGATTGAGGGTGGAGGGAGAAGCTAGCTCGAGGGCTGGGAGTCCAGCCAGGAGACTCTTTGTTAGTCTCAGTGAGAAGCCATGAGGGCCTGCATTTTGAGGCTTTGAGGGAGAAAGGGACAAATTCGAGAGATGTTGGGGAGATACAATTAATAGGAGTAATTAACTGCAATTAACTGGTAATGTTGAGGGAGAAAAATTAAAGATGAAATAGAGGAATGGTTTTCAAGAAGAGTTCTAGGAGCATTATCATTTTTCAAAATGAAGTAATTTACAGAACTTCAATATATAAAGCTGATTAAAGCAGAGCAGCTCAGATGGAAGGAAAGGTGGGGAGTCTCTACCTTGCCAGTTTCAGTGCCACTAGCCCAGATACTACTGCAGTTCCCTGTGTAACTGTGCCAAAGTCAGTTTGGAAACTCTTTATTGACACGGAGAAATTCAGCTTTGATGACAGAGAAGACCATCCTGCCATTAACAGAAAGAGGAAACTGGTTTGATTAGTGATTTGGTTTGCCAAAAATTTGAGGTGCTAATGGCCATGTTGGTAGAATTGTCCTAAGATGGTCACTGTAGGCTGGAGCTTTGGAGATTGGGTAAGATTGAGGTTTCCATTTGGGTGTTACCTACCTACTGTTGAATCTGTGCCAACAACACACAAGATTGACAGATCATATCAAGAAAGAAGAGAACTGCGGAGTGAACTTTGGGGAACACCAACCTTAGAGAGATACCAATTCAGAAGAGCAGAAGGAAGAGGAGGCACCATGGGAAGTATGGTCAGACAGAGAACAGTCAGGAGAGTCCCACAGTTGCTGGGGGCGGGAGGGCAGAGTCGGCCACTTGAACATGGCAGGTAGTCTTGTGATACCACACTGTCGCATAATTACAGATCTTACCACCTCCTTTCTCCATCCTCTCTATAGCAATGACAGTTCAAAGCAAAGCCCTTGTAAGTATCTTACCCATTTGATTTTGGACCTGGTAGAAATGAGGCTTCACCATCCTAAGATTGCAAAACAAAATGGAGACACACTCACATTTCACTTAGCTAGAAACCAATCAAGCGCCTCACATGAACAAAAGGGCGGCTTCAACCTCAGTTCAGCCAGGGCAGGGATGATTAGAGTACAATTTCCTAGTATTTTGCTGGACTGTATCTGGTATTTTGCAGAGTGACCTGAGGACGTTACTTACCCTAGAGAAAGCTTCTGGGTTGGTTCCCTTATCAAAAATACCCACATCGGGGTCAAGGGATTTATTTAATACCTCTATCTCTCCCTCTCTTTGTCCATGCATCTCTTCCTTTCTCCCTCCCTCCTCCTCTCTCCTCTCTATATTCTTCCTTCCCTTTCCCCTCACATTTACCACTGGATTTAGACCTTTGCTGTGGCTGTCTTAATGGGATGGTGGAGCTATGTAATGGCAGCACCCAATTAGCTTGATGTTTGGTGTCATAATAGAACAGAAGCTCGTGATTCATGGCGTTCATAAAATATCCAGGGTCACCTATTTATCCTCAAGCTGCGTGCATTGTTTTCTTTCTTTTTCTTTTTATTTTTATTTTTTGCCTTCTTTCGTAACGTGCTTGACATTCAAAGCGTTTATGACAAGGTGTTTTAAAAAGCCGGACCTAATGGAAACTATTTGTCCTCCTTTTTCCCAGGAGGGAGACACTCCAAAAAAGGCATCCTCTGCCACCATCACTGTCACCAATACTGCTATTGCCACTGCTACTGTCACTGCTACTGCCATTGTCACCACCACTGTCACAGCTACTGCCACCGCCACGGCCACCACCACAACTACTACCACTACCATTTCCACCATCACCTCTACCATCACTACTGGCCTCATGGATAGCAGTCACCTGGAGATGACGTCCTGGGCGGCTCTGCCCCTTCTATCCAGCAGCAGCACTAATGTCCGGAGACCCAAGCTCACTTTTGATGACTCGTATGTTGTTCCAGATTATCATGGACAGTTTGGAGTAGTGAATGGGGGGTGGGGGTAGCATGGCTTTTCTAGTGCTGTGCATGTGTCACCCCAAATAAGACCTCAGCATCAAATCCTATACCCTTAAAAGTCCACCCCACCCCCTGCATACACACTCACCACTCTGTCCCCACCAAGAAATGTTTTTGGCCCATTTTAATTAAGCAGCATTGTTACTGTTCCAAAGGCAGGTTGTTCTGTCCTTTCCTATCCATGTCCTCACACATAACCAACACACAGATGTATAGCTAGGTTTTGTTTGATCTATTTGGACAACTGTAATGGTTGGGGTTGGAGCATGTGGTTATTTATCCTAATGGGCCATTATGTACTTCAGATTTCATTTACAGTATTATTTCAAGGTTGGTTATGATATGAATGACAGCATTAGTCTGCCTTTTTCAAGGCATTATATGGGAATAAATTTATAGCAGAAAAGGTTTGATGATTCAGTCTTTTACTGAAAAGATGAAGCATTGGTTTCTGAAAGAGCTTGTTTTGTTTATTTAGGGTTCACAATGCTGATTATTACATGCAAGAAGCTAAGAAGCTGAAGCACAAAGCTGATGCACTGGTAAGTTTCCTTTTTCTCATTGCTTTGTTCCTATTAAGGATTTATGTTTCAAAGGAAAACAAAGAAAGCACTTTTCCAAACAAATTTTCAGTATCACAGCCCACACCTGCCTGTCAACACATTGCTGCCCTGACATAGGGAGATTTGAACTAGTGAATTACTTAGTTCTGTAATTCCCAAAGTTCTCAGGGCTTGGTTATCATGTCATTTGTTTTCCCACTGTTCTTCCCCTTACCCCAACTTCAGAAGCTCAGTGGTATATACCACTGTCATTATCTTTCAAGTGAATTTGGAATGACTTATGAAACTTCCCTGGAAATGATGTGCTTTTTTGGTCCAGTAAGCCAGAACTCGTGTGGGAATGTGAGAGTTGTTTAGAACTGTCTAAATGGCCTCAAAAATTGGCTTTGGGAAAACTAGGCCTGAGGAAAAACTCAGCTCCTTGCTGCATTTGATGACATGTTTTCAGAGTGAGCCCCACAGTTAGGCTGGGGCCCCAAGCAGAGAAGAGAAATGCTGTCATCTGGATTTCTCAAGATACTTTGCCCAGCTGCCTCCGAGGGTTTTAGCCACCTAGATCAGTCATAAGCTCAACATTTTGAGTTGTTTGATTTGGTTGAGGCTCCTAACAGTGGGTCTCAACCACACATCACATTGAAAGCTTTAGAATAACTCTGATGCCTAGCCCATATCCCAGACCAATGAAATAAGAATTTCTGGGACTGGGACCCAGGAATGAGTATTAAAGCTCCCCAGGAGATTCCCAAGTGCAGATATTTGAGAACCACTGTCCTAGGGAAGGCCCTAAATTCAGGCTTCTCACTTTGACTAAACCCCATTGGGTTAAAAAATAGCATCCTCAAACATTGCATTGTGTCCTGCTAGGACTTAGTTGTCCCAGTGGTGTTTGATACTGGGAATGCTGTGATGAAATACCATGACTAGTGTGTAGCCAACATCAACTGTCCATGGTCCTTACATCTGCCTTTTCCCTACTTTCTGTCATTTCCCCACTGTGGTACAAATTGCTTCGTGTCTGCAGGTGACCTTTCTGTGGTGTAAATTGTTCCTTAGAAGCAATTTTCCCCTGCTCCTGCAGACAAAAATGACAAGGCAGGCTGGGTGCTAGCTCCATTGGAGATGCCAGGACAACAGTGCTGTGACCATTGTATAGGTGATGAGAGATTTGAAAGGCACTGGATGGTAATGCTGCTCCCTCAAAGACCAAAGGTTTTCTCTAAATGTCCTCAATTCTGTGGCACTACAGAGCACTCAAGTGCTCCTAGGGTTTGCCATCTGTCAAAATAGGGGTTAGGGAGCATACGCATGTTCCATTCACAAGCTGTTACATGAGCTGATGAAGACTGGGATATACATAGGAGACCATGTAAATGAAATGTTTGAAGAACTGAGAAAAATCGGTACCACAGACATATATACATATGATTATGAACTAACGTCACTCTACATTCCAAGGTTGTGTTTATATGTATGTCTTTCAAAGGATCACATTTGGCCTAATCCTTTTAGAATATGCATTCCCAATTGGGGAGATGCTGCCCCTATGGGGGCAAAAATTGGTTTTGGAGATGGGGTGAAAAGGTCTTAGTTATTGCAATGGGGTGTGACCCTCCAAAGGGCCACAGGGCATAAAGAGAGAATAAGTATATTTCTTGTATTAAAATTTCATTGGGGGTACATGAAAAAATACAGTGATCCCTCTGTATCCATAGAAGATTGGTTCCAGGACCCCCTCGGACACCAAAATCCTCAGATGCTCAAGTCTCTGATATAAAATGGCCATTTGCATATAACCTGTTCACATCCTCTAATATACATTAAATCATCTCTAGATCACTTATAATATCTAATACAATGCAATGCTATGTTAAGAGTTGTTATACTGAATTGTTTAGGGAATGATGACAAGAAAAAGTCTGTATATGTTCAGTGCAAATGGAACCATTCATTTTTTTCTGAATATTTTTGATTGAAGATTGGTTAAATCCATGGATGCAGAACCCACGGATACAGAGGGCTGACTGTATCTTAAAAATTCCTTGGTGGTGGGGGGGGGTGATATTGAAAAACAAGGTTGAGGAACACTTAGAGGAATGATATTTTTGCTAGGCTTATGCATATATTAGCCTGGGAAGCACCCTCATAGTTTAAGCCACTCATTTTATGGATAGGGAAACAGTCCCAGGGGTGGGGGGCATAACTTGGCTATTAATTGGCACTATGGTCATGTAATTTTCTGTCTGGACATCAGCTACTCCTAGGGAAGAAGGGGTTTAGGCTAGGCGATCTTTACAGATCTCTCCAGCGATTGGGTTGTGAATGAAAAGTCACTTTCAGAAATCAGGATCTAAGAACAATTTCCAAATGGGAGAGCCAGTGGAGCCAGATGACCTAAGGAAATTGTCTTGTAAGGCAAAAGAGAAAGTACCTAGTTTTCATATATGTACACAGGTTTTCACAAAATCCGCTTGAATTTGATTGAAACCGATATTTCTCCACAGTAGCTTACAGAAAGAAAACCACAGAATTCCTGCAGCTCATAAAAGCTGGAGAACATTTATTGTAAAAAGTCATTTACAATAAAAGATTCTGCAGGACCTCTAACCAATCATTTTATAGTTGTACTTAATCCTTTGCTAGAGACAGCTACTCTGCCATTTTGAGAATTGAAACTTTCACAGTTGCATAGAAAATATTTTGATAAAAGGTATACAAGAAAATTAAAACAGCTTAATCTGCATTATATTCCTTCTTTTACATAAAATACCATATTAGTGGAATTCTTACATCCTGCTATCAAAAATTGAAAATGTTAAATCCTGTTATAAAATACTCACTATAAAAGTGTCATATATAATATTCATTACACATAAAAAAGAAATCAGTATGTCTAAGTCAGTTTAATCATGACCATTATCAGGGCTAAAACCTTTGCAATCAAATTTTACCAAACTAAAATATTTAGTAGTACTATATTTTTTGGCTTTTTGACATACTATTTCAAACTATCATTTACAATGAAAGTGATGGGATTATTGTCAACAGTCATACTACAGCTTCTCATCTTTCATGACAATAGCATCAATTTGTTAATCTTCTCCTGAGAGTGAAATTGATGTGCTCACAAAGAGTTCTAAAGCAAAAATGTATGTGTTCATTGTCCATGAGACTTCTAAAAAGCAGCCCTTAGTTGCAAGTACTATCTATAGGACACTACAATGAGCAGATAGTTTAGTAAATTTCATGAATAGAAACTAGTTGAGGCAATGATTTGGATTCAGGTCCACCAAAAAGATAGCAATAACAGCAACAACAATGCCACAAACCACATATGATACCCTGCCTGCATTTTTCTCTTCTCAACTAGCCTTGGTGTCATGATGATAGAACCTTAAGCCGGTAACTTCATTGTTAAGACCAATTCATACATTGTCTTCTGTATCAGGGTTTCTTAGCCTGGGCACTGCTGACATTTTGGGCCAGCTCATTCTCTATTGTGGGAGCTATTTTGGGCACTGCAGAAGTTTATAAGCATTTCTGGCCTCTGTTCACCAGATGCCCCCTCTCCCCAGGGGTGACAACTGAAAGTGTCTCCAGACATTGCCAAATGTTCCCTGTGGGAAGGGGGCAAAACTACCCCCCAGTTTCAAACCACTCTTTTATATGAAGGAGAAAACAGAGAGTATTATCTTGACGAGTCATCTTCCTGTTTCAGTTCGAGAAATTTGGCAAAGCTGTGAATTATGCTGATGCCGCCCTCTCCTTCACTGAATGTGGCAATGCCATGGAACGCGACCCTCTGGAAGCAAAGTCCCCATATACCATGTACTCTGAGACTGTGGAGCTCCTCAGGTGAATGGCCTTTCTGCAATCATCTTCCTACACTCATTTCAGCTAGAATTAGAAGCTATGTTTTAAAAAATGTATCATTTCCACTTATTAATAATTTGTCCAAGCCATCCTCTTAGAAGTCATCATAATTAGTTCTTGCCATTTTATTAATATCATGGAAAATTTATAATTGATGGATGCTGACTTTATAAATTATCCCCTCCAGATGTTATAATGTGAGTGTTATAATTTTCAATATTCGTAACATTAAAATGGAAATGTAGTGGGTAGAAATAAGTATAATCATTTTACCGTTTAGCATTGACTTGTCTTTTCAAAGGTGCAGTTTTATAATTCAAAAAAATGGTGCTCTCAGGATTTCTATTACAAACCATGTTTTCTAAGAATTTTTATCTTGGTTATTAAAAAGGGAGGGGCACTGTTCCAACTCAGAGTTGGTGTTTAAGGCTGCAGGTGTGGAGTAGACTTTCCATGCATCTGGAATTAGGGAAATAGATGAGGTGGTAAGTAGGGACTGGCGGTACAGATGAGAGGATGAGAATAAGAGAGGGGATATTAACTGCACACATTATTGGTTTCATTTACATTTTAAATGAAATTTTCTGGCTGTTGGTCTTGGTGGTGTAGAAATTCTGTGTTATCAAAAAATTCATAGAAGAAGAGGAAGAAGAGGTAGAAGAAGAAATAATCCATTCTGGTGTTATCCAGTGATTTGCAGATATTTGTACAATAATTTAATCCACCCCTGAATAGTGGATAAGCACCATCGTTCACTAGATGGACTAAATAATCACTTTTGATTGATTGAGTAAGCAGTTTTTTACCTGAAAAGTCCTTATGTCCAGTCCCATCTGGCTTGATTAATCAATAATGCCAGGACTGGTTTATACTATCTATCTTGCTTGTACCTGCATTAACTGTTACAAATCTGAGGATATTTGTACCTAAATCTTCAGACAAACACTGGACAGATTTAGTGTGCATATTTTCCCAGTGACACATTCCAAAAGATAAAAAGAACTATTTTTTTAAAGCAACTCTGCTCACATAGAATCAGAAGTTTAGTTAGAGCCACAAAAGTAGGGTGATTATAAGGGCAGCTCTAGCCTTGCCTGCTGAGCCAATCAGCCATCTTTCTCTTTGCACTGCTCTGAAATGTAGGCACTGAGAAAAGTGTCAAGTATTTCTCCTTGACTTATTTTATATACTGTGAAAAGCACCACCACCATTCTGTAGCTTTCAAGGAGAAATTGATTGCCCAGTGTCTAGTCAAACTACCTGTGATTTTCAAAGATACACAAGATGAACATACTGGCAAAAATCATAAGGATTCAAAACTGAAGGGAAACATTAGTGAACAAACACAGGGACAATTCATGCTCTCTATTCATTCAAAAATGCAAATTAAAACAAGGCACTTTTTAAATTAACAAGAAAACGTAACAATGATAATATCTAGCACTAAAAACTACAGCAAAAAAAGGCCTAGCAGTGAACCAGACCTCTCCTATGCAGCTGATGGGAATGGAAATTGATTATTGTAAATTGAGGGCAATTTGGCATTGTGTAGGGAAAGCCATACAAATGAGTATTCATATCTTTTGATCCAGTACTTTAACTGTGGAAATCTGAGTTTTCTCTCCTGAAGAAAACAATTGTAAAGACTAGAACAAGTAATCGGTATGATGTTCAATTTGACATTATATGTAATAGCACACAATTGGAAGCACACCAAATAATAATAGAACAGTAATTACATAGTAGGACACTCAACAGAATACTTTGCAGTGATTGAAATACAACAATGACAGAGACTATGCAGCCGCACAAAATATATTTATTATATGATGTTAAAATAAAATCGAGCTGCAGAATAACATGCACACTACAATTATGATCATGAAAAGTTTGTATATGCATCTGAACCAAACTGGAAGGGAAATGAAATCATAGCTGTAATAAGTGAGTGAGATTATGGGTGATTTCCCTCTCTGCATATTCTTCTTTCTTATTTTCTTTTAACAAGACACATGCTGTCTTAAAAATATGAAAGTAAAATACAAATTTCATTTTATGGTAAAAGTGCAACGTGAATCATTAAGTAATTTTCTTTTAATTATTCACGAAAAAGTTATTTAGGGAAAAAACATGATTTATGTTTTATTATATGCTATTTTACTTCCCATAGAAGTTTATTTCAATGAAATCTGAAAGTCAATGGAGAATTTACGAGCATTCACTTTAAAGTCAGTGTTTTTAAACTTTATTTTGAGGTAATTGTAGTTGCACATGCAGTTGTAAGAACTAATACAGAGAGTTCCTGTGTATTCTTCACCCAGTCTCCCCCAATGGGAACATCTTGCTTAACTATATTACAGTATCACAGCCTGAACATTGACATTGAAACACTCCAAAGACTTCATTCAGATTTCACCAGTTTTGTTTTGTTTCCAACTTCACCATTTTTGCATGTACCCATTTATGTCTTCTCTATGTTTTACTTTTTTTATACTTTCTGTAAATTACATGTGTGTATAATATTTTTTTAATGAGAGGAATTTCAGTTGGGAATAAAATGAGTTAAAGCAACTAGGTCTTCTGGTCCATTTAAGCAATTGAAACTCCACTATCAAGTCACTTCAAATGTGGTTGCAATTAGAGGGTGAGTGTAATGTGAACATAGTTTTTAGTAGTGCAATATCATGTTGAAGAAATTTTTATTACTCTCTCCCCGACAGTATGCTGGCTACAGTGAGAGAGCCCCATTTTCTTCATTCAAGTAATTATAGTTGCTCTGAGCTCTGGGAATCTGCAATAGAAATGTATTTGTGAAAACAACTGGGGCATCACAATGACTTGACATTTCAGTGATCCAACTGTCAAAGAAAGCTAGATTTATTACATAATAAAAAGTCCTTTGCTTAATATTGCAACAAAGGAAGGGACCCACGTTAAATGTACAAGTGCCTTTCCTGGAAAATGTTCACTCAACGGAACTAGAGCAATAACCAGGAGAGCAAGGCGACTAGAATGCTGAGGAGGCCGAGTCTCAGGGGGTGAACCTGGGCTCCCCAGTGTTCTGCGGGGGAAGGTTGCTGAAAGCGAGGAGTCAGGCATGCCAGCTCAGTGGCCCTGCAGGCTTTCTGTCGCCTTCTTATAAATGAGAACTTTCAACTTCCTTCTGCCACACTGAACTCCATTACTTATTCTACTACAAGTACCTGTGAAATTGCATTAAAGCTCAGACAATGATTTTATGCAATGAATTGATTTTCAAGAGTCTAAATGCTCTGAATGGAATGTACTTGGCTAGAAGAAAAAAAAATGGGAACTACTCAACCTTTTATCACCCCAGTGCAGAACAGTAACAATTAAGGAGAATAGAAAGACAAAATATACAAGCATCATAAATTAAGGGTGCTTAGACCTTAAAATGCTGTGAAATCGACCTTCCTTTAAAAAAAAAAAAACCAAACCACTTTCAATAGGAATATATTCAAAACCTGAGCCATTAGAAAAGACCTTTTAGCTGTGTGATTGAGGTCTCCCTATGCTCATGTCAGACATAGTTATATATTATTTACCTAATGTGTCATAAACTGAACTGAAACTGACATTCTTGTCCACCTCTCATTGAAAACCAGTCATAGTATTTAGCTACAGTGTTCCTAGAAACAGTATTTTACCAGCATTTAGACACACACACACACACACACACACACACACACACACACACTCACGGTAATTCCACAGCATTGTCCTAAGGCTCATGATTTCACTGCTTTCTCCAGAGTTCAACTCTGTATTTCACATGAGTCCTCTTATGACATTTTTATCCTCATTTTGTGTATGTTTTCGGGGAAGCATGCTTTTGCCCACATGTACCAGTCAGTCCTCTTGCCCAGAACAAATGTGGGAATAACTCATTCAGGCAATCAGAATACCAGTGACTTTAGGCATTTCTGAAGGGTAATACAGATTCCACTTTAGCTTTTCTTTTCTCTTCAAAGGTATGCAATGAGGCTGAAGAACTTTGCAAGTCCCTTGGCTTCGGATGGGGACAAAAAGCTAGCAGTACTATGGTGAGTCCCATGGAGGCCACAAGGAAATTGCTGAAATGTCATGGAAGGATTTGAAAACTCTAGATCAACTTAAGCTGCTTACCCCAGATCATTACTCTTGTTTTCCATTAAACTATTAAAGGATAACTAATGGATTTCTTCAGTCACTGACTAAACATTTACTCTCCTAATTTATACCCTTATCAAAATGGGATTTTAACGCTTGCCCCTTCCCTCTTTAGAATTTCTTTATTTACTTATGTTTCTCAATCTAACCATAGGAAAGTAACTGCAAATTGTGAATCAGCAGTCTTCTTAACAGTTTATAAAGTTTCACTAAGCACTGGCATTAACAGAAGCCTTTCCTCATCACCACAGCTACCGATGTTTATCACTCCTCTATTTGAGAATGTTTAAGCTGAAGAAGGACCATGCTATGAAGTACTCCAGATCACTGATGGAATATTTTAAGGTAATGCTTATTTTGTATAATTTATAGGTACAGGATGATAAAATCACTAATAAGACACGACATGCAGGTTATCGAATGTCAAATGCTGCCAAAGGCTTAACCTCTCTCCTCCCTGCTGGCCATGGCCGTCCTACCCCTCCTTAAGGGCTCAGCAAGGAGTTTATGGCTGATTTGGTTCCAGGGAGAGAAGGCACGATGGTGCAATCCCCTGACTTTTTTCCAGACTCACCAAATGACCCTTGGCAGTCTCCTGGTTGCAGTGAGGAGTATGTCACCTTTTTGCTGCTCTGTGAGGTGGGCACAGCTTGTGGCTATAGGTTTGGCCAGTCTTTTGTTAAATGATAGGTCAGCCCAGGAATCTCTCAGAAGTGAGAGAAGTCACTGTGGCCACCCTGGCTCTATGTGCACGTCCACAACCCTGGAAGGCCTTTGTCCATGGGGAGTCTTGGAGTGCAGTAGTTGTAATTAAAAACAACTGATTGCTTTGGTTACCAAAACAAACAAACAAAGCCATATCGTAGGGAGCTGGGGCTTTTAACTTGTAAGCACACAAAATATAGGCAATCTCAAAATGCAATGCCAAAATTTGAGAATGAGCCCAGGTAAAAATTGCAAACAGCAACTTCATACTAGGCCTGGTCACTGTACCCTCCAACAACAGTCATGATTTAGAGTTGGGGAGACTCAATGCTCCTTCTGTTGGGGAGGTCTAAAAAGAAAAGGACATGATTTTTTTTCTTTTTTGCCAAGTGCGTGAGACCTCTTGGCTAAATCATACCAAAGTAGTTGTTTGAAATGAGCGAAAGTATGGCCTTATGTGAAACATGCAGTGAGTGGAAGTGCACAGCTTTATGACGACACTGTGGCACAGTTGGGAAAAAGAGCATGTTCCCCAGCTATTATGTGGTGTGGCCATAATGCCATAAGGCTAGTATTGATGTGGGTAAAAGGGAGTCATATACAACAGGCCCTCTTCTCTTCATATGCCTACACTCTTAACTTCTGCTTTAGAAAGTTCTTTATTGAACTTCAGTGGGCATCAGAATCCCCCAGAGGGCTTGTGAAACAAGAATGCCGTGCCCCAGCTCCCAGATATCTGATTCTGTAGGTCTGAGGCATGGCCCAAGAATTTGTATTGCTAATAAGTTCCCTGGTGATGCTTCTGCTGCTGTTCTTGTGATCACACTTTGAGACCCACTGATGTAATATTTGCCCTCTTTGGCCTACCCTCTATAGTTTACAGGGTATTGTAAAATTCCAAACAAATACTAAATAATTCATTCATCCAGGAGTATGTTGAGCCTTCTTGAGATTAAAAACTGGAGTCTGCAGAATGCACCTTAGGTGTGGGTCTACAAAGGTCCAGAGAAGTATGCCGTTCTCACTGGACTCCCGAAAATGCTGACTCTTTCCCTGACCCTCCTTTTGCAAAGGGGGCTGGGCTAGCAGCAAAGAGGCAGAAGATGAGCATCATTGGGGATGTAACTTCCGAGAGCAGGTCTGAGTCAGGCACAGTGCCATGAGTGTGAGTTGTGGCCATCTGTGCTGCTTGACCTTCCACCTGGCTAGGCCATTACAATGAGCCTGATACCTGTCCTGTAGTGGTAATGCTGAATGTCAGTTTTCCCTCTGATCCACAAGTGTGTGGTCTTGAAAATACAAGGAAGCCCATCCTTTAAACCAGCCCACTTCCATCAGAGGAACAAAGGCATATTTAGTATTTGATTGCAATGCAGCCCTGGACCAGTCACTTTGTTAAATAGGGAAGCTCTTTAGCCATGAGGGTTTGCATGTAAATAGAGCAAATCAAGGTGATTCCTGAAAACAAACAAACAAACGAAAATACTGCTTGGCTCTGACACATTCTTGGATTATTAGAAATGACAGCTCACTCTGCATCCCAGGGAAAAAGTTTGCAACTGGAGCTAAAGGTGAAAAGCTTACATGCACTCTGAAGAGCTTGTTTTGCAGAATAAATTTCAGATGAGGATAATTAAACCACTTCTTGGAGAACCGAGTCTGATTTCACTGGGCCTTTTAGTATATAAGATCTTTCATCAAGTGACTTTCATGGTCCTGATTGGAGCCCACTAATTATCCTAACCAGCTATTTTCATCGAGTATGCGTCGTGGTGTGCTGACGTGCACATACATCCCAGCTCTGCATCCCGAAATGCTGCAATCAATATTAATGTACTCTAAATCACACTTCCATCTGTTTCTGAATTAATAAAACACAAAATAGATGTCCTTATTTCCCTTTCTCTTCTCTCTCTCTTTTAGCAAAATGCTTCAAAAGTCGCACAGATACCCTCTCCATGGGTAGGCAATGGAAAGTAAGTATTTTCTGAAAATTGCTTTTTCGTGAAGATGAGTGATTCAATAGACCCCAAATATTTTGCATTGACAAGTCAGGAGTGAAGGTCAGTTCTAGAACTACAGTCATTTTTGTGCATACAAAATTCCAGCCAGGCTTCGGCTAATGGCAAGACAGAAAAGTTTAAAAAGATGTGGTTCAGAGTTATTTAACTATTTGATCTTTAAGCCAAATTATAGCCATAAAAATATCTGCTAATAAGATGGCAAGCACCATGCCATTTTAGGGAGGCAGGACAAAGTTAACTCCACTGCAGTGATTTTTCAATGATTCACTCAATAATGAAAGACCAATGAAATATTCATTGATATATGGTAAGTGCTGTTTAATAAAACCAAAGGCATAATAGTGCTGAAAATGTGAAGGCACTTGCTCAGCCAATTATCCAAGCCTTCATGATAATTTTTATATTAATACTAAAATGCCCTAGCCTAAGATAGAAAAGCATCCACTATAATGCTGATTGGAGGCTCAGGGAACTCACCTGCGCCTGAGGCCTTATTTAGAGTTCTATCTGTTTGAGACAGCTCAGTCTTAATAGCAGTGGAGTAGGGGCCCAAAAACCGTTGACGTGGTGCTGAAGCTGCCCTTGGCTTACAGGGTAAGCTAAGAGGGCTCCTTCCTCTATCTGGGCTTGTTCTTTATCGCTAAAATGAAGGGGTTGGACCCAATGCCCTCGAAGTCCCACTGAAGAGATGTCTCTTATAGAGAGTGAGTTCGAATCCCAGTTCTGTGTCAGCTGTGAAGTTAGCTAACTTGCCTGAGCATCAGTTTCTCCTCTGATTCCCAAATACCCCTCACCAGCCCAAGCCCACACCCCTCAGTGATGGGAAGGGAAACTAGATGACTGTGGACATAGACCGCTTTATAACTCCAAGCTGCTTTTTCAGTTTTTCATCATTTCAAAATTCCTGCATCTCTGATCAAAATAATTTCTTCAAGAATAAAACAGTCTCTACTGCCACTTTATAAATATCTAGAAAACGTACTCCAAAAGCAACGGGACAATGAACTCTACTTTGAAATCATAAAAACATTCAGTGCGAGGGAACAGATCCATTGAAAACTACACATTAACTCAATTACTTCACTGAAAGGAAGCACTGTTTAAAATGTTGAATTAGGTCTTACTCTTATATTGACGAACAAAAGGGAAAGAGTGCTTCTCTCTTAAGAGAAAAAATAAGTTCAGAAAATAAAAATAACCGGAGAAAGGCCCAGCTCTGTTTTCCCTGAGCACAGAGTAAAGTAAGGGCAAGGGCAGGTAAGCAGCTATTAAAGAATCACTGGGGAAAAAAGCGTTTTTTTAAAAAAAATTCTGAAACGCAAGAACTCAAACACAACCTAAGCTTGGGAAGTTGCATGAAAAGCCTCCTGAAATGATTCTTAAGCAGATTTTGCATGAAGAAAGCACATTCCCTTTGGTAGGCCACAGAGCTTTTGACTGAGACAACTCAAAACAGTCACTCAGGGGTTATGTCTCGTTCATTCAGCAAATGCTTTGCGTGCATCTGCAGCACGATGGGCTGGGGACAGAAAGCTGAATTTGATATGGTCCCTGCACTCCAGAAGCACACAGTCCAGTGGAAGGAGGTGACAGGTATGAACAAGGTGCTGTGGAAGCCTAGGAGAAGGAGCTTGGGCCTCCCTGCGTGACCAGGAAGGGCTTCTTGTCTGCAAGCAAGATTATGGCCTTGTTTCTCTGTGAATGAGGGTGGTGTCCTCCATGGAGGGCTCTCACAGCACCTTCCAGGAGCAGCACCCTCTGACTTCAAACCCTCCTAGGCTGGCTAGCAACTGGGGAAGTCAGCTGCCCAGAGGTGGTTAAGGGCTCTGCAGGAAATTATATGGAGAGATGAGCAGAGGGTTAAGAACAGACATTCAGGAACTGCTTCCATGGAAGCTGGAGAAAGAAAGTGCAAAGAAGCAATTGGAAGGAGAAGCAGAAAAATCTGCTGAGTTTACAGCAGGGGCCAGGAAACTTTTTATTTAAAGCACCAGACACTATATATTTTGGGCTTTGTGCTAAGAGGTGAAACCAAGGCTACTATGTAGAAAAATATGAGAGAAAACAAATTTTCACAAAATTTTTACTGATAAGATTCAAAATATAATAACAATTACGTATAATTTTTGAAATACAAGTCTATTGGTGAGAAGAATGTAAATCTTTTTCATAACATTTTGCTTAATTGGGGTTCAAAGTTAGTGTTCCCTCTCAACAAATCGATTGCAAATGTTCATCTTTCGCAAACTATTCAGAGCTTACAGGCCATACAGAAACACAAGATGGGCCAGATTTGCTGACTCTTGACACAGGGTTCTGGAATCCACATTGTGGAGAGTTTAAAAAGGCTGAGCAACAATTTCGAATGTCACAGAGAGATAATAAAAAGAAAGAAGCTGGGCAAACATGGATGGCAGGACTTTGAGGTGACATGGTGGAATGGAAAGAGAATGAAGAGAACGGGCTTTGGAGGAAAATGGACCTGCTATTAGATCCTGGCTTTTTGGCTCTCTGGGCTCTGTGGCCCTCAGGACGGAGCTGAACTTCTCTGAGGCCAGAAACAGTGGCAGCAGAACTTTCCCTGCAGAGTTATGGTGAGGCTTGGACAGAATATTGGTGAAGCCCTGAACTATGCTTGGCACATAGAGACTGTGCGACAAATGATGGCTGCTGCAGCTACTGTTGCCATGATTACTGTTGTAATTGTTACCTATTTAAGTTAGAAAAGATAATGATCCTACCTCTAGAATTCCCACAGCACTTGGTTAGCACCACAGTTTTGGCACTTACTCCAGATTGCCAGAAAAGAATGTAATTTGCTCCTCTATTATACTCTTTGCTCTTTTGCAATAAGTAGCCATCCATCCTATCATTCCCCAAATATTTATTGAGTGCCTACCTTGTGTGAGACACTCTGCCAGGCCTTTTGTAGACATATCCCCTATCCTCATGCTATATATGCTCTTCTCCTTCTACCTTCCAGAGCACTTTATATGTAGTAGATACTAAACAAAGAATAGAAGCAAGTCATTCATTTATTCAACTGGTGTTCATTGAGAACATATACGCCAGACACTGTTCTAGATACTGAAGTATGGCACAGAGTGAAATAGACAAAAAAAAAAAAAAAAAAAAAAAAAAACAAAAAAAACTGCCCTCATCAAGGTCACATTCTGTTGAAGGAGAAAGATAACAACAAACATGTGGCATACTAGGTTGTGGGAAGTGTCATCGAGAAAACTGAAACAAGGAAGGCAGGCAGAAAGGGCTGCTGAGGATAGGGGAGGGAGCAGTGGTACCATGCTGAATCTTGAGTAGGGATTTTAGAGAAGGATGATGGTAGAGAAAGCCATGGCAATAGTGGAGGAGTTTCTTCCAAGCAGAGGGATGGCAGCTGCCTCTGAAGCAGGAGGGAGCATGCCTGACAAGTTCAAGGAACAGCATGGCAGGGTGTGGCTTAGAGGTGAGAGGATGGTGGGTTGGACCAGGGTGGTAGTGGCGGAAGTGGTGGGAAGCATGTGCTTCTGTGTGCATGCTCATTTGCATGTGCCATGGAAATGTGGAGAAAAGGGTGAGATCTGCAAGCAGATACACACAAAGAACAGTAAGGGAAACCCCACGCAGTGATGAGAGCTAAGTCAGAGTTGGAGAGCACACTGAAGTGAGTGGGCCCTGCATCAGCCCTCTCTTAGCCACAGTCACAACTTCTTAGGCAGGTTTTCATTTAATGAGCACAAGGTAGTGTGCAGACATGTGCATCAGAATATGTCAGACCTTAGAGCCTGGTGTGAGAACAGTAACAATTGAAAACAGACACTTATCCTAGCTGTTCTTGCCTCCACCACTGAGTATTTAAAATAAATAAATTAGAGAATAGTAGGGAGAAAAGTCCCCAATAACACTTCAGTGTAATAAAGTAAAAAGGGCTTTTCAAGATGTATGTGGTAAAGAGAGATGATTTGGTTTCTCCTGTGACTCCTGGACATGATTGGAAATCATTGAATCCAACCTTTTCTTGCAGTCAAGAAAAGTAAGGCCGAGCAAGGAGAAGGGATATGCTCAGGGGCACACAGCAATTTTATGGCAGGGCCAGGGCTAGAGTCCACATCTCCTGGGATTCCAGCACCTCTTTCCCTGCACCATGTGGTCTCTCTTTCCCTTTTGTTTTCTTTTTTTCTGTCTTTTTTTTGGGAGATGGAGTCTCACTCTGTCACCCAGGCTGGAGTGCAGTGTCTTGGCTCACTGCAACCTCTGCCTCCTCAGATCAAGTGATTCTCCTGCTTCAGCCTCCCAAGTAGCTGGGACTACAGGCGTGTGCCACCAAGCCCAGCTAATTTTTGTATTTTTAGTAGAGACGGGGTTTCACCATGTTGGCCAGGCTGGTTTTCGAACTCCTGACCTCAGGTGATCCGACCCCCTTGGCCTCCCAAAGTACTGCGATTACAGGCATGAGCCCCTGTGCCTGGCCTTTTTTTTTTTTTTTTTTTTTTATGATACAGCCTTGCTCTGACTCCCAGGCTGGAGCACAGTTGTGCGATCATGGCTCACTGCAGCCTCAGTCTCCTGGGCTCAAGCGATCCTCTCGCTTCAGCCTCCCGAGTAGCTGCAACTACAGGCACACGTCACATGCCTTTCTAACTTCTTTCAACATTTGTGGCACATGACAACTTCGTCATTTTCTCTAAGAATTACAAATGAGAAAGTCTTTCTTTCTTGCCATAAATTGACATTTAAGAGTTAATGACTAACACTGGGGAAAAAGACTAGGAAATAGCTTTTGCAACCTACCACAACAAAGAAACCCAGCTTTCACTGCCTTTTTGTCATTTCACTGTCTTCTGTGCCTAGACCCCTTAGCTTGGACATCTCCTCATCCCACTCCTACCTTAAGAATAAATCTTTCTATCAAGAAGTGACGAAGTAGCTCAGAAATTATAAACATAGCAGAAACACTCTCGAACCCATTCACACCAGACAAGCACAGAGCAAGTGTGAGGATGAACTTGCTCCCTCAGACCAGACCAGAACATACCAGAAAATACACGGTTTGCAGAAATGGTCCAACTCTGTCCTATAGCTGTAGGCACAGCCTGTGTGAGTCTCAAGAGCATTGCAGTTGTAATTGTTCCCAGATCTAGTCAGCAGCATTTCAGCATTTTGGTATGCTACAATTGCTGTTTCCCCAAATCATCTGTATGTGCTGCCCGTCAGGGTGCACATCTGTTCTGGGAGCCACACTGGAAAACTAGAGTTGCCAACAATAGCAACTGGTAAGGGGGTGGGGGGTGGGGCAGAAGACAGAGTTCCTTGATTGTGTGATAAGGTGTGTTCAGAGGAATAATGAAGAGATTCTTTCAAACATGCAGACTCATGGAGTCCTAAAGACATCTTCCCTCCATTTCATTTACTCACTCATTATGTTCTGTCCTGAAAAATTGATGCGTTTGCCTGGGCAGATGTTCATAGTGTGACTGGAGGAGGATAGAGAACCAGAGCGGCACACAGACCTTGCTTTAGTGACTGTTCCTGGGCAAGCCTTCGGGTTCCTTAGGTAGCCAGATCTAACCCTGGGCCCTGGAAGAAAAACGACCCCCATGCTGTATACAGCCAGCAGGTGACTCCTTGTTGCGAATATTAAAGAATATAATGAAAATGTGTGTCTAAACACTGGTACTCTCTGAAGTGGAAACTCTGAAGACTTCTTTTTATAAATCAGCATGCAGGTAAATAGTCAGCAATTAACAGCCCATCTCTGTAGCATGTCTTAAAGAATCCTAAAAGAGAGAGAATACTACTTTTCCCAGCTTCCCAAATACTGCTCCTTGGGGGGCTGTAAGAATTGCACTTTGCTTATTGTGGTAACAGTATTTGGAGCAAACTGACATTGTGGTTTCCACAAAACACTTTGATGATAGACCAATATTGGACATCAAGTGTTTTCTAACTGCTGATAGCTGTTCCGGCAGCAGGTAGAGAAATCATCATAGCTCTGAGCTGTTTCTTTCTCTGAAACATCACAACACTTGTTATATGTATTCAAAGGAAGAGCTATATTTGTGGGTAGAATTAATGCCAGAGAAATATCCACCCAGCCCTCTCTGGTATTTGAAGACAAAAGCAGTGGTGTGCATGGAGCCCTCGGTGGTGGTCAAAGGCAGTGGAGACTTTGGTGTTTAATGTTAGAAAAGAAGAAGAGTGGGCCTCATTCTATAGTCTGGCACTGTAGCTCTGGGTGGCTTGGTCAGATGAGGCAGGTATGGGGTGGTAATAATCTCTGTATCCACTAGAGCCCCTGGAAAAAGCTATTGTGTTGACAAAAGCTATTGCATTGACAAAAGCTGTAGCTGTACTGTGAGAAGAGTCAGTGGGATGTCAGAACAAGCTCCACTCTGATGGGGCTTCACATGTGTACGCTATGCTAAACTTCACTCCAGCAAATGGCATTCTGATGAGATCCCAGCGTGATGGGGAAGGCCTAGAACCCCACTGTCACTCTTTCCTACCAGCCTAACAAGGCTTGTCTCTTTCCATTCCCCAGGAACACTCCATCCCCAGTGTCTCTCAACAACGTCTCCCCCATCAACGCAATGGGGAACTGTAACAATGGCCCAGTCACCATTCCCCAGCGCATTCACCACATGGCTGCCAGCCACGTCAACATCACTAGCAATGTGTTACGGGGCTATGAACACTGGGATATGGCCGACAAACTGACAAGAGAAAACAAAGGTATGCTCATCTGTTCTACCCATATAGCTCACAGACCATGATGGAGTTAACTTCACTTTGAAGGACTTGAGTTGTACTTGGTGGCCTTATAGCTTTCTGTCTCTCTGATTTCCAGAACTTAGATAAGGGAAGACAGAGTTCGCTCAGGGCTGACACAGTGACCTATTATTCCTGAGAGCATAAAAAAGCCCTGGAATTTTGTCCTCCTTTAAAGCTTAAACTAATTTGAACTGTGATGTGTTTTGAATTTCACTCACTGACAAAGATCAACACAGAGAAACAGAGGCAAAGACAAAAATAATGGTTTACAATTAATTATGATCCTGTTGGCTCCTGTTATTATTATTATTTTTTTTTTTGAGAGGTGAGGTTGAACTAAGGCCTTCAACCTTCAATATAATTATTAGCTCCAGTTGAGTACACGATAACGCAGCTTGCATTTGGAAGCAAGGGCCAAAGTTCAGCTAGTACTTTTCACACACCGATGGCTGGGATGAAGAATCAGGGTGCTGTTCATGATGACACTTGAACTTTGCTACAAAACAAATGCAAAGAGGACCCTGCTTTACCAGAGTGAATCCGTGGTCTTTGGTGACTCATGCTGACATCTGTGACCTTAGCTGTCATTGAGGATCACAACAAAGCCTCACTACCCTAATGAAGGTGGGAAGTAAAATTAAACTGCACATTTGTCCCAGCCATTCATTTGACTTGGCTGATTCTGGCCCAGCAGTCACAGACTGCTCCACACCAGTCAAGGTGGGGACAAATGTGGGCTACCCATTACTACTGTATCGCTGAGCATGTGGGGAAACCATCTCATTGGAATAGGAAGGATGCAGATTTTGCAACCCAGTCATTTAAGTTTGAATCCTACCTGGGTCATGCATTACCTGGGCAACCTAGGCAAGTTAATTAAATCTGTGAGCTGCTTCCTAGCTTCTGTCTCTATAATGGACATAACGGTGATGATGATGGTGAAACGTCCCAGATGGATGATAGAGATGGGTTGAATTAAATAATGGGTGTAAAGCACCTAGTATAAAATTCTGAGTTCAAGGTAGAAATTCTACAAAGATTTATTATCTTTCCTTACTCCATAATATTATGTATCTATATAACTCAAAGATTTTGTGGCTCACAAAGCACATTCCATAA
Source organism: Pan troglodytes (assembly GCF_028858775.2). Lineage (NCBI taxonomy): Eukaryota > Metazoa > Chordata > Mammalia > Primates > Hominidae > Pan > Pan troglodytes. The sequence goes on from NC_072421.2 coordinate 146,373,519, forward strand.
TTTGAGACCTCACCCCTCAATGCAGCTATAAATTTACACTGACTCCTGGGAATATCTGCATGTATTGGTTCCACAGGTTTGTGCAGCAATTTCTATGTGCCAGGAACTGCACTATTGCTTTATCATTTGTTGTCTCATTTGCCCTTATTTCATACATGAGGAAACTGAGGCTCTATGAGATTAAGAAACTCACCCATGTTATCACAGCTCTTGCTTGTTAGAAGCAGGAATCTAGAAGTGTCTGATTCCAGAGTCTCATTTCTTAATCAATAGGCTACACTGCCCATCTAGAGAGCAAGATTAATGACAGGTCCTCAGAGACATTTGGTGAGATCCCGAACCAGTTATCTGAGCAATGGATAATTATTAAATTGTCTACTTTTCTACACCTCTGGAAACTCAGAGACAACTGGCCTATACAACCAGACTCATCCAGGGGTTCTAGAATTGCAAGTGAAGATAGACACATCTTAAGATTTGCCTAGCATGTCTGCCTCTGCTATTTCTCTCTTATTTTGTATTAGTAACTGGAGGGCAGTTCAATATTTATGGATTTCCTTTATCATTGCATCCATTTTCAAAATCTGTTAAAAGTATTTCCTTCTAAATTAACTAACTTCAGGACTTTCCAGGAGCAATGTGATGGCTGTGCTGATGTTAGGGTGAAATGGTGTTAATCTTGTCATTAGCACAGTGTGTCAAAGAGTTGCTAAATTCCCTGTGTCATCTTGAATGAAAACAACTCCGTCACTCCACCAGCAGAGAGAAAATGTGTCCTGTTAATGCTGTCATTGGGGTTTTCAGTGGACTGGGGAGAAGACTAGTGTGAAATCTTCTGCTCAAAGCCTGGAGTTTCATACTTTGTCATTTCTGATCTACTTAGCTTTGGGGATTCTATTCACATCTACCTTGTCTACATAGAAAAGAGAGAACTGAAGAGCTTCCCTTTTGGTTGCAGCTCTGCATCTCACTGGAGACAACCACGTATTTGCACGTTTTTTACCCAGTGGAGATGGGTGAAGTTGGTTCTCCCAGTGAAAGGTCTCCACTCCTGCCTCATACTGCCCACCATGCAGCTGCAGATGGCTTATTGTAGAAGGTTCTGGTGCTGAAATGAGCCAATGGCACTTATGCTGCCCTCTGGCCTTTGGTCTAGAAGCTTACCTGCCCAGCTGCTTATACTGCTCATTTGGAGCAGTTATTAAAATGGTGTCTAATTAAGAATGCCACAGAGAGCTTTGTACAGAATACCCAGGGAACATCCTGGCTCATATGAGGCTCACATTCATTCAACAATGACTAGGTCCTTAAATGTTTTCCTTAATACTGTATTACATAGGAAAATATTTTAGATGCCAGAAATAATTTACTCTTTTATCAGCAGAAATTATTTTATTGCATAGTACAGGTTAAAAAGTGTCATATAATCAAATGAGGTTGACACCTAGAGAAGGATCCCATATGTTATATATAACATGAAGAGTAAATGCATTGTTTGATGAAATTCCATCTGCTGAGCAATCAAGCACATGTAACCCATGCATGGAAATCACTTTCCAAGAAGGCAGGAGAGCATCCCACGTTAGGGCAGTCTCCAGTCCTATCCCCTCACCCCACCCCCTGACACGGATTCCTTGCTGCCAGCCAGCACATAGCTGAGGCTGCTTCCTTTGCCAGAGAGCTCTCTCATAACTAAGTGCCAGGCAAATGAATTCGTACATGAAAAGGGAACACCTAGCTAGTTTTTAGAGATCATATAGTTTTTCCCACATAGTACTTCTATCGCCTAAGGCAGACATTCCAAAACTCCAGTCGCGCTAGTTAGTAGTGTAGCCTCAGGGCTGCCCCCTTCCCTAAGTGAACCAAGGGGAAATCAGCTGGGCATTCTTACCATTAATGTCCTAGGTCAGGGGCTGGAAAAGTTGTTAAGTGACAGATACTTGCAGGCCATTTTCCATACCCAGTGAAATTGGTAAGAAGACTTACAGAATCAAATTCCTCCTAGATGTTTATTTAGCTGTGGAGGCTGACGGCTACTATTAATGTCCAGATTCATGGGCCTTGTCTAGACCATGCCAAGAAAACTCAGTAAACTCGGTTCATTTAGACAAAAGGAAAAGAGGATATTTTCAATTCATTAACACATTGAATGACAAACAGCTTGACATTAGATAGACCATGGCTCCCTACAATTTTGTGTAGAAATACCCTTTTCTAAATATAAATGTATAATCTATGAAAACATAAATTTATTATGTACTGCAGAGTTTTTGGAGCTCACTAAAGATTAAAATAATAGGGCTTGATAAACTTGTGGAGTTTTGGTCTCCTAGTAGGCACTCTATAAATGTTTGTTGAATGAATGAATGGACAAATGAATCACATTTCCATTGTCCATGTGGTTGTGGTGTTGTGTGAAAGCAGCTTCTCAATGTGGTGCATATTTTCATGATATCATATAAAGGCCTAACTGAGAACTGCTCTGCTTTTCAGAATTCTTTGGTGATCTGGACACGCTGATGGGGCCTCTGACCCAGCACAGCAGCATGACCAATCTTGTCCGCTACGTTCGCCAAGGACTGTGTTGGCTGCGCATCGATGCCCACTTGTTGTAGTGGGTGTTCTCAGATCTCTAGCATCACGACCCATCACTCTACCTCTACCAGCGCACTGATGGTCACTGGTGGAACTCCACTCATTGGGGAAAGTTCTCTTTGGTTATGTTTGTTTTTATGCTTCTTTTGTTATCTGTAAAAAAAACAGAAGTCATTGTAAGTTGACACTACAACTTAAGGGCAGTGTACGTTTTATTACTTAGTCATTTTTTTCTTTTAGCATTTGATATGCATTTCTCAGATTCCACCATCTTTTTGTGCTTTGTGGAATGACAGTCCCTACAATATTGTTTTAAGCCCACACTACCCAAAACAAAGAATGGGAAGCACTTGTGATAAAGACAGGCTCCTGAGAAATGCAACAAGTGGTCTTACATATACATGAGAACTTAGACACAAGGGACCATCCCCCAAACTCTACTCTTATACCCAGAAAAGAACATATTTCAGAATCTGTCAAACTTTTGTGTATCCCACAGATTCAATCTTCAGGTGAGAATTTTCATTGTCAAAACCCACTGGTTAGATGTTGTAGCAACATCATAAAATCAAGAGTATCAAGAAAATAAATGAGCATAGCAATGCTACTCTTAAAAAGATGCTATGCCACACAACCAGAGGACTTTCTTGTTAGCATCCCTTTCCTGATTCCCTATTTTGTTAATTTTAATGATAAGAAGAAAGGGTGACATTTATTTTGACAAGTTTTAGGCATCAGCTGGCATCAGTGTTTTTCAACTCCATTATTTGAAGTGTAAATCCTCACCTGGGGTTCTCTGTGTGCAAAGCTGTCCTTTTGAGGAACAGTTTGGTTGATGCATGCCTTAGTAGCCAAAATGCTACACTCTAGACTTACAAGTGGGAGTTAAGAGAGGTCTGGAAAGTGTCCAACAAGGAATTCACACCTCTGCCTCCTTTGCAACAACATTTACACAGTTGGTAAGTGGGTCCATAACTGGCAGGATTTTTAAATTGTATTTTGCTCAAATCTATGGGAACAAAAGTCAAGTTATCACTACCTAGAAGTAATAATATACAGTTTTCTTCCTAGTGGCTTGAAAATCTGGACTTCCTCAATTATTATTCACATTTTCTCTCTTATAGGTTTTCTGTTTTCTACTTTCTTTTTTCTCTTATCTGTGTTTCCTTTTCCTTTGTTTGGCTCATTAACTTTTGACTGAATTACAATTACTCCTTTTATTAAAGTCCATATTATTGTGAATCATTTCCATGAAAATTTCTAAGAAAACTCCAAACTCTCTAAATAGTAGCTAACTTTTATTTTTTTAAAATGAGTCGTGGGGTAGTGCTTCACCTTGAGATGCTTTGAAAGAGCCCTAAACATTGGGAACCATTCACCTAATTTGGAGACATTTCTCACTGGTTGTGACTACCCCCTTGTGATCCTTTACATTCATTTTATGTCCCTAAACATCACAATGTAAATATCATTTTTGATGTTCCAGCTCACCAGAAGATTCTTACACTTGGGGTAAAAACTATCCGTGCATTACTTACTGGTAATTACCTGCTGGTATATAATTCCATGTAGCCTTTAATATGCTGGGTTATCAAATTCTGTTCACTGAGTTATGACCAGATAAATAATAGATATGCACATGAAAGATGCAAACTTGTGTGATTATTAAAGCAAGCCATGCAGGTCCATGATAGAAACAGCAGGTGATGACTCTGCACTCTCATTGTCAAGGTTAGATATCTCCCCAGTTGCAAAACAGCCAGACTTGAGCTGTGCTCTGGTCATCTTTGAGTTTAAGGCCTTTTGTTGTATAAGGCTGTGGAAGTTGTACTCCAATGGCTGAAGCCATGTTGTTAATATGGCTGATGGGAGCATCCCTGCAGCTGAACCCAGCACTTTTTATGCTCCCACTGTGGTTGAGCTTTATGTTTACAGTCTCAGCAACAACACTTATGCATCCACACACTCACAAATGAAACCTGAAAGAATCTTTTCTGAGCCTCTTAAAAGAGGAAAATGATAACATTAAAGACTCTGAACACCCAAGGTTGGTGTCACATATAAAAATTAAGCTGATGACTTTGCAGTGACTCAAGTTCTCTCTTTATCATGGTTTACCAGGTAGAGTGCCTGGCTATTACTATATAATGAAGCCCACTGGCTTGACTTGTAAGTTCAACCTAAACCACAATCCTAGACCATCATGGATTTAGGAGTAGATTCTTCTTGAAATCCCACATCCAGAAACTAGACATTAGAATGTTGAGGCAGTTTCCCAGAGAAACAAGCATATTGCCTCATGGATGAAAGACTTGTAGTTCTAGTTTCAGTGACTTGTTATATCTACTTACATACAACAGGGAGGCAAGAGGATTCTCTGTCATCTCTGGTGACTGAGTGTAAAATATGTGCCAAGTCTGCAGCACAGTGACCAAATCTGACAATCGAGCTCTGGATCACCACTTGATTATGTAGTAGACTCATTTATAAAGCAGCTTAGGAACTAATTAAACATGGAGGATGAATTACCTTCCTATCCCTTGAGATAAGACATCTTTCAGTTTCATGATTAAGGATTGTTGCTGTTTTATAGTTACTCTGTTCATCACAGTGTAAATGGTGATGCGTGTCGTAGGTGTGCAGCTATTTGAGGGACTAAGGGATGGAGATAGTCTGTCAAATGAATCTCTTCAGTATACCAGTTTGTGGGAGGGATATGAGACATGTGGATGGCAGTGAGAGATCGTGCCTCTAGATCTTGATGGAGGCTTGGTGAGACACACTTAAATAAGCACGTGGAGGTTAGAATAGAGGGCAGAGTAAAAGGAAGCTCCATCTGAGCAAGTACACCAAATGATCTCAGCCCTGCAACTTGACCCAGGTAGGGCCACCACTACGCCTTCACTTGTCACCCAAGCTCCAACCACAGAGAGTTTGACAAGTTTGTGTTATGATGTTGGCTTGGCTTTGTATTTTTAATTAACTTTGGATTTTTAGTGGTTTTGTCATATAACTGTCTGAGTTTGGTAGGTAGGATTACTTTGAAAAGGGTTTACTAGTGTGGTCCTCCGGGTAGAATTTAGCTGTAAGCATGTTGTTAGCCAGCCTGTAGACTGTTAATTACTTAATAATCTCATTGGGAAAATACTAGTAGTTTTATATTTGGATGACATAATTGGAAAAGCAGATTAGCTGCTACTACTTTTAAAAGACTTAAGGTCGGGATGCCTTTTTTTCCATGTAAGGAAATGAAAAGATCAAAATCTTCAGGCAATAAGCAAGTTGCAAAATTAGAAACCATTGGCTAAAAATGTGTTTTGTTGCGTTTCCAAATGGATGAATTTTCATTTGGACATTACATCACTAAATTCATTAGATTTTGTCTGCATTGGAAAGATACTCTTCTAGCATATCTTTCCCAAAGATATCTAATTTGGATTCGGTTTCATGCAAATTTGCATCCCGGAGGTTGAAGTTGGAGTTTGAGGTTGGAAAATATTTTTGAAGGCAGAATCAGTTGAGTTGTGAGGGTGAAGCCTCACATACTTCTCAACAGACATGATAAAATTCACCTGCATGAGTTGGCAGGTGGGAGAACCAAACTGGATCACTGGGTAAGACTACTCAGTAAAGCAATGAACTGCTTGCTTAGAGAAGCATCACTATCCCCATGGAGAAAAATGTGTGGCAAGATGATACGGCTACACAGTATCAAATGAATGGGTCAATTCAGCACCCCCAAATTTAATTCTGTGGGGAAAAATTATTGAGCCAGTTGTCAGTGTTCTGTTACATGACTGGCAGACTAAATTCTTCATCGTTGTTGTTATTGTTGTTGTTGTTTCTCATTTTCACTCGCACAGCCTTATTCTCATAATTAAAATCTAATTCATTTTCTCTTTAGTGTTAGTAGACTCCAACAACAGAAGTGGCATCTGTGTATTCATAATCAGCATTTACCCTGGCAGGAGACTAATCAGATAGGCCGGTCTCAGACATTAATCCTACCATCTGATATTTTTGGTGAAGGAAAAAGTATTAATTCTCTTTCCATCCTCCTCCTCAGAAATATAGAAGCCCTCTTTACCAAAATCATCACATTTTACTCTGTAATCTACCAGCTAAAAGAAAATTGCATTGTGGGGAGGGCAGAAAGGGGGTGGGGGGTGGGGGGGGGGGTGGAGGGTGGGGAAGCCCCACAAAGCCAGATTGCAGTTCTTGCCCCTTTTTGCGTCTGACATGAGATGTTAAAGAATTATTCATAGTGCTCACATTGGGTTAGGGGACACTGAACTGCTTTTTAGATCCATGATCAGTCATCATTCTTCTAAGAGATTGGAGCTTTGCTGTTTCATTAACTGTGCAGTGTAGACTAATGGTGTTTAATAAAAATCATTCAAAATTTCAAACTCTTTTGCCAGTGACCTCAATTTTGTTGGCTCTGTGATTTGTATCAGACTTTGAGGAGGGAAGGGGGAAGTGAAGGAAGCCTACGTCCAGGCCCCTGACAGGATGCTGCAGTGGCAAGCTCAAGCTCGCCTGCCTGCCAGCAGTTGCTGGTGAGCAGCAGCATGCAGACCAGCTGTGGGAAGCCTCCTGAAGAATGCCCCAGCTGATGCTTTCAGCTGGGAATAGTTTGCTCCTATTGGGGAACTCATTGTTCTCCAGTCTCTGCAGCAGGAAGCCAGCTGTCATATTCGGAGGGAATTTCAGATGCTTTACCTTTTTGGTTTTGTCCTGCATCACTCATGTGGCTACGAAAGTGTCTCTGAGAATAGAGCCCAGTGTGGTGACAATGGGTAGTCAAATGCACCCCAGATGCTCAAGCCCTCTTGTGGTTCTGCAGTGTTTATGAAATTGGGAGGAAGGAGACCCTGGACAGTAAGCAAAATTGGAGACACTCCAACGAGGCTAAGTTAATGCCGTGTTGCCCAGAACAAGATCTAGCTTCTCATTTGGTCAGCCTAGCATGCAACCAGTGGTGTGCTGGTAAAATGTTTAACAACCAGCTCACTGAGAATAGAAAGCACCTGGTTTGCACCATTTGCCAATTTCCATGGCATAAATACTACCACTTTAGATGATTTTAAGCTACCAACTGTGATGTCACTGAACACATGGTTGGAAAGAGATGCATGCAGTTGGCTCTTGCAAGCCTGGGCAAAAATGCTTCAACACACCACTGGATGCAGCCAGTCAGAGGGTTCATATTTAATATATGTGTTCATGTGGACACACACAGACACACACACAAACTCACCCTTACACACACACTTCGATGACTAAAACAATTACATAGTTTTAAGATATGAATCAATGTGTGAATGTAGAAAGCTTATGATAAGGCCCTAGAGGTATGGGTTGCCCTGGAAGCCTAGGTTTTAAGCAGGAGAATAGCTGAGAAGAATGAAGCCCTCCTGAGCTGAAAGGAGAGATGGATCAATGGAGATGGTTCCATCATCTCCTTCCATATCTCACAGGTAAAATGGGCACTCAGAAAACCCTCACGATTGATTTTTTAAAAAGATAAGTGAGTGTTTTTTATTTTATTATTATTGTCGTCATTATTTTGATTTACAAATGCTATTTGTAACTTTTACATGTAACTAGGATAAAGTATTTACGGGAACTCTATGGAGAATAGCACAATCCAGAATTTACTGTGTTTTTCTTTTATGTGACGTGGAAACTCAGTAATTCTCCCACCTTCACATTGTTGTTCATAAGAATTTTACTTTAGTTATTAAGGAATCTAAGTTTTTTGTTAACATTTGTTTTTAGTTAAAAGTATCTACTTACTGTTTTAGCTCTGAACTCAAACCAGAATATCCCTGTATCAATTGCATGACTAATATTCAGAAACAATAATCCAAACCAAAATAATTCTTTTTCCACCCAGTACGAAGAAAACTAAGCTCAGTAACAAGAAGGCATAAACTAAAGTATATAATGAGGCTTTCATTAAATACACACACACACACACACACACACACACACATACACTTTTTAAATTTTTAAATTAGGCCTCCACACATAAATCATTTTGAAAGTAGAATAGAAAATCTCAAAGAATTCATTCTCCTGGTCCTGTGCATCTTCTGCAGTTAATAAGAGGTTTGTATCTGGAAAGATGGAAGAACTTGTTCTAAAATCTTATTTTTCAAAAAAAAAAATTTCCATTTTCTCTCTGGGCCTGTATCCATGGTTGAATGTTAGCCCTGGAGGAGATCCATGTCTTACTCGCTCTTTCTGGCCCTTCTGTCTTTTGCCTCTGCAATTCTTTTTGTAGCTGGCACGATAGCAGGGACTGGGGGTCTATCCTTTCATGGTATTGCTACAATATTTGTCCTTACTGGAAAATGGTAACATCCGGGTCTGATTTAATTGGCATTACACTTACACAGGGACTCTGAGCACCCCCCTCACCACACCAGACAGTGGACCAGTTTTCACAGCTACAAAGAGCTAGAAATGTGTTTAACATCATCCAGTGCATCCCCTAATTCAAAACCATCCTCACTAATCAATCATATTCACCCATAAATATTACAAATGAGATTGATTCCATCTCAAGACAATTTGTCAAATACTTAATTTTCTTCCTGGATGATTCTACTTACTGGATATTTTAGAAAGAGAAATGTCTGAGATAAAATCCCTCACATTTACTCAATATAACAAATTACTGTTTCTACTCCTATTCTGAGTAGTGCTTCTGAAGATTGTTTGCTGTAGTGTTGTCTTTGATAAAATGAATGTCAGTAGTGAGCCTTTTAGAGATACCATGCTCAGAAATCCTCTTTGGGATCAGAAGATACCTAAAATTCTCCCCTTTTGCCCACTTGGTTAGATGAGTGATATATTCTTTGGATCCTGCAAAGAAGAGATTGGTTTCTTTTCTTTTCTGGTGGTGGTAGTGGTTGTATCTGTGGCTGTGATGGTTGTTGTTACTTGTCTCTCTCTCTCTCTGGCTCTGGCTTTTGCTTTCCTGCTAGTGTTCTTTCTCTTTCCAAACAAATAGTTAAATTAAATGTGAGCTTCTGAATTGTACTTGTTCATGCTTTTAAAACATAACAGATTAATAAAAATAGATGTGTCCTGATTTAAAACATGCCCCCTGGAAAGGCATGCTGTATTATGAAATCGTGATAATATAACTGCATTATTACATGGCAGTATAAATATTAGTCTGTTGAATTCATTTGTCCAATTGTATAACTTTGTGGAGCAGTGTTTTGACCTTTGATACATAATTTTGGAGCAAGTGGAGTGGTTGCAGGCAGATGAGACAGTGTTATATCAGAATTTTTCAATCAACTTTAGTTGGAGGCCTGGCAATTACAAACATCTTCAGATGTTTCTGTAACCATTATAAATATGAAAAAAACCTCTTCAAAAAATTTCCCATAGTACTTCAGTCAAGACTTTTTAGGTTTATCTTTTTTTTTCATTTCTCCTTTTCCTTTTCCATTATTTTTCGATGGGGTGGTTGTTATCATTGACTGAAGAAATATTTTGATTGCAATGATCTCTCTCTCTCTCTCTCTCTCCCCCTCTGTTCTTTCCTCCTTCCCTCTGTCCATCACCCCTCATTAAAATATTGAAATCTGGAGTCTTTGATAAATCTGCATTAGACCAGGCTATATGCTAGGAATGAAATCTGGGCAAATATCGATGGGTTTTCAAAGAATGCTCCATGTTCATTGGGCCCTTTCACACCCCACAGTGATAAATGAAAAGGATAGAGGTAGTTTTTGCAAAAGAGCACTTTAATAATATCCTCTGAGACCTAATGCAGTTTAACAAATGACTCCACCTATTTTTCCAGTAAGTAAATTGACTGAGACTTGCAAAATACCCCTGAGAGTTGTCAGGGGTGTCTTCTGCCTGGTCTATAGTGTGTGTGTTTGCTTTGTATCTAACAGGCACATTCACGTCTCGTGTACTCATATGAAGTATTTCCTAACATTCCCATTAGCCTGTATATAAGAATCAGAAAGATAATCCCAACATGTTGTAAATGAAGATGTGACCCTATAACCTTTCTCTTCTTCCTGGAAAAAAAGGGACATTTTCATGCATATTTTAAACAGAAATTTTGTATATTTAAGTGTCATAGAAAATATTTATTGAGTAACTGGGATACAAATGGGAATTTAATTGTCATCATATGCTTTGTGTGTGGGGATGCTTACCAACACCATGTCGCTGGACCATTGTGGCAAGCCATAACTGCACAAAGAGTACACATCGTCAGTGTGTGTGTGTGTGTGCGCGCGCACGCACGTGCGTGTGTGTGTCCCTGCATGTGCAACATGTCTAGCTTGCTGTCCTTCATGGGATTTTAGCTTTCCCTTCTTGAAAAACATTATTTTACACTTCCAGGAGGCCCTGGTTACATTACTATATGAAGGCAGTGATTTGAAATGAAAATTCCTTTCCTCTTGGAAGCTTTGGTCATAATATCATGGTTCAATTAAACGGATTCCACCGGACTTTGTGATGAAAAAGGCTCTGTTAAAATCCAATTGAGTTTCCAAGAGGAAATTGTAGTAGGTCAAGATGCATGAGAGGGAAGATGGAGGCCACCTCAGCTGGAGAACATGAGCTGAGTTGAGCCCTCAGTGTTGAAGTTGACTTGCTCCAAGCTGCAGTCTAAAACCCTGGGGCCCGTGCCTGGCCTATGCTCCCTCCCAAGTAAGTAGAGGAGCAGAACCATCAGGAACAGCCTGCCTGGCTCCTAAGAAGAAAACTTCCTGACGTCCTGTCCCCAAAGGAAGACCCTTTCCCCAAGGGCACCCCAGGTGGCCATTAAATTGTGATGATCATTCAGAAAGTGCCCCCTTGGCTTTATGAGAATCCAATTAGTCTTCTGAACCACCTTTTCTTGGGTGCAGATTTCCAGCATTCATGCTCATTGCAGATCCACCAACTGTCACTGTTCTTAACAAGCATGCTCGTCTTGTCAGAATTTCAGTAAGTTCCAATTTCCTGTACAGACCAGGGTAAACTGTTCTAACATCAATCAATTAATGAAATGTTATCTGGTTTTTAAAAGCTGGTTTCATGTGCTTTATGTGTATAAAACTATATCTGCCTGTGTGGCTTTGCATTTCAAATGTGTGGCGCACAAGCGTTTTGTTGGTGCTTTGTTCTCAGTACAGTAACTCTGTGTACAAACATTTTAATGTGGTTTTGTTGTTTTCCAACAAGATGTCTCTGTAAAAATGATATTGGCTGAGCTGGTGCGTTGGTTTCTCTCATAGAGGCATTAACTATACTGCCAATGCATTGAATTATTTAAAAATGCAAAATAAAATTTTTATGAAAATCTCATTTTAGACATGTAGATCATTCTGCTTAGAGACTTTCCAAGCCATAGTACCTTGTTATCAACTCTTCCACATTATAATACATAGCCAGTGCCCCCGCTTACATCAACAGCCATAAAACTGATGGCCATAAAGAAAATAACTCTCACAAAGCCAATTCATTTTATAAGAGAGAACCTTGGACCATCATTCAAAGCCCATTTAAGAGAAAATTGTAAAATATTTAGTTATCTGGATTCCTAGTACACAGCACAAAAAGCTTGCAAAGTATAAAGTTATAACTAGTAGATGCTGACAAAAGAGAGAGAATTATAAAACTAGACTGAAAACTTAAAAACACAGCTGGCAATGGCCACTTACTGCAGGGGTATGCAGCCAGTAGCCCTGG